>NC_065579.1:117920247-118228267 GCF_024542745.1 Macaca thibetana thibetana
AGAGAGAGGGGAGGTGCCAGTCTCTTTTCAACAACCAGTTCTCTTGGGAACTAAGAGTGAGAATGACACCAGCCATTCATGAGGGATCTGCCCCCACAAGGCTCCACCACCAACATTGGGGATCAAATTTCCACATGAGAATTGTTGGGGTCAAACCATATCCAACCATGGCAAAGGCCAAAGGAGGCTTTCCTTGGTTCTTCACCAGCAAATGGCATTATTTACCAGACAGCAATAGCAGCTTGCTGGAGTTGACTAAGTATTCTCCATCCCCTTGCTCTGCACCTCTGTGCATTATAGCATTTACATTTATTGTTTAGCTGTTCACTTTGTTTTCCTCTTACAGCATAAGACCAAAGAGAACTGGGATCATGTCCCTCTTATTCATTACTTATATCCTCAGTACTTAGCCCAGTGTCTTCTTCACACTAGATGCTCAATAAATATTTGTTCAATGAATGAATTTAATAATGTTTTATTCTCATTATATTAAGGTGTATGTTTATCATCTATTAAGGGCAAGTGATACTAGATTTCTGTTTACAGTAGAGATAGTCCGCTTTTTAAATGAGTCAGTATAAGCAAAAAGGAAAATCCATTTAAGGTAAAATATTAAGTAAATAGAAGCATAAGTAGTGCACAGATGTGACATCACTCATGGGAATGATAAGTGAATGACTGACATTTGGGAAACACCAGTCTAGGAAGCAGGTCTGGAAACAAGGATCAAAGAACAGCCTGGAAATGAAATAAGGGGAATACTACCTAGTCTAAATCAGGATGCTGGTTGAGGTACGATTCAACTAGCACTTACTGAGCATTAGCTATGTGGTCAGAGCTCAGTGATGGTGAGTGGGATTTGGAATCCAAGCCCATCTTCAAAGCATTCAAGGTGAGATATCCATGGGCACCACAATAGTAGAAATCAAAATATATAAAGCTCCAAATAGGCCAGAGAAGAGCAGTGTTTGTTTACCCAGAGAAAATCAGGAAATCCTTCCGAGAAGAGAACTTTGAGTAGAGCTCTGAAGAACGGGGACAATTTGAATAGGCAAAAATGGTGCACAAGGCAATCTAGACTGAGGGACAGCCGGAACAGACCCAGGCAGAATAGTAGCAGAAACTGATTTAGAGAAACGATCACAGGACATTCTGAAAGGAATGTATAGGCTTCAGTTGAAAAATTGTGTAACACTTTCTCTTTGCCTGCTTATTCCCAAGGCACCATCCCAAAGGCATTTCTGATGATAGTAACCATGTCCTCATGGAGAGGAGCTCCTAGGAGGCATCTCTGCTTCCAAATTACCAACCACAGTCTTCCCTTTTCTTTCCATTAAAAAAAAAAAAAATCAGAAAGCGATGTCCTGTCATTCCCATTATAAATATGCAAGCAGCAATCAGTAGCTGCCCTAATTTGCACTAACGGGATGCCTGTCCTTGAGAAAACCCCTGAAAAATGGTGACATTGCTTTGCCAGAACCCTGAGCAGCTCTGCAGACAGAGAACTGCCCTCCATCAGCACCAGAAATCCAAATAAATCTACCCTTAGAACTATCAAGAGTCCAGCCCAAGCAAAAAAAGGCTCTTTCCCCATTCATCTATTTCAAGAGGGACAGTTATCCTTGAAAAGATTTCCCCTGATAGCCAAATGCATAAGCCTCCCTGTTTCCCCTTCCCCTGCTGTTTGAGCCCAGCAACCCCCTGTTGGTTAATGAATGTCCTTTGCATGGCTTTATCCTGTTATTTTTCAATACTGTGCCCCCACGTGTCAAGCTCATAACTTCAGTGTTCATTTTTTAAAGTTGGTGTGATGTAGTGTGACACTTTATCTTCCCAGTGTACACCTGAGTTAACATTCTACTTAATTTTATCAAAGGTCTTTGTTTTGAGTTACAGCATGGAACAGAATATTCTAGGGAGGTCTTGATTATATTAAATAATGCGTAGAGAAATGAACCTCTCTTCCCAGTGGTTCCAAAACTCCTGCTGGTCTCTCACCTCCTTCCCACATGTTCATATCTGATTTTGAGAAAAAAAATCCCACTTGGAAGATAACTACAGGAGATAAATGACCTCTCTCTTTTCTTTCTTTCTCGTAATCAAAAAGGAATCCATGAAGTGTGTCTCCCTCTTGATCATCCCTCGTCATTAACATCTCATTTTAAACCAAATGTGTTTCACAGAATGTTAATGACTATTATGCAACCTCAATTAGGGGTCAAATAAACTTTAGGGAATACTGAGTTAAGCAAAGTTAAGCAGGTATCTTTACTGAGGTCATGTCCAAGCTTTTAATAAGTAACTCTGCACTGTTAATATTCAAGAGGGCCATGTAATATGCAAAAATTGCAGATTTACTGTTTTTCCATGAAACTCTTTTTTGATTCAGCATCTTAAGAGACTAGAGTTAAACTAGCAAAAAGTGGCCTACCTCTGGCTGCAACAGACACTGAAATGTCACCCTGAAATTGCAACTCCCAGGGCAGTTACCATTGTTGTCTGAAAAAACCACTAGGTTTCTAACACTAACACTTATTGTGTGAGTCAGGGTTTATTCATACTTACCATTCTTCCAGTTTGTATGTAAGAAGAAGCTTTTTTTTTTATTCTAACTTGTACATATAGGAAAACCGAGGCCAGGGTTTTATCTTTAGTTAATTCTGACAACAAGAAATCACCTTTGCCCACCAACATATAAGCACCACTCAGCACTGATGGAGTACTATGCAATCTTCCTCATCACATTTTGACCAGTGACACCCACAGAGAGAGGGCTGCCCAGGGTTTGGTGAACTCTCTTTCCTCTAGAACTGAAATATATGATGTCCTCATCCTTTGAATGACTGGAGGTATCAATCATACTGCCTCCAATAATTTGAGAAATAAGTGATCCACAGAATTGACACCCAAAAGAAACCAAAATATCCATGTTGTTAAAGGTAAAGCTGGATTAAAGAACCCGTGGACGTCCTGTTTACAGCTATCCCCAGTCAAACTGACCCCCCTGCCCACAGTGGGCGATACAAAGTTTAATCACTAGCTTGCCTGACTCTAGGGTCTGTGTATTATGTTTTTGCCACATTTATACACACACATAGAAGGAATACAGTCATTCTTCAGTATCCATGGGGGGATCCCTGGGGAAACCAAAATCCTCGAATGCTCAAGTCCCTAGCATAAAATGGAGTAGTATTTGCATACAGCCTACACATATCCTCCCATAACCTTTAAATCATCTCTAGATTACTTATAATACTGAATACAATGTAAATGCTATGTAAATAGCTGTTATCATGTATTGGGTTTTTTATTTGTGTTATTTTTATTGTGGTATTGTTATTTTTAAATTTGGGGGGAGGTTCTGAATATTTTCAATTTGTAGTTGGTTGAATCTGCAGATGTGGAGCCCAGGTATAGGGAGGTCTGAGTGTACTAAAATGTTTGTTGGAACTAAATGAAATTCACAGAGATTCTGTGGCTTCTCCGTGCTCCATACCACAGAAGCTAAATGATCCTAGAATGTGACAGTTGAACTGAAAAGTTAAGAGATAGGCAAATTCCAACTGGACTGTAATTGAAATCCATAGAAGTTGATGCCTTGACAGATAGGAAGAATATAAAAGATAATTCAAAAGAGAATATATCAGTAAATGGATTTAAGTAATAACAAAAGAATTAAGTAAAGATTTAAACTCAAGGGATTGGATTTTGGAAGCCAACTGTCCCTAAAGGACATGAACTAGGAGGCCCCTGTTGGCACAGAACAGCCTGGACCTAAGACAAGTGGCTCCTGTACATCTGAAGCTCCCAATTTAGGTACCTAACACACTCAGGCAAAAAGGATACAATATGTTTGGGAGACACCCATCCACCATTAGTTGGTGGTGGGGGTGAGGGGATGTGGGAAGGATAAACCCCTAACTTGACTTTCCCGCCGTGGCATAGTGCATTGCTCCTGGTCCAGCAGCTAGCGGGAAGGGGTACTTCAGCAAAGTTGTTGGGCTGCTGCTCCCCACCCCTGCACCCTGACTCCCATACCCGTGAGGGCCAGCGAGCATTCCCATGACCAAGGGAGGATATTAAATAACAACTAAAAACACCCTAGGAGATATAAGACCAGAAGGAAATAAAGGAAGAGGAAAAAAAAAAAAAAACTCTTTCCTGCTTTTTGAACAAAGAACTCCCATATTGTTATTTTTCACTGGGCCCAGCAAATTATGCAGCCCATTCTGCCTTTTTTTGTAGGGTGAGAGGACGCACCTAACCTGCCACTCATGGCCGGCCGTGTTAGCCAGGGTGGACGCTGCTCCTGGGCGGCCCATGGTGCTTCCCAGCCTTTGACTAGGGAGTTGTGTTCATGTGGAAGGAGATGTAGGAGCACTCCCTAAAGTCTCCAATCTATCTTCACTGGAAGGTTCTCTTCTGTATGTTGAGGAATAGTAATACCAACCTCTCAGGATTGTTAACAGAATTGCTGTGATCACTAATTTGGAATAATGTAAGTAAAAACACTCGGCAAAGTAGCAGATGGGAAGCATGCATTCCATTAATAGTAGCTATATTGCGAGGTCTTCTAGGGGTTCTTCTCAAGTTTTCCTGCACATCCACATCTCACAGGAACTTGGTTTAGTGCAGATTCTCATTCAGAAGCTCTGGGGTGGGCACTGATAGTCTGTGACCTTGTGCTCCTGGTCTCAGGACCATAATTTGAAAAGCCAGCCTCTCAGAGATACAAAACGAACACAACTGTCTCCACTTTTAAGGAGCTATGGAGAGAAACAAGTTTTATGGGGAGAAACTAGACATGTAGTCGGCTAGCTAAATGGCAAAGCAGAGTGTCAGTATAAACAAATTGCCTTGAAAGAGACAGCTATTCTCTCATTCTCATTCACCCAGGCTTTGTGGGGGAGTTTTCATTTGAGCTGAATTTGAATGATGAGTAGACTTTGAGTGGGTTCTGACTCCTGGGCTCTAGTCCTGGCTGTGCCAGCAGGGAAACATTCATGGAAGAGGGAAACGTGGGAAATTAAGGAGATGCTGAAAGCCCTACAGAGCCCAAAGCTTAAGGTGTGGTGAAAAGGAGGAGGCAGGCAGATAGTGGACCATGAAACTGGAAGACTGTCACAAGTATCAACAGAACACAGTCTAGGATAGTGTTATGCAATTGTATTAGTATCCTAGGGCTGTCATAACAAAGTGTCACAAACTGGGTCGTTTAAAACAACTGAAGTTTATTGTCTCATAATTCTGAAAGCTACAAGTCTGAAATCAAGGTAACAGCAGGGCTCTGCTCCCTCTAAAACTTATAGGGGAATCATTCCTTGCTTCTTCCTGGTTTTTGGTGGTCTTCCAGCAATCTCTGATGTTCCTTAGCTTGCAACTCCATCACTCCAAGCTCTGCCTCTGCTATCACATCATACTCCCCCTGTGTGTCTATTTGCATACCTGTATTCTTACATCTGTCACATTAGGTTAGAGGTCCACCCTACTCCAGTATCACCTCATCTAAGCTAGTTACATCTGCAATGACCCCGTTTCCATATAAGGTCACATTCTTAAGTATCGAGGGTCTAGACTTCAACAAAACTTTTTTGGCAGATGTAATTCAGTCTACAACAGCAAATATGTTTGCACTCATTGGGCCCAAGTAATCATCTCTGCTCTATCAGATAAACTTCAAAAGTGGCCTCTGCCTAGTGAGCCCTGGGAACAAATGAGGATCCAGAGACCCTCTGCCTTTTCCATATTTACTTCCTCTCAAATAAACAAAGATCTTTAGAACATCCTGGGCTTCACTGAACCTAGCCGTAAACTTAGGACACTGGTGTTGGGGAAATGAGAGTAGCATTAGAAATCCCACTGAAATTTTCTCTCCATCTACCTACTTCTATAGGAAGGTTATGTCATTCCCAAAGAGCTTCTGGGACTGTAGTCCACCAGGTTGCTCCCTAATGCATTCATTCACATAGCAGGATTCAATAAAATAATAACTTATAATATCTTTCTTCCCAGCTTTTATGAGAAATAGTGGCCTTCCATTCTTTCCCTTTGTTCTTGCTCAATAGAAGATGAATGTAAACACTGTCCATCATGTGAATTGTGTAGGCAAATGGAAAGGAGAATTGGCTAATTATTCTATCAAATTAAACCATCCTCTTTGAAAAACTGGAACTTTAAAAAATTAAGTGGCCTTCCCTCTTTCAATCATATGTTCCCTAAGTTCCATAGTGAAGGCACCATCACCTAGCTACACGACATTTTATGTTCCAAATAACACTCCTTCCTAATGTCTTAGAGGTTATCAGCATGAAAGAAGCATTTCACACTAAACCCCTGCAAGTATTGTCATGAGCAATAATAAGTTTTTCAAGCTCACTCTGTCCGACTGATTGTCCACCCCAGATTAATTCAGAGCATCCTTTCTCTGCTAAAATAAAGAAGAAAGTTGGCTGCACTGTGTGGGCAGGAGAAGGGATGGTGTGGAAATAAAATAACATAAAATGAGTATCTGTTTTCGAGGCAGCTGAGAACAAGCTGCAGGCTTCTGTCCTTGCTGTTGTCTCCTTCTAGAGAAAATAAGCCCAAGCAGCTTGTTTAAGCAGGTAGTTAATTTTAAACCAGATTTAAAGACTGCTAAGAAACACACTGGCCCCAATCCAGGCCATGGTCAGTTGTTGCTAAATCCCACTGACGTCCATAAGACGCAAACAATAGGTCCCAGGCGCTTAGGCACAGACCTGCAAGGTTTTACATCCGATGTCCTCAGTCTTGTCCTAAGCAATTTAGTCCATTGCCCAATGAAATTGCAATACACCATGCTAAGATAAAATTAAGCTATCCTCTACAGGTCAGGATTAATTTTGCAAACTCCATTTCCTGGAGATAATTGGTCACTGGGTACTTATAGGAGGATTAGTCCACTTGAAGTTTTATCTCCTCCCCTGAAATCTTCCCCAATCCTTCCAGCATTGAATTAATCTCTCGCCTTTGTGTTCCCATTGCACTTGACCTATACCTCAATTACAGCACTTAGCACAGTCTCTCTGGCATTACCGTTATTTCTGTGATCTTATCTCCCTTACTAGACTGCAGGTTCTTTAAGGAGCAAGACTCTGCCCTAGTAATTTTTGTGTTTCTAACATCTGGGACAGAGTATGGTATGTCTTGAATAAACATTTATTGAAGAACTGAAGGATGGAAATGAAAAAAGAATTTAATGGTTACCTCTATCATGATCAAATGTCACTATCTCCTTTTACACAAGGTCTCAATCAAATCCCTTGGAAGAGAGTTCTGGAATACTTAAGAGATTCTGGAATTTAGAAAGAAGAGAAGAATTTCAAGGGAATGTAGGAGTGAGCTTTTTGGGAGATTAAAGAAGCAACAAAAACGTGCATATAGAAAACTTATTTTAATTAGTCCTTTTTGTTTTAAAGATTCTGAAAATTAGCAGGGATAGAGATAGATTTTGTAGCACCAAGAGTCCTAAGGTTACAAGTAACAGAATTACCTTGGGGTAGTAAAAGCAGAGTAGGGATTTATTGTAAACATTTGAAGACATTCACATAATGAAAGGGAAGACTGAAAACTGTCCTCCAAAACATACAGGAAGCAAAGCAGCTCAAGGTACATGTACAGTGGAAACTAACAAATGACTTCAATTTGTAGTTCAACTCACGCACTGTTATAGGCATGATTCAACTCAACCAGCCGTGCTATTCAAGGTTCAAAATCTAGAAAAAGAGCCTTGTTGGTCTGAGTTTGGTCATATCCCCATCCCTTGGCTATCAAATAGTCCCTTCCATAAAAGAAATGCAGTCTCTCCAAGAGATGTGATTTCCCAAAAGGAAATCAAGGTGCCATTAACAAAAGAAGAGAGATTAAGTGTTTTGGCAACTAGAGCATTGATAATGTTGCTACTGCCGATGACAGTATTCCCTTGGAAAATATCCAAATTAGAAAACTACTTTAAGGACCAGAACACTCTTATAGCTAATAGGAAACATGAGACCCTAGAAAACTTGTATTTAAATAGATCCGACTTGAAGTTCAAATACAACACATTTAGACAAATATTATCAATAAGCTTGTCCACTATTGATGTTGCCCATGTATGTTAAGGCTTTATTACCTTGTTAAATTGCTTAGAAAGCCATGTTTTTTAATAGAAAAAAAAGACCAAATAAACCCTGGAAGAAGTCATCAAATAATGGCTAAATCTGAAATTAGAGTTGATGAGAACATTAAGGTAATTGAATTTCTGTCAACACTTTTGTGCTTTGTGCTTTCTCATGTAGGTACAGAACCAAGTTATAGCTAGAAGGAAAAATGAATAAACTGGGTTTGTTTAGTGAAATTCTAGAAGTTCTAGAAATTACATTATTGCTCATTTTCAGTATCTCACTTTAATAATTAACACATGAAAGTGGCATTTTGTCAGCAGATATTTATTGTACCTCTCTTACGAATGCTAGTCATTTAAGGTTTTTAAGTGCTTCTGTGTATTAGATACTCTGCTAAGACCTTTACATACATTTCTCATGTAAAATTTATAAGAACCTGTCAGTCCAGGTAGTGTTGCTATAACAAAATAGCTGAGACTGAGTAGGTTATCGAGAAAAGAGGTTTATTTGGCTTACAGTTCTATTAGGTAGAAAATGCAAGATTGGACATTTGCATCTGGTGAGGGCCTCAGGCTCTTCCAGCTCATGGTTGAAAGCAGAGGGGGACCACTGTGTATGATGAGGTCACAGGGTGAGAAAGATGGAAAAGTTGGGGGATGTCAGGCTCTTTTTAACAACCAGCTCTCATGGGAACTAATAGAGTGAGAACTCACTCAACCCCGCTCTCTCCAGGGTGAGAAAATGAGTAATCTGTTCATAAGTAATCCACCCCCATAACCCGAGCACCTTCCACCAGGCCCACCTCCCAACATTGCCACATTGGGTATCAAATTACAATATGAAGGTGGAGGGGACAAACAGCCAATCATATCAGAACCCAGTAAAAGTAGTTACTGTCAGTATTAGGAAACTAGGGATCAAACAAATTAAGTAACTTGCCCATGGTTCCACAACTGACAAGTAGCAGAACTAAAGTAAAGAAAATAATTGCATGGAAAATAAATACACTCTGCATGCATGCCTACATACAATTACAGATGTGGTTAACTACTTTAGAAATTATTTTCTGAAGTACTTAACTTACTTATCCTTACAAAGAACAATTCCTCAATAAATATATATTAATGGCAGGAATTTATATTGTGATACTAAAAATATGACTTCCAAGAAATTTTTTCTGGATAGGAATAAAGATCATCAGCATAAAAGGCCTTTTGATACAGACTACAATAACCTGTGATTCCTTCTACTGACTCTGAAAATGGTTTTCAGTTGTTTTAGTAGGACTAAATACAGAAGAAAAAAGAATTGATTAATATTTTTTACCCTTGTGTCTATTTGCCCCTGGAAAAGCTTATTAATAGAGATGGTGGAATGTATTTCTCTAACATTAAATAAAATCTAGGTAATCAAGACAGCATAGTATTGGCATAAGGATAGACATATAGACCAATGGAGAACTGGGAGTCCATAAATGAAACTTTGCACTTATAATCAAATGATTTTTGACAAGAGTACAAGGCACATTAATGGAGAAAAAATGGTCTTTTCAACAAACGGTGCTGAGACAACTGAATATCCACATGCAAAAAAAAAAAAAAAAAGAAATTGAAGTTGGAGCCCTACCTCCTACCATTTACAAATATTAACTCATAATGGAACATAGACAATGTAAGAGCTAAAACTACAAAACACTTAGAAGAAAATATAGGAGTAAATTTTTATGACCTTGGGCTAGGCAATCGTTTCTTAGATATGGCATCAAAGGTATAAACAACCACACACACAAAAAATAGATAAACTGGATTTCATCACACATTTTAAAAACATTTGTATTTTAAAGGACTCTATCAGCCAGGTATGGTAGTTCATGCCTGTAGCCCCAGCACTTTGGGAGGCTGAGATGGGAGAATCATTTGAGGCCAAAAATTCAAGACCAGTTTGCTCAACATAAGGAAACCCTCATCTCTCCAAAAATAAAATAAACATTTAAAAAATTTAAGGAATAAAAAAACTTTTACAAAGTAATTCATCAAGAAACTGAATAAACCATCTACAGAATGGAAGACAAATTATGCAAATAATAAATCCAAAAGGGAACTTATATTCAGAATATATGAAGAATTCTTATAACTTAACAATAAAAAGACAACCAGCTTTAAAATGGGCAAAGGATTTGAGTAGACATTCATCTAAGAAGATATACAAATAGCCAAAAAGCACATTAAAAGGTGCTCAACATCATTACTCATTAGGGAAATGCAAATAAAAATTATAAGTAGGTACTATTTCAGCCTCCGTGAGATGGTTAAAATAAAAAAGACAGACAACAACAAGTATTGACAAGGATGTGGAAAAATTGGATTTCTCTTACATTGCTAGTGGGATTGTAAAATTGTAAAACCACTTTGGAAAACAGTTTGCCAGTTCCTTCAAATGTTAAACATATGATTATGTTACCACTAAACAGTATCATCTAGCAATTCCACTCCTAAGTATATCACCTATGAGAAGTGAAAATATATGTCCACACAAAAACCCGTACGTGAATGTTCCTAGCAGCTTATTTATAATAGCTCAAAATGGAAATAACTCAAATATCTACCAATTGATGAATGAATTTTTTAAAGGTGATATGCCTATACAATGGAATACTATTTAGCAATATAAAAGGGACGAAATACTGTTACATGCAACAACATGGATAAACTTCAAAACATCACGCTAAGTAAAAGATGCCAGTCTGTTTCTATAAAATTTTCAGAATATGCAAATACATAGAAACAAAGTAAATGAGAGGTTCCAGGGCTGAGGGATGAATGAATGGGGTGCGACTGCTAATAAGTATGAGGTTTCTTTTTGAGGAAATGAAAATGTTCTGAAATTAGAGAGTATGTAGGTTACTCTGTAAATATACTAAAACTCTGTGAATACATTAAACTCTGAATGTATCATAGCTCACTGAAACATGCACCTTAAAAGGGTGAATGATATGTTAATTATATCTCAATAAAGCTGTTACTTAAAAAAAAAATCAAGGTCAGTCATCCTTTCTCTGAGATGGTAAACTTGTAAAATGACTTGTACCTCCCCACACTTGCCATTTTCAGACTCTTTTATAAAAACTATGTACACAGTCTATCCTTTGTCTACAAACTTCTACCCACTTTCTCGTCTCACTTTGACCCCTTTCCTGCCCTGCAAATTTCTTATTCTTCCTTCGTGAGTTGGCTCAAATTTTATCTCTACTAGAAAATCTCTCTCAATCCTTAGTTCAACACTGAACTGCATTTATCTGAAGGTCCAGCTGAACCGTACAGACATCTTTATTCTGGCATAAATCATACTCCATGGTAATCTTCTGTTTATGTGTCAGTCTTTCATTAGTGTATAAGCTTCTTGAAGCATTTGTCTTTGTGTGTTGAGGTCTGGCACAATGCCTGGCACCTGGTGGCAATTAGAAATGTTTACTGAAGAAATGAATGAATGAATGAATGCTTAAAGGCAGAAAAATGAATAAAAGAGTACCTTCTAGTTGAAAGATTCTATGGTGTCAGGATATATTCCAATCACAGAAAGTGTCTTAGAGTTCAGCCTTAAATACTTTCATATGTTGAATTCAAATTATCTGTGGAAATCCATGCTACAATGGATAAATATTTGCCTTCTAAATGTGAGCTTTTAAGTCAGTCCTCAAGAGACCCAGGGTAAGCTGAGCTTCCTAAGAAGAACAAGAAATTCTTCTTGCTCTGTGAAATATTCTTGTACAACTAACCATCTAGATTACAGGATCCTAAAACTTTTCTTTGGAACATCTAGCCTTGGTTGTCAATAAACCTGAGAAATTTAAGAGTTGAATCATGAATCTATTGCCATAGGACATACAGCCTCTGGTGGATAAATTTAACCCAGATTACTGTCTTTCGAAGACAATATTTCCTTGCCCTACTACTTAAGCACACTGTGGTTTGAAACATTTGAATGGGATTATCACACAGACAAAAAGGATTAATAATTTACAATGACAGTTGATCATGAGGCTTTTTTGATGCACAAATCCAAATATTTAAGCAGCTGATGGCATCCTAGAGATAAGAAACCACTGTAAGTAAACAAACAAACAAACAAACAAACAAAAACCCGAACAATTGCCTTCACAGAGCTTACATTATAGCAGAAGAGATATGTGGGAAAATAATTCCAAGCAGAGAGAATAACTAGTGTGATGGTGAGAACAGGTTTGGTGAATGGAAGGAGGCCAAAGTGCTGAGGCATAGTGAACATTACACAGCAGTTGATAGTAATTAATATTATTCCCTGTGGAGCCAGAACTGTTGATCACAATTCTTCCTCCGCTTCCTCCAACTAGTATTTTGCAAAGCCAGCTTTGCCATGATCCCATAAAAACAGTATATTTCTCTGTCCCATTGATTTTGGGCTTGGTAGGTGACTTGTTTTGATTAATAGAAAGTGGGCAGAAGTGATAGGATGTCATTTCCCATGTGAAGCCTTAATAAGCATTGCATGTTTCTGCTTGCCATCCTGTGCCCCCAGCATCAGCAAGAGAAGGCTTCCTCCACGTGGAGGGACCCCTCTTCATCCTGAGTCCTAGAATGAACATGCATGAAGCAGAGCCACTTCAACCAACCCATAAATATAAGAGCAAGAATAGATGGTGGTGGTTTTGAACCACTGAGTTTGGAGGTGGCTAGTTACACTGCATTATCATGGCAATAGCTAACTGATATAATCTTCAATATGAATCTCACACATTATTAATATATATTTTTATGTCTTACTTTTTTAATATGATTTTATTGTTTATATAGTCTATAGTAACCAAACCATCCCTGGGAATGATAAAAACAAACAGGAGCCTACCTAACTGTATTTGGAAGAAATAAGCCTCATTTAACTAGATTTCCTGATTTGCTCTCATCATTTGTTTAGTTTCAGGGAAGCAAAGGTGCTTTCTGTCTTCCCTTCTTCTGCTTTCACCTCTGCACCAGGACATCTGTTGTTTCAGTTTCAGTTTGAAGGTTTTGCATCCCTGAAAAAAATACACAACTTTGTAGCTTACAGTTTTTATTTTGGCATCTGTGTGTGTTAGTATTAGTCACTCAATAGATGGCTGATTCCACAACAAAGTAGAATCCATGAAGGGAGGTGTGAAGTTATTTTTATAAATACACCCAATTTTTGGCGCATTTTCACAAGTTTTAGTTCCCGGGCTCGAGTTTCCAAAGGAAGTTGAGGTTTTTATACACGTGTGTCCCAAACTTGAACCTAATAGGAATGCAAGTAGAAAACTAATCTCATCAGACATATTGTAGAACTTCCTTCTCTGGTATCTAAATACTAAAAATGTCCTTAAAACATCAGTTATCCGGCAAGTAGTTATTGAATGTCGGTCCTCAAAACATGCCAAGCAATATAGAGCTACAAAAGAAGGGTATGGTCCTTGCCCACAGTGAAAATATCCTGAGTAACAACTTTAAAAATGGAAACTGCTCTGAGCTACCTTAATTCGGGTTTCCCTAAGGCAGACCTTAAAACAAAGACCTAGGCACAAGGAGCTTATATAGGAAGTGATTTCAGAAAGCACAAGAAAGACTAGGGTAAGCAAGACAGAGAAGGGAGCAAGCCAGTAAAATTTGCATTAATGAGCAGGTTGTCACTGTGGGCAACTGGGACTCAGTCCTGCTGGGATCCTCTGAGAAACTATATGGAACACACCCAAGAATCCCCACACAGAGTGCAGAGAGGCTGGGCCACCTACCCACTGACTTCCACCCTCCAGTGCTTTAGGGCTGAATCCAAAAACATTAACTCTCCCACACTTCCAGTTGTGCCTGCTTGCAGCGTAGTAAATTTGCCTGGGTAGAGGAAGGCCCTCAAACAGAAAAAAGAGCTTAATGTAGGAGGCATATCAACATCTACAGGAGCTACCACTTGTGTCTGCTAGAGGAGTACAGCTATTTATTTCATCAGTTATGATAATAGTATTTATTAAACACTTACTATGTGCCAGGCACGGTGCTAAGCTTTTTACAGACACCCTATTATTTATCCCTTATGAAGTAGGTCATGTTATAATCATCTTCTATAGACAAAGAAATTAAGAAATCAGCTCAGGTGACACAGCGAGGAAGTGATGGAGATTTTAACATGGGTAGTCGGACCATACAGCCATGGTCTAGGCAACACTTTACTACTGAAGGGGCAAGGTGCAGAAAACAGGGTCCTCAAAGTTGGAGGAAATAATGAATCATACAATCCTCAGGGAAGGCTTCGTGGAGGAAATATACTTGAGTAGTAGTTTAAGATTGATAAAGTGGAGAGGTGCAGAAAAAGAAACGAGCCTCTGCGTGTCAAGGAAGGAAAAAGAGGGAGGTGGAAATGGTTGTAACATAATGGGCATGAATTCAAATAAAATGTCCACATCAGGACACACACAGAGTTGGCCCTTGCTATGCAGTAAGGCATATAGAATATTGTGTGTAACTCTATGTTCACTGGACAATTATGTATTGGGCATCTACTTCATACTTGGCAAGGGAGGTACGGAGATTTTTTTTAAAAGACCCAGACATGCTGGGCCCGGTGGCTCACGCCTGTAATCCCAGCACTTTGGGAGGCCGAGGAGAGCGGATCACGAGACCAGGAGATCGAGACCATCCTGGCTAACACGGTGAAACCCCGTCTCTACTAAAAATACAAAAAAAATTAGCCGGGCTTGGTGTCGGGCGCCTACAGTCCCAGCTACTCGGGAGGCTGAGACTGGAGAACAGCGTGAACCCGGGAGGCGGAGCTTGCGGTGAACCAAGATCGCGCCGCTGCACTCCAGCCTGGGCGACAGAGCGGCGAGACTCCATCTCAAAATAATAAATAAATAAATAAATAAATAAATAAATAAATAAATAAATAATAAAAGACCCAGACATGATTTGCTAGAGGAGAGACACATACAGAAGACATGTGTTATTTCTGTTTTTAGTACTGAACCCTTCCTTTTAATGAAGAACCCATTCAGTGAGGTTCATTTGAAATTTCACCTCCTATCACTCCTACACACACACATACACACAACCGCCACCCACACACATACACACAGTACCTGACTGCAGACTGGCCAATTAGTACATCTATTTGCCTGGCCTTGGTGATTGTTTTTGAGATGAACATGTGACCTAATTTGAATTTTTCTCTTGGAGCTTGGGGAGCGACGGCCTCTGCTAGTCAGGGCTGCTGAGCTGGTAAGCTGTGGATGTCAGGCTTCCATTTTGCCCACCACAGAGAGAAAGAATAAAACCAAGCAGAGGCAGGCAGCTTTAAGGAAGGGACAGCCAGTGTATTGCCAATTCTCTCTTTTTTTTTTTTTCCTCTTGGACTGAGTCTTGACAATAAACAAGAGACGCATCTTACCTTAAATTTCTCAGAAGATATTCCTCCAATTACACATGGTAGAAGGGAGTTTGATTAGATAACCAAATTTTATTTTCTTAACATGGCTTCTTTAAGACTCAACCAACCACAGGTTCAGAATTACAATCTATTGGCCTTAGTCATTCTGCAGGACACCAAAATGCGCCAGTTCTTTCTATTGACCTGAGTTATCACAGGCCCTCAGACCCACTGCATAGTAGTGGGAATACGGGAATAGTTACATAGATTTAAGATGGAAATCTTAACTTAGGGTGAATTTTTTCTTAATTAAAGGAGCCAACCTATTGAGTACTAAATCCTGCTAATTATAATCCTCCTTTTATAAAAGTATTTATCTTCCCACTCGCTTGCTTAGTCTTCTTTAGTTCAGGTTCCTTGGCTTGAAATCCAGACTATGAATATTGGCATAGGCTGTCCACATGTGAAATTTATTTCACAAGGTTTAGGAGCCCAGAGAAGCTAAACATAGAAAATGCAAAACTAAAATTAATTTCGAAAAGAATGCTTTTCAATCATGCAATATCCAGTGCCCTGATATAGAACAACTGTCTTCTCAAGAGGGCACTTGGGATGAAAATAACAAGCTAAAAAAGTGGTACAAGGTAGCAGCAAAAAGAGAGGAAAGACAGAGAAGAAATGGATTTTATCAAACTTTGAGGTGTCAGTGGGTATTTCTACAGCTGATGCTTATTCAAAATAAAAGTTATATGAGCCATTATTTTATCTGAAATGCTCCAGTCACTCATAAAGAAGCCAGGTGAAAGTCAACTGAATCAATAAAAATTTTGAGCACGAAATGTGCCAGTCACTGTGCTAGGTGCTGGAGACACAATAAGAAACTAGAATCTCTTTCTCTCTCTTTATCCCCGTGTTTTCTTCTGTATTGGCCTCATTATCCTGGCATAGAATTGAGTATACATGCCTTAGATCCTCAAGCCCAGTGGATAAAACATGATAATTGATCAGATCTAGTTCTGAGGTTCAAATCTGAAAAGCAAGAAACTGTTCAGAAAATAAATAATACATACCAGGTAAGCAAAAACATCAGATGCCCACTTCATGGGAGATACTAAGATAAGTAACATTGCTTGCAAATTTCATGTTGCAAATTCTCCATATTTCAGCCTCAGTCTCTGACTCCCCTTTAGGAATGAGATAAAGGATGGAGAGGTAATGTTTATACTGGGTAATCACCCCAGTGGGCCATCTAAATCTGACCTCTATTTTCCTTCCTCTAGCCTGAGAAACCTGGAGAATTAAAATGGTCAAAGACCAAGGAGCATTTATAACTTGAGAAGATAGGGCTCCTTTCTGAATCAGGCATGGACAATCAGTTGAATAGAGAATATCCAGGCAGTTTTAGTTTGGATAAAAGAGCATTTTATTCAGTACTTGCTAAGGACAGAGAGCACCTGCCATATACTCTTTGAATGGTGACGACAATAAAAACTATTGCTTAGTGTGGTGACTTGCATGTAGTAGATACTCAGTAAATACCTGCTAAGTGAAAAGAAATACCTGTGTAAAATGGTGAATCAGGCCATCCATCCCATATTACCTGAATTACCAAAAGTGGGCTTAGGTAAAATGAGGTAATTTGAGGGAAGTCAAAATTTATCATCTAGATGAGCAGTTCTCAAATGTGAGGTCTCAAGACCCCTCCATATTTTTAAATGATTAAGGACCACAAAGAGCTTTTTATTTCTTAGATTATATCCATAGATATCTATCATATTGGAAATCATAACTGATAAATTTATAAAATATAAAAATATGCAAATGCATATTCCATGAACTGTCAGAACAATAGCTGCTTCTTACATCATACAGCTTCTGTAAAACTCCACTATATACTTGTAAGAAAGTGAGAGTGAAAGTGACAAACAACATCTTAGTGTTATCATGAAAATAATTTTGATCTGATGGATCCCTTGAAAGAGTTTTAGACATTCCAAACTACAGTTTGAGGATCTCGGATTTGGAGTTGTCAGAAGCATTAAGAATTTCTAGGAAGTCAAACAAAATTATTGAATATTAAATTACTTGTAAGACTTACTTGTAGCATATAGTCACATGATTTAGATATTTTTAATTATCAGGAGAGGAAGTTTAGTTTAGATTCTGTTCTATTTAAATATTCTGCTAATCAAGAGGAAAAATATCAATAGAAGATAGATCTTAATCTGTAAGTGAAAGTAGTTGCTTGCTGTTTCGGTTATTTTGTTTTTGTTTTTGGGCCCTTTCCAAGAATTAAATACCATTTTCTTTTGTAAAGACTTTTTTGACCCTCCTATGACTAGATTGGTGTCATTGACCTCATTAAAAAGTCCAGTCTTTCCAATCAAACCCTTGCTAGACTTTGTATAAAACTGCATTTCATTGAAAAAGTGTCCAAATTGGGGTAATTTATTTGGAGAAAGAAGTTCAGGACACTGGCTTGGATAAGCAGGAGGTAGCCCTTGTCCTCTACCCTTCCTCAATGCCCTAGACACTGCACTTGACTTATTGCTCTGCACTCTCCAGAATGTACTTCACTAAACATTGCCTTCCCCTATGAAGCTGGCCATGGACAATGTGGGGGTTAATCCAAAGACGTTGGGAATAAGGTGGGTGGAGGGGTGTGTTCTAGTGAGAGAAAGAAGCAAGTGGCCATGATGATAGCAAACGAATGGCCATGAACCAAGTGATGTCCGTCTTTGTGGGCCATGTTAAGGGGTTTGAATATGACTAAGTACAAGAGGAAACCATCGGAGAAGAGTTTTACACAGAGGAGTGGCATGGTCTGATTTATGCTTTTAAAATATTCCTGGTTGCTGTGTGGAAAATGAATTCTTACATGTCATGTTACAAATGCAGCTTGAAAATTATGTGATTAATCTCCTAGTCACCTGCAAAGCGTTGGAGACATGAGTGACATTATATGTACTGACGATAAAGGGTACTTTTCCTATCCCCAGCTGATAAATATATTTAACAAACTGTTCCTAGTTAAATAAAATGTACAATGTTTTCTTGTATCTAGGACATTTTTTCAAAAAGGATTTGTTTCTTTATGGTGATATTAATAACTAAAGAATTGAAAATTTACAATTCCAAAGCCTCTTGACAGGATAATAGCTTTTCAGTGGTTTAAAGGAGATTGTATTTTGTTCTATATGCATAAGTGATTACTATTTATTTCATTATAATCTGGCATATATATTGAATTTCCTACCCAGCAAGAGTTCTGTGAAGTTGCCTACCCTGAGCATTTAGTGAGGCCAGTTATTACATGAAGAATGAAATGACAGTAAGCAATAACAGAAAATGACCAAATAACTGCTTGATCGGGGGACTTTTTGACAGAACTGTATAGTAATAGAATATGCGTGTTTCCAGTTCTTTAAAATCTACTTTCTAAAAGAGTTTGGATTTTTTAAATCAACTTTAGTAATCAGACTTACATCTTTAATTGTGAACTGTTGAAACTCCTTGCAGTTCACATATTTGTAGCACCTGTAATTGTCAATTACATTCAAGCACCATGACAAGTACAATATACTGCATTATCTCATTCAAACCTCACACACACACACAGAGAAAATCCTATGAATATGGTGCTTTTATTTCTTCCATTTTGCAGATGAGAAATCTGAAGCTCGGAAACACTCCAAGGTCACATAGCTGAATACTGACAGAGATGCTTTATATTGCTTTTGATTTATGAATTTAAAAAAACACATGTAAAAGGGTAGTTGTTCATTGAACACAAAATGGAGACAAATAGAAGTGAAGGGTACTGGAAATAACATTGCATTGCTGGGACTAATACTTGAATATTCTTTCCTATGTTGCCCCTGGGTGTGAGACTAGATGAAGTATGTAATGGGCAGGGGGAGGAATTGTCAGCTGGTTTTATCGTGTTGGACAAAATGTAAAATGGTCTGAATGAAACCTTTAGAACCCAGCTCTTATTTCCATTTTAGCACTAGGTCACCAAAGTGATGAGGTTTAGTAAATCTTAACATTTTGGGAGTGAAGAAACTGAATAAGAATCTAACAAAAGTTATGTAACATGACGCAGCACATATAAATTCAAAATGTCCACTAATATGAGGCTATCTAGAAAATTAATGTAATCTACAGCCATATCACCCTGAACACGCCCAATCTCATCTGATGTTGGAAGCTAAACAGGGTCGGGCCTGGTTAGTACTTGGATGGGAGAAAATTATTATAGAACCTTCACTACGTAACATATAGAACAGTACAATATGATAATTCATAGTCCTGTATATACGTGACTGTTAAAAAGAATAAGGCAGATCCTTCTTGAAAAAACAAGGCATGTACAGGTCATATTATTGGGTAGTAAATAGTATATTAAAGATTGTGTTTAATTTCAGTGTTTTAAGTTGTTAATATTGGAGATTAAATTATGAAGAACCTTACCTTTTCCTCCTATAAACATTGCTGTATTGGTTGAATTTTTATAAATGGCACGTTTTGACTGAAATAATGATTACAATCAATTTGACCTAAATTCTAAACTAAAGGTCAGATTTCTGCCACCTTCCTCTATGTTACCTGTATGTTTCTAAATGTTGTGAATATCTTTTAATCAAAGACTTTAAATTGTTTATTCCTGATACATTTCTATACTAACCGAATAAAATAGATGAATAAGCAGTTGTCAACTGGGCATTCAAACTTCTTTAAAAATCAACTCTGGGACTGTTTTTGTTTCATAATTCAGTTGGGTAGAGTACCACAGCTCAGGGAAAGCAAACCAGAGAAGAAAGGATTTTCCCTGAAATATACAGATAACGACCTCATTATCTATTTTAATTTGAAAACGTAGAGAGAGTCTGAGTTCTCCATTACTCAAATTCTATTTGAAGAAACCAAAATTAATAAATCATAGCTTAGTGAGCACAGCAATGCCTCTTTGCAAGTCATTGTAAGGGTTTCGTAGAGTTTTACTTCCCTTTTACTCCAGATCATACCTTGGCCTTTGTAAACTATTCCTTTTTAATCACCTTAGAGTCCACAGTTTCATGTTGAAATGTCTATCTGTGTAAACCCAAACTGTAGGGAGGAGTGAAATTTGAAAAGATCCTTCTTAAAAGCGCAATACACTTTCAATAAATTGGATAAATATCTTTCTGGCACATGGAAATGGGAACTACATGATGGGGGTGAGGGGAGAACAGTAATTTTCCAGCCTTATCTTCACATGTCTGAGTGCAATTAATACTGTAGAAAAGAGTATTGTTTGCAGTAATCTTGATTGCATTTTCCAGTGTCTAGCTCACTCCCTGTGCTCGATATTTATTACTACTGTCTTCAAAATTAAAAAAAAAAAATCATTGTCTCTAATGGTAAAGTGGAGAGGACAAAAAGTAATGAAAATTTCCTCTTATGAAAACAAAGTTCCTCCTATGGAGACAATAAACTTAATGCATAAGCAAATCAAGGAGCAATGCCTCTGTTATGTTGAAAAGCAGAAGTATAGCACTTTGTGTTTCACTTAGATTTTTTCTTTTTAAAGAAAACATTTTTAGCACATGCATGCTGTTGTTGCAAGCCTTGGAGATGAAACAGTTTCTGATTCAACCAAGGTTAAGAAAAAAAATATCTGGGAAAATGATTCTGGCTGCCTGGAAAATGCCATTTAACTGAAGATATGGAGTTCATCTCTTGAGTCTGGCATATGGGAATGTAGGTACAGTCATCTCAATGTCCACTAACCTTCCTGGAAACAAATAGCATCATTTGAATCCCTGAGGCTCTCCTGGAAAAATATGTGTGTACTAGATTGTTTTATATTTCTGTTTGCTTTGATGTTGGATAAATTCTAGTAATGACCTTTTTTCTCAATAAAGGTATCCTAGATACATGGATCCTTGTCACCTTCTACAATTGAGTCTTACATTTTAGATCCACTCTCTCTATTCCCCCTTTGCAAACTGAAGACATCAAACTTTTTCTTGACTTAAGCAACCTGAGTCCAATTGCTGGAGCTTTCTCTCAGTTCTCACTATGATGTGCATATTTCCCAGGTCTGTTCTCAATCCCCACTTAGAATTTGTCTGCTTTTTCTACCCCAAATAGATCCTAAACCTGAGACTCTGGGAAGGCAGATTCTCTCCCCAGATTTTGATGACAGCATAATGTGCCTTGTGAGGTGCTGGTGGCATAAAGGAGAATCTTATTCCAATCAACGTGAGTTTTTAGGCCCAATTTTGAATCATCCATAAGCCAGTGGAGCAATGGAACAATGGCCACAGTTCTCATACATTCGTCCTATGACAACTGTCCTATGGAGAAAGGACTGAAAGTAACAAGTGAGAGTCAGTTGCTAGAAGGCCATTAGAAAAGCTCTCAATGGTGCAAGAAGTCAGCAAATATGTGATTGATACAAACAATTGATAGCATTGATTTTTTTTTTATTTTTTATTTTGTATGGGAGGTTAAGAGCAAGAGCTTTGGGGTCATACAGACTCCATTTCAAGGCCCTACTTCAAAAACTCTCCTTGCTCCTACAATTAACATGCAATAACTTAATAGTAACCACTTGATCAAATTTGAATGTTTCAGTGAGATAATATATGAAAACATTTGGCATGGTGCCTGGCCTAGTATATGCTCAATGAATGTCAATCATTGATTGGCATCCAGCAGTAGAAGTGAAATCACCATCATCATTCTAAATAGCATCACCAAATACCATGCTTCGGGTACAGTAAGAAAACCAGTGGAAGTAACAGAGAAGGATTTATCTTTTTCAACCTTCCAGATAATCTGCACACTCATTCCCCATAGTTCATTGTCTCCCCATCCGTTTCTAATGGCTGGCACATGAAGTTCAATAAATCTCTACTGAATTAATGAAAAACTTGAGCATAATGGAGAAGTCAGTGGCTTGGAAAATGTGGAAATGAAATTTGGGTCATAAGTAAAACAACTAAGATCTGGTATCAGAAAGTCTGAGTGCTAAGTTTTCCTCTACTCTGTGCCAACAGGTGATCTATAGTGATTCTTTTGAGAGTGATTCTTTTGAGATAGCTGAGCTCCAGCTTCCCTATCTGCATAATGTGTGTTGGGGGGGTTACCTGGGAGAAAAATGAGATGCAGTGTGTGACAGTGCTATGTAAATTCTCAGGATTTTGTAGTGATTTATGTTGTGAATCATGTACGCTGAGTAAGAGTGTATGTGTGTATCTGTAAATGCACACACAAACACACTTATTACACATATACACACACATATGGCTGGCTAAAGACAAGGCAATCTAAAATCAGATAAGTGCCAATAGTTCATATTGGGAAGAGATGGATAAAAATGGAGCAAAAGGATTAAACTTCCTGTCGACTGGTAAACAAAATTGAAACAGGGCCTATGAAAAATAATCAGGTAAAGAGAAAACATACTCAGCACTACAATTTGCCAATTGCCCTCTGATCTTGAATTCCAGCTATCAGAAATTCAATGACAGCAGCCTGCTCCCCAACACCTTAATCCTTCCCACATTTGCTCCTGGGCTGGATCACTGCCCTTGGGACATGTCATTTCTGTCTTGCATTGAACCACCGCCAAATATACTGGTGGGAGCGTTAGTCCTGTTTTCTTCCACACCTGGTGAACGGTTTTGTCAATAATTTCAAAGGTCTTATTATCAGATGACCATAATAGTGTGGTGCTACCTAAAGATGAATCTGTGCTTTGTTTTACCTAATGTCTCACTTTCTATTAAAAAATCAGACCACAGTTATCACAATTTCACAACATGATATAGTCAGGTTCATTTACCCTTTACTTGTTTCTGAGGCAAATGTTAGAATAACCCAGGACAAGATTTGGAAATTAGCAAGTTTTTCATGGCTTTCTGTCGGTCATTTCATAGGGATTCAACTCTATCACTGCTGGGTACCTTGTACAATGCCAAATTCACATCCTTCAAGGTGGTAGCAGAATGACCATTGGTTTAGAATCTTATTCAGTATATAGACTATCAGTCTACCATTAGATGAGATGGCATGGGAAAGCTGGCTTGGGTCATTTGCTTACAAATATTCAGCTGGAAATCTAAGGATGCTGTAATTTTTAAAGCAGAGAGGCAGATATGTGCAGTACTTGCCAGTGTAGGCTCCTTCTACACTGCTTACATTCCTGACTTATCTCTGCTGTCTTCTAGCCACATGACCTCAGGCAAGGTCATTATCCTTTCCAAGCCTCAGTTTCCTCTTCTGTAAAATGGTAATAGCAATCATACCCACTGAAGAGAGTTGTTATGAGAATTAAATTAGATACAAGTAGGTAAAGAACCTAGCACAATGCCTAGGTTGAAAAATGTTGGTGGTTGTTATTACAAATATTTCTATCAATAAAGCAATGCCACTTGTCTTACATCAGTCCCCGGATAGTTGCATTTAATATTACTCCAGGCCCTACAAGCATAACTAAAAACTATGGCAACTCAGTAGTTTGTTTAACTTAATTGAAAAATCAGTGAAATGTTTTAAATGACTCCATTTAAACATTGGTACAATTTTTTCTCTAAGAAACCACTCTAAAATGGAGGCCTTTCATTGATAGACACAATGCAGCAAAACCCAGTGAAATTCAATTACCTCTTGATTGGGTCGGGCAAGCCAAGAAGAGAATTTTACATTTGAAATTAACGAATTGAATTTGGTACCTTTTGCAGCTTCAGCAATTGCTCCCTGACTAGTTCCTCACAAGATCAGAGGTGGCCCCGTCAGCATCCATATTCTGTTGAATGACATGCTCTGTTTAGAAAATTTTTTCCTTGTTTAGATTCTGAATGAATATTTGCTTCCAAAGTTATTACAGCTACAAAACACATGCTGACTATACAGTTTCCCCCAAAATACAAAATATATGTATTTATACATATATGTAATTGTTGCTTAAAAGAACTTATATATAATATATAAATAAATATATACGTATTTATACATATATATGCCTTTTGCTTATAAGAACTTATAAAGTTCTTATATATAAGCTCTTTTAAGCAACAGTTTTATATATATGTGTATATACATATGTGTATATATCTCTATATATAGATACACACATATATATACATACATGTGTGTATATATATACACATAAGTGTGTGTGTATCTATATATAGATACATACACATATATATATATTTTTTTATCCCAGTATGGCTGGTAGGCTAAATATCCAGCTATACATCATCAGTATTAATAAGATCTTTTAGTAATTTTTTTGCCTTATTAAGATAAGCACAATTAATAATTTCTTTAAGTCAACATGATAAGTCAGCAATAGGCAAAATATTGCTATTCGGCTGACTGCATATTTTAAAAAATATTTTATTCTCTCCCTCCCTACTGTCCCCACCACACACAACGATTGCAGACCTAGTTTGTGCATGTCAGCTGAAGGAATAGGTGCATTGGAGACATGCTGATCCTGGGTGCAGCCTGGCACCTGGAAAGCATCAGGTGCAGATAATTGCAACAGGTGACTTTTTTTTTGTTTTTACTGTTTATTCTAAGAAGATCTTTCTAATCTTTGTCTGAAGATTAAGGCCAAAATCTATAATTTGGCCACCTGGCCAACAAGGCTCCACAATGGGGGCCCCCAGCTACTTTTCCACCCCATCCTGCACCACCATTCCCTTTCCCACCCTCTTCCAGTTTCCCAAGCCACATTGTATTCCCCCATGTGTTACACCCTTTGCCGATGCAGGAGCTTGGTACATGTTCTTTCGTCTTTTCTAAGCTTCATTGGGACATCATTCACATACCATACAATTTGCCCATTTAAACTGTACAATTCTCCCATCCTCCACCCAGTCCTAAGCAAACACTAACCTGCTTTTTGTCTCCATAGATTTACCTATTCTAAACATTTTATAGAAATGGAATCATAGAATATGTGGTCTTTTGTGACTAGCTTCTTTCACTGAGCATAATGTTTTCAAGACTTATCCATGTCGTAACATGTATCAGTACTTTATTTTTATTAACAAATAATATTCTGTTATATGAATAAACTACATCTTATTTATTCATTCATCAGTTAATAGACATTTCAGTTGTTTCTCCTGTTTGGCTATTATGAATAATGCTGCTATGAACACTCTTGTACAAGATTTTGTATTGACAAATGTTATCATTTCTCTTGGGTATGTATCTAGGAGTAGAATTGCTGGAATGGGGTCATATTATAACTCTATATTTAACTACCTGAAGAACTGCCAGACTGTTTTCCAAAGTGACCGCAGCATTTTACCTTCTCCCCAGCAACATATGAAAGTTCCCATTTCTCTACATCCTTACCAACACTTTTAATTCCAATCTTATAATCTTTCTTTTTATAGTCACCCTAGTGGATGTGAAGTAGTATCTCATTGTGCTTTCTTTCTTAACTTTTGATCTGGGTAATTCCTATTATCTTTAAAGCTCCAGCCTAAAAGTCATTTCCATAGGGAATCTTACCTTGGCTACTCCACCCCCAGACTAGCCTCAGGTTCTTCTCAGAAAACCCGTCTTTTCTCTCTAAACTTTAAGTTCAACATGGACAGGCACCATTCCAGCTCTTCTTTATTCCCCGCTCTAGCCCCAGCCTTTATTTATTTATTTATTTATTTATTTATTTATTTATTTATTTATTTATTTTGAGACGGAGTTTGGCTCTTGTTGACCAGACTGGAGTGCAATGGCCCGGTCTCGGCTCACTGAAACCTCTGCCTCCCAGGTTCAAGTGATTCTCCTGCCTCAGTCTCCCGAGCAGCTGGGATTACAGGTGCCTGCCACCACGTCTGGCTAAGTTTTGTATTTTTAGTAGACATGAGGTTTCACCATGTCGGTCAGGCTGGTCTCAAACTCCTGACCTCAAGCAGTCTGCCTGCCTTGGCCTCCCAAAGTGCTGTGATTACAGGCGTGAGCCGGGGCACCCGGCCGCATCCAGCTATTATGTGAACTATAAAGTCGTTGAAAGTGTATTAAGTCAATGCCACATTTTTTTAAATAATGAGAAAAAGTGTGTATTATCTGAAAATCACCTGCATCAGAATGATTGACATGATTACCTTTTAAATCCATTTCATTTTTCAGTATTTCTACAGGCAAAACTATTGAAGAATATTCCAATATCACTGGCAAGGGTAGGAAAGGGGCTCTACAATATAACCACAATGAATGCTTCTGTTGTCCTGAATTTTGTTGGAGCTGTACACATTTATGTTTGTTAAGAAAGCCGGGCGCGGTGGCTCACGTCTGTAATCCCAGCACTTTGGGAGGCCGAGGGGGGCGGATCACGAGGTCAGGAGATCGAGACCATCCTGGCTAACACAGTGAAACCCCGTCTCTACCAAAAATACAAAAAACTAGCCGGGCGAGGTGGTGTTCTCCTGTAGTCCCAGTTACTTGGAGGCTGAGGTAGGAGAATGGCGTGAACCTGGGAGGCGGAGCTTCCAGTGAGCCGAGATCACGCCAATGCACTCCAGCCTGGGCGACAAAGCGAGACTCCGTCTCAAAAAAAAAAAAAAAAGAAAGAAAGAAAGAAAAAAAAAACAAAAAACAGAAAAAGGATTTTTGTGGGAAAGTGCAATATACAGTACAAGCAAAAACAAATGGACTTGAGAAATAAGGAACTGAAGGGGACTGGATTTTCCTGCTTTAGCTGTGAGCTAGGCATACCCCTAGAGCTTTCAATTCAGTAGATCTGAGATGGGGCCCAGGAATATACATTTTTAACATAGTCCCTAGTAATTCTAATGTCAGAGGTCCATAAGCTTCACTTTAAAAATAAATATATCCTAGTTAATGTCTTCATTATTTAACATAAACAAGTCAATGTAGAAGTTTAAAAATCGCCGGGCGCGGTGGCTCACGCCTGTAATCCCAGCACTTTGGGAGGCCGAGGCGGGCGGATCACAAGGTCAGGAGATCGAGACCACGGTGAAACCCCGTCTCTACTAAAAAAAATACAAAAAATTAGCCGGGCGCGGTTGTGGGCGCCTGTAGTCCCAGCTACTCGGGAGGCTGAGGCAGGAGAATGGCGTGAACCCGGGAGGCGGAGCTTGCAGTGAGCCGAGATCGCGCCACTGCACTCCAGCCTGGGCGACAGAGCGAGACTCCGTCTCAAAAAAAAAAAAAAAAAAGAAGTTTAAAAATCAGGCTCCGGAGTTTGATGCAGATTTAAACCCCTGGACTGACATTTACTAACTATGTGGCTTAGAACAAATTACTTAATCTTTCTAAGCCTTAGTTTCTGGCCCATAAGAAATGCCCCAATATGTTAATAGCTATTATTATGTTATTATCATTATTATCTTAATTGGAAGATGATGTGCACAACGAATCTGTTGGTTTTTTTTTCTCTTCTATGTCAACTTTTATTTTAGATATGGGGGTACATGTGCAGGTGTGTTACTTGGGAATATTGCACCCAGGCAGTGAGCATAGTACCCAATAGGTAGCTTTTCAACCCATGTCCTCTTCCCTCCCCACTCTAGTACTCTGCAGTGTCTATTGTTCCTATGTTTATGTCCGTGTGTGCTTCATGTTTAGCTCCTACTGATAAGCAAGAACATGCATATTTAGTTTTCTGTCCCTGCCTTAGTTTGCTTGGGATTATGGCCTCCAACTCCATTCATGATACTGTAAATGACGTAATTTCATTCTTTTTTTACAGCTACATAGTATTCCGTGGCGTATATGTACCACATTTTCTTTATGTAATCAACCATTGATGGGCACCTAAGTTGATTCTATGTCTGTGCTATTGTAAGTAGCATGGCCATGAACATGCAAGTGCATGGGTCTTTTTGGTATAATGATCTATTTTCCTTTGGGTATATACCCAGTAACGGGATTGCTGGGTCAAATAGTAGCTCTTTTTTAAGTTCTTTGAGAAATCTCCAAAGTGCTCTCCATGGTGGCTAAGTGCATAAGTGTTCCTTTTTCTCTGCAGTCTTGTCAGCATCTGTTGGTTTTGACTTTTTAAGAATAGTCATCCTGACTGGTGTGAGATGTTATCTCATCATGGTTTTGATTTGCATGTCTCTGATGATTAGTGAAGATGAGTATTTTTTAATGTTTTTTGGGCCACTTCTATGTCTTTTTTGTTTGTTTGTTTGTTTTGTTTTTTTGAGACGGAGTTTCACTCTTGTTGCGCAGGCTGGAGTGCGATGGCGCGATCTCGGCTCACGGCAACCTCCGCCTCCCGGGTTCAACCGATTCTCCTGCCTCAGCCTCCCGAGTAGCTGGGATTACAGGCATGCGCCACCACGCCCGCCTAATTTTATATTTTTAGTAAAGATGGGGTTTCTCCATGTTGGTCAGTCTGGTCTCGATCTCCCAACCTCAGGTGATCCACCCCACCTCGGCTTCCCAAAGTGTTTGGATTACAGGCATGAGCCACCACGCCCAGTCCTATGTCTTTTTTTGAGAAGTGTCTATGTCTTTTGCTCATTTTTAATGGGGGCTGTTCATTTCTTTCTTGTTGATTTGTTTAAGTTCTTTATAGGTTATGGATATTGGGTCTTTGTGAGATGCGTAATTTGTGAATATTTTCTCCGGTCCTGTAGGTCTTTTCATGATTTCTTTTCCTGTGCAGAAACTCTTCAGTTTAATTAGGTCCCACTTACCAATTTTTGTTTTTGTAGCATTTGCTTTTGGGGACTTAGCCAAAAATTATTTGCCAAGACCAATGTTGAGAAGGGTATTTCCTAGGTTTTCTTCCAGGATTTTTATAGTTTGAAGTCTTACATTTAAATCTGTAATCCATCTTGAGTTAATTTTTTTATATGGTGAAAGGTAAGAGTCCAGTTTCATTCATTCTTCTTCACATAGCTAACCATTTATCCCAGCACCATGTACTGAGTAGGGAGTTCTTTTTCCATTGCTTGTTTTTGTCAACCTTGTCAAAGATCAGATAGTTTTAAATGTGTGGTTTTATTTCTGAGTTTTTTATTCTGTTCCATTGGTCTATGTGTCTGTTTTGTACTAGTACCATGCTGTTGTGGTTGCTCTAGCCTTGTGGTATAGTTTTAAGTTGGGTATTGTGATGTCTCCAGCTTTGTTCCTTTTGCTTAAGACTGTTTTGGCTATTCAGGCTCTTTTTTTGGGTCCCATGTGAATTTTAGAATAGTGGTTTTTTTGTTTTGTTTGTTTTGTTTTGTTTTGTTTAATTCTGTGAAGAATGACATTGGTAGTTTGGTAGGAATAGAATTTAATCTGTAAGTTGCTCTGGGCAATAGGGCTATTTTAGTGATACTGATTCTTCCAATCCATGAACATGGAAAGTATTTCCATTTATTTGTGTCATCTCTGATTTCTTTCAGCAGAGTTTTATACTTCTCCTTGTAGGGATCTTTCACCTCCTTATTTAGCTGTATTCCTAGGCATTTTATTTTCTTTGTGACTATTGTAAATGAGATTGTGCTCTTGATTTGACTCTCAGTCTGGACATTATTGGTGTATAGAAATGCTACTGATTTTTGTACACTGATTTTATATCAAAAACTTACTAAAATCATTTATCAGTTTTAGTAGGCTTTTGGTAGATTATTTAGAATTTTCTAGACAGAAAATTGTATCATCAGTGAAGAGAGACAGTTTGACTTCTTTTCCTATTTGGATGCGTTTTATTTTTTTCACTTGCCTGAGTGCTCTGGCTAGGACTTCTACCAATCCATTTTAAAGGGATTGAGTTTTGTTTAGTAAGAAAAATACTTCCTAAGCATAAGTTGGAATTATGAGGTTCGTGATTGGCTTTATCATCACTGTTACTTTTATAGTTAATTTTCCAAGTGGCACTTTATTGTTATAAATAAGCCTCAGTCATATCTTTTTGCAAGTGTCTCCCTAATTATCATTTCTGAATAAAAATTTTGGCCTCTATGTTAAATTACAGTTCACAACTTAGTTCCAGTTCACACCCTGAGCTATTATATTGGCTATAACACGTCTTCCTTAGGTGTTATTTACTGAGCTGAAACTATTGCCCAAAGCATCTTATTTTGTCTATATCCAGTAATTTATTGAGCCTGCACGCTATCCTGATAGAGTTTACTCACTAAAATAGAAGTTATAAAAGTTCAATCAAATTACGATCTATCAGCCATCTTACAGAATCAAGAATGTGCAATCATTTATTCAACTGCTATTTGCTCAGTGCCTTAAAAATGTCAGGTGTTTGGGATCACAGAGAAAAAGAAAACCAAGATTCCCACTATCATGGAGAAATGATATTCACAGTTGCGTGGGCAGTGGAGACTGAAAAAAAAAAAAAAGGTAATCAAATTCATTACCAAGACAGCTTTATCTGGCAGTGAGTGCTATGAATGACATTAAATAGAGTGATGTAATAGAAAATGCCTAAAGGAAAGGAGCTCCTTTTGATTAATGGCAGGAAAAGGCTCTCATCTCTCAGGAGATGTTGAGCTGATGCCTGAATGCCAAGGAGGCAGCCATGGGAAATGTCAGGGGGCAGAGTGATTTAAGAAAAGAGAACAGTCAACAACAAGACCTGGAGACAGGACCATGTTTGTCATAACTGAGAAACAGAAAGCAGGCCAATGTAGTTGAAACAGGGTGATAGAGGACAGAGCAGCAGGGGTGGAGGCTGGAGATACAGTTAGGGGCACCAAGGTAAGGCCTAGTGAGCCCTGTTAAAGAGAGGAAGCACTGAAGAATTTCAGCAGGGGGATGCCGTAGTCTAATTTATCACGATTTCAGGTTCCCTTTCCTCTTCCCTCCTCCCCTCTACCTAAGGTTAAATGATGATTAGCTGCAATATTGATTTCCACATTTCTAGCTATAATGCCTGTAAATTTCTTAATGAATATGTTACATAGGCACGCACTAAAACTCCCAGATCACATCCCATTTTGCTTTAGAAGATGTAGACACAACTCACCTATTTTCATCTTCATTGCATTTAAAGAATGTCTCCTTAAATCTGGCAATTTAGGTTGCACCAGGTGACGTTTGAGGTGCCCACCTGCGAGGGAAAGGAACGGCAGAAGCTGGCATTGATTGGTGACTCCTCGTCTTCAGCAGAGTTCTTCGTCACTGTCGCTGTCTTCGCCTTCCTCTACTCTTTGGCCGCCACTGTCGTTTACATTTTCTTCCAGAACAAATACCGGGAAAACAACCGGGGCCCACTCATTGTAAGTGGTTTTCTTTTTCAAATAACTTTTTCTGTTCCTTCTAATTTTTTTTACTAATGCTTGCAGGACTTTGGAGTTACCTGAGCCCTTGGGGTAGGTGTTTGAAAGGAAATCATATTCTTTTTTATCCAAATCTCTTGAAGCTACAACAAAGACATGATGTCTGTCAATCTCTTGTGCTCCTGGGCTGGGAAAGTATCACCTGACTTGCTAGAAACCCCTCTGAGATAAATGATTAGAAATCTCATGAGATCAAGGAAAGAGCAGTGAAGCTTGCTGTAGATTTATTTATAATTCCAGCATTATGGAGTTAGTCAACCATTTTTCTGATTATTTAGACAGTGTGACCTGTGCTCATTTGAAATATGTTGTTCCCTTAGTATATAGAATAGGCATATATTAATAATTGTTTAGTTTGAAAATGGAGTTCTTCATCTCTGTATATCTATCTATCTATGTCTTTTTCCTACCAATTCCTTACCCTAAACCTCACTTTCTGTTGACTTATACAATGGTCATATAAGTGAAATCAATATAGCCCAGCATTTCTAAACATAAACACAAACACACATACACCTAGGGGGACACAAAACCTTAAGAGGGTACCTAGGCTGGATAATTTTAAGGAAATAAATTTTAAATTTCACCCTTTACGTGTGCATTTGCCCAAACTCTATCTTCCTTAGAATGTCCTGTATCAAAAAAGATTTTGCTGTCATCTTTCTTAATCAACTACTCCATTTTACAAAAGAAAAGTATGCTTATTTACCAACTCAAGTCTTACTACACAGTACATTTACAGAATATAAAACATTTGGGACACTGAAAAGGGGACCATTGAAATATTGGTGTTGGTGTTGACAAAGGTGAGTGATTCTGATGCCTGACTAATACACTTTTTTGGATATAAGGAGGTTTACTATTTTTTGGCTTTCAATACAATTAAAAATTCTAGTACGCTCATCAGTTGATTGATAATTAAAAAATAATTTTTGGTGACAGGTTACTATGTGATGTGGGACATATAACTCAAAAAGAAAGTAATAAATCGTATTGCTGTAACAAAACTCCATTTGTTCTCATTTATGCAAGCAAGCTTTCTCAGCATTTACATCTAAAAAAGGAAAAATGGAAACGAAATTTATGCTGAATCATGTACTATTCTGTAAATAAATAATATTTGTCAAAAAAATTACATATTAACTGCTAAGGCTTGAATATGGTTTATCCCCCACCAAAACTCATGTTGAAGCTTGGTCTTCAATGTGGCAGTGCTTTTTAAAGCCGGTTAGATGACTTAGATGAGTTAATGTCTTTCTTGAGAGACTGCATTAGTTCTCATAAGACTGTATTAGTTCTTGTGAGAGCAGGTTGTTATGAATTGAGTCCGCCTCTTTTGTCTTCTATCCCTTTTCCCACATACCCAGTTCCCCTTTCATTTATCTGCCATGTTTTGACACAGCACAAGGCCCTCACCACAAGCCACCAGACATGGCTTTCCAATCTTGAACTTCCCAGCCTGTAGACTATGTGCTAAATAAACCTCTTTTCTTTATAAATTACCCAGTCTCAGGTACTCTGTTATAGCCATACGAAATGTACTAAAACAGCCTGTTCATCTAAGAATTGTAAATTTTCAATAAAATTTTTACTTATTATTTTATTTTATTGAGGCAGAGTCTCATGCCACCACCCAGGCTGGCGTGCAGTGGCATAATCACAGTTCACTCCACCTCCCAGGCTCAGATGATCCTCCCACCTCAGGTGCATGCCACCACACCCAGCTAATTTTTGTATTTTTTGCAGAGACAAGCTTTCATCATATTTTTTGCAGAGATAGGGTCTCAAATTCCTGGACTCAAGTTATCTTCCTGCCTCGGCCTCCCAAAGTGCTGAGATTACAGGCATAAGCCACTGTACCTGGCTACTTTTTAAATTTAATAATTACATATTAAATTTATAATATATTTTTGTTGTTTTGGAAAATTATGCATTAATAATACTTGTAATGATCACTCAACCCAAAAGAAATTTAATACTTAAAGTCTTAGGATCACAAGTAATTAAACAGTTAACTTAAATCTGTATATATATTTTTGTGGCCAAAAAAAAATAATAGGGTAATTAATAATATGCTTTCCAGAAAAAAAATTATATCATCCTATAATTCTGTGAGGGAAGTATAATAAAAATACAAATTCAAAGAGAACAAAAGGAAGATATAAAATTTCCACCTGTTAAATAACTTGTTAATTATAAGAGAATATCTGTTAATTATAACAGAATATCAAGTAACTGTTCCATTGGATACATTTAAAAATTGATACAATAATTTTACTTTAAATATCAATATTTTTTTTCTTTTTTTTTTTTTTGAGACAGGATCTTACTGTCACCCAGGCTGGTGTGTAGGGGAACAATCTTGGCTCACTTCAACCTTCACCTCCTGGGCTCAATTAATCCTCCCACCTCAGCCTCCCAAGCTCCCAAGTAGCAGGGACTATAGGCACACACCACCACACTCAACTAATTTTTTGTATTTTTTGGTACAGACAAGATTTTGCCATGTTGCCCAGGCTGGTCTCAAACTCCTGGATTCAAGCAATCTACCAGCCTCGGCCTCCCAAAATGCTGGGATTACAGGCGTGAGCCACCACTCCCAGCCTAATACATTCAATATGCTAGAAATTACTTTCTTTGCAGCTATTTGAACTTTCAATAAAAACAAAATTAGATGCCAACTTTATACAACTAGGGACATAGTTTTTTACATTATTTTGGGGAGTATGTGAGTAAAATAAATTTCGCAAATCTCTATTGTAGAGATCTGAACCTTAAAATAATAAATTTTGAAGGATAACTGGGAGAATTCTCTGTTTTTAGAAATTTGTTAAGTTTGAAGGGACTAGAAAATGTTCAGATGTGCAACACTTTAATATGTTAACTTAAAAAAAGAGTAACGAAACCGAATTTGGAATTTTGGGCAAGTGTTTTTTTACTTTTATTTTTATTTTTTCTATCTCAAATTTGAGTTAATAGTCTTAATGATTTCAAAGCCTGTAATCCCAGCACTTTGGGAGGCCGAGACAGGCGGATCACGAGGTCAGGAGATCGAGACCATCCTGGCTAACACAGTGAAACCCCATCTCCACTAAAAAATACAAAAAAATTAGCTGGGCTAGGTGGTGGGTGCCTGTAGTCCCAGCTACTCAGGAGGCTAAGGCAGGAGAATGGCATGAACCTGAGAGGCAGAGCTTGCAGTGAGCCGAGATGGCACCACTGCACTCCAGCCTGGGCAACAGAGCCAGATTCCATCTCAAAAACAAAACAAAACAAAACAAAATGTCTTCAACAGAGTCACCAAACTTGGGCTTATCCCCACCACGATGTACAAATGGACATACCTAAGAGATTGCCATGCATATAGCATAAATCCAACGTGCATGTTTATTTCTGGATCCCATATTAACACACTCACAGAATTTTTAAGTCTGAGGAAATATCCTGACTTCTAAACAGAAGAAGTTAATACAGCTAATCCACACATAAAGTGGGGGAAAAAAACTATTTTATTATATAAAACCACATTCTACTCATATAGAATCATCTTGTAAAGGCATGCTGCTTTATCTCTTTGTAAACAGTCTTTCCCGTTAAGTGAGATATGATGAAATCCTGAATTGTGTAATACAATGGTAGGTTTTGTTTCATTATGTCGTGGGAGGAAGGAACAGAGAGAGATAATTCTAGTAATCAAAAAAGAAAAGTCTCCTAGATGAAACTTCTGTGATATTAAAAAGCCAAAGTGCTCATTACTTAGCAGATAAAAGTTAATTTAAAAATGAGCCTGAATCATAGGAGTCACAGAGGCAGATTGCCCGTAGATCAGCAGGATGCCATTGTAGCTGCAAAGAGCAAACCACATCGATTAAAATCCTACCATGATGAAGCTGTGATTGGGGAAGTAAGAGGTGCTATGACACCATTTGTGAAGAGCAGGTTTAAGCAAATTCACAGTGTGAGCAAGGTCTCAAGACGGTGGTGCATACTTAAGAAAACTTTCAAATACTAGAAAAGCATTTGTTCAGATGTTCACAATAGTTTTCCTTGTTTAAAAACCCATCCTCTTTATTCACAAAGATGGCTACTGTATTAGTCCATTCTCACACTGCTATAAAGAACGGCCTGAGACTAGGTAATTTCTAAAGAAAAGAGGTTTAATTAATTCACAGTTCTGTATGGCGAGGGAGGCCTCGGGAAATTTACAATCATGGTGGAAGGCACCTCTTCATAGGGTGGCCGCAGAGAGAAGAAGTGAGCAAGAGAGGAACTACCAAACACTTATAAAACTATCAGATTTCATGAGAACTCACTCACTGTCATGAGAACAGCATGGAGGGAACCACCCCCATGATCCAATCACCTCCCACCAGGTCTCTCCCTCAACACCTGGGGATTACAATTCTAGATGAGATTTGGGTGGGGACACAAAGCCTAACCATATCAACTACTGATCATTATTTGGGCAACTTTATTTTGGTTACCATCTATTTTTCGTTGTTGTTTTGTTTCTAACCAAACACACACTTTAAAAAAAAATTATGTCATTTGTGATTCTTCAAGTCAAACTTTGAACATGAAACTACAAAATTGCTGTAGTAGGTGAACATAAACTAATTCAAGCAGTTTAAGAAATCAAATACCCTTCCAAGGTAGTTCACATCCAAAATATTAACACATTTTCATCTCAATTTATAGTCCTCTGGGACATGACATTATACATCCTGCACAAATAAAATTAATGTTGTAGGGAAGTGACAAGGACGATAATAACTATAACATCAACCGATATTGATTGGGTTTCTACTGTGTGTTGTGTTGAGCTAATACTCAAGACAACCCTAGTTTATATTATTATTCATATTTATAGATGAGAGAAGGGAAGCTTAGAGCAGTTACCAACTCTCCCTGGTTGCATCACTTATAGGCAGAAGGTTCAGAGTGTGGGCCCAAATCCAGAGCACAATTCCTAACCACCATGCAAGAGGCCCAAGATCCTGATAGCCAATGTGCTATAGAAGTTAGAGGGGTGGAGATGGGTAAGACAAATTGGTATTGTTTTACTCTAGAAGCAAAGAAATCAATCTCATAATCCCTAGGCTCTTTTGCTCATTTGACTGTCATGGAGGATTTTATTTTATTTGCCTCCAGAATCCATCTGGAGTTATGGAATGACAGCCATGCATCTGTTGTACTAGAACTACTAGAGGGTTCTGCTTGTGAGTGCCATTTATCTGACTTGCAAATAGAAGATGCCAATGAGGGAAAACAAACTTTAAAATGGCCAGGATAAATGTGTATTGTGAATCACAGATTACCAGGATTTGTTCCTATGCATTTCCAAGCAGTTGTGAGCAGTTTCAGGCAGACTGGAGCCATGCTTATCAATAGCTACTGAAAATTTTTTTTTCTACTGAATATATATGACAAGATTGCCCACCTTTAAGTAAAAATGAGAATCTGAATGCCTTTAGAAGTAACACAATTGTTAATGATGCTGAATGATTTAATAGTGAGAAAATTGGGCCAAAGAAATCAGCCAGCTACTGTATGTCACTACAGTAAATGTCTTCTTGTACAGATAAATAAATATCAGTTCTCAGAAAGCAGAAATGGCCATGCGAATGGCGCATGATTGTGAAATTGAAATGTCATATCAGGTTATATCATTTTTTCATGTTCCTTAGAGTCTAGTTTTAAAGCCAATCTCCTGCCTAGGTTACTGTGACAGGATGTTCTGAGCCATTTTCAGATCTCAAGTCAAATAATGAGGATTTAGTTTCCTTCCATATTAATGTAAAGTAGATTTTTAAAAGCAACTTATCTTACAAGGCTGACAGAATGCTTGAATGCTCTAAGAATGAGCATATTAATAAATACCATCTCATGTTTCAGTGAATATGTATTGCAAGAGTTTTGGCTTAAAGTAACTTCTCTGGGAATTAGGAAGAATCTTAAAGAATCTTTAAGATTTTGTGTAAAAGAAAGAGGCTATGTTATTCAAACTCTCCTCCCATAAAGGAGACCAGGTTGACCCAAGGCAGTTTATGGGACCAGGAGTGTTTACCAGTGGCAAGCACACAGTGGTATCATGGCTCACCTTTGTTTCATGCCCAATGCCTTCCGCATATTTTCATTTTTCCCCATCTAGCCTCAAAACAATCCTGGGAGAGAAGTAGTTCAATGAGAATTAGCCCTATTCTGCAGATTCAATTTAATTCCTCTTTAGTGAGCACTAGACATTGGAAAATAAGTCCCTGGGACGTTAGAAACCTTGCTGTTGTCAGGGAAGAAGTTAATAGCAGAGCAAGGGCATGAACTGTTAGTCCAGTGATCTTCAGGGTAGTGGCTAATTTATGGGGTGCTGAATTGCAATCTTCTTGTGTGAAATATTATTTAACAGGTGGAAGCTGTTACTTCACATGTAGAATGGTGTCAATAATAATGCACACATCACGTGAGTGCAGTAGGGAAAGGAAGAGTTAATGCCTGAAAAGCACTTTACACAGGGAAATGCACACAGTAAATGATAAATTAATGGTATCTGATTGTAGCACTATTATTATCATTAATTTCAATTATTCTCCTGCCCATTACTGGGTAGTCCCTTAGTCCCACAAAGGAAAATTGCAGACGCCTTCCTTTGATTGACTGCTGCTCTCACAGCTCTATCTTCCTCCAGTCTTTCTATCCCAAGTACCTTCTTATCCCCAAGTCCCCAAGGATAGAGCTTAACTCAGGACTACTTCTAAGATCACAATTGCTAGGTTGAACCATCCAATTAACCTTTGTGTTTCTTGAATCCCACTCCATTAGATGACTGGGAGGTAGACTTCTAATTTCCCCAAACAAAATAAGGTTTCTCATTTTGAACTATAGGCTGGGGCCAACACTAAGGGAAGAAAACAAGAGAGACAGATACAGAGCTGGATGCTCAAATAATCAAATGCTCTTTCCTATCAGCTACACCTTTGTTTGGGTATAATTAGATACAGAAATCAGATTTTGCAGTCTCTGAGCTATACAGAAAATGCTGAGAAAGCGCTCTCTCTTCTCCCCTTCGCTCTCTCCCTCTCCCCAATTCCCCTCTATCTTCTCCTTTCCTCTTCTCTCCTCATTTCTCTCCCCATTGTCCTCTCTCCTCTTTATGTCAGTTCCATTTCATGTCTATTTTATTTTAATAGGTAATAAGTATCTTCAACAGGCTAAGCAACGTGTATTTATGGGAGAATTAAAAGCATTTAGTCTGCTGAGGAACATTATTGAATCATTAAATCATTGTAACTCTCCTACAAATGGCTTGCTAGGGGTATGTAGACGGGCTTTGGTAACCTAGAGGAGGAGGTGTATAATCTTGCCTAGAAGTGAGGGCACACCCTCTTCAGGTCTCTGTGCTGTGGACTTGCCGTAAAGACAACTGGAGAGCATCTTGAGGTTGGTGAGCAAGGTAAATGAAGGACCTTGTTTTTGAAGTTCTGCCCCAGGAACAGTGTATTTGATGATAAACATAATATCATTTGAAGCCCCAAAAGTGTATGAGTATATTGTTAGTCATAGACACACCTATCAGAATCTGACACTGATTTGTCGTGAATGGGGGTGGGAATATGTCTTTTTTTTTTTTTTTTTTTTTGAGACGGAGTCTCACGCTGTTGCCCAGGTTGGAGTGCAGTGGCGCGATCTCGGCTCACTGCAAGCTCCGCCTCCTGGGTTCACGCCATTCTCCTGCCTCAGCCTCCTGAGTAGCTAGGACTACAGGCGCCCGCCACCGCGCCCGGCTAATTTTTTGTATTTTTAGTAGAGACGGGGTTTCACTGTGGTCTCGATCTCCTGACCTTGTGATCCGCCCGCCTCGGCCTCCCAAAGTGCTGGGATTACAGGCTTGAGCCACCGCGCCCGGCCTTTTTTTTTTTTTTTTTTTTTTTTTTTTTTTAGAGATGCAGTCTTGCTCTGTCACCCAGCCTGGAGTGCAGTGGCATGATCTCAGCTCACTGCAACCTCCGCCTCCTGGATTAAAGCCGTTCTTCTGCCTCAGCCTCCCCAGTAGCTGGGATTACAGGCGCACACCACCATGCCCAGCTAATTTTTGTATTTTTAGTAGAGATGGGGTTTCACCTTGTTGGCCAGGCTGGTCTCGAACTCCTGACCTTGTGATTCGCCTGCCTCGGCCTCCCGAAGTGCTGGGATTGCAGGTGTGAGCCACCTTGCCCGGCCGGTGTGTGTGTGTGTGTCTCACCTCCTCACTCTATAAAATCAGAAATGTTGATCATGTGAAAACATATGGACTTCACCTTAAATGAACTCATAATCTAAACCACTCTAAATTTTGTATCAAGTATATTTCCCTCAGCATTGACAGCACAGATGAAGGCAAATACATTAATCCATTCAAAATTTTCCCGGTGTACTTTCTAGATATTTTATCGAATCTCACATCCTCAGCTCTTTTTCAGCTTTTTGACGATTAGTGAATTCTTAATTACAATTTAAATGAAGGTTCATTCCCACTGTATTTGGTACCACATTTCTCGAATTAGCTACTTTAATGAAAAGATGAGCTGTAGTTCTGTAGTCTTAATAAAGGCATGATTCTTCCAGAGCCCACAACTCTTCTCATCCTTTGCTGGAGTCTGTACCTTTGGGGGGCTGGTGGAACATGTCTGTCCCAACCCCATCCACGTTTGTCACATTTCCTTACATTCCAGGGAACTCCTCATTCAGTTAGAAAATCAAAATCTTGCAGAAACTTAGCAAAGCCCCAGTGTGTCTTTCCTATGTGTTTTATCTTTCATTTAAAACAAAATGAAATGTGAAATGTGTCTACTCCATAGCCTGGCATACACAGAGAAAACTTGGCTTCCTTTCTCAGACAGACCAGGGGTTTTCAACTCCTGTCCTATGGGGATGGAGGAGGGAGGTGACAATTTTGCCCCTGACTCAACCCTCTGCCGCTGTCTTAAGTTTGTCCTGCTACAATAAAATACCTGAGACTGGGTAATTTATAAAGAACAGAAATTAATCTTCTCACAGTTCTGGACGCTGGAAAGTCCAAGATCAAGGCTCCGGCAGGTTCTATTGCTTGGTGAGGGTTGCCCTCTGCCTCCAAGATGGTGCCTTGTTGCAGCATCATCTGGAAGGAAGGAATACTGTGTCCTCACATGATGGAAGGCAGAAGAGAAATGGAGCAGAACATGTGGGAAGCCTCTTTTAAAAAGGCCTTAATCCCATTCATGAGAGAGGGGCCCTCATGGTCTAATGACCTCTTAAGTGCCCTACTTCTTAATATTATCACATTGACAACACACGGATTTTGGAGAGGACAAATTCAAATCATAGCATTCTGCCCCGACCCCCAAAATCCATGTGCTGCCATGTGAGGACACAGCATTCCTCCCTTTCAGAGGATGCTGCAGTGAAGCACCATCTTGGAGGTTACCTGTCCCAGAGGCTAATCAGGTCTACTTGACTTTAGCTTAGACGTTGCTTCATTTTTCTCTGAATAATTCTACTTGTGGGGAACTCTGTACCTCTCACCATGTTCATTCCTCTGGGTCCAGGAACCTCACTGCTAGCTTTTGGCTGACATACTGTCCTCTGTCCTCTTGTGTCCCCTCTCTTAGCTACCTCCAACACACACACAAACACACTCTTCAGCCCAATCTAAACATTTCAGCTTCATAGTCTGTTTCCCCTAAGCTCTGCCTGCTTATCTAGCTGACATCCTAGAGAGAAAAATGCTGTCAACCTCATTTGCCTGTCCAGTTTTAGATGTTACTCATCAAAGAACACTTGCGTTTTTCTAGAATACTTCAGGAGCATTATATTGCTCCTGACTCCATCTCTAATTATGGAATTTGAGCCAATTAAATATTTCTTAGCAACTTGGGCACTAGTTTAACTTTTACAGCCACCGTAAGTAATTTTGGTAGACTCCCAAAGTGGTATAGATTAGGGAAAAAGGGGAGCAAAAATATTTTCCTATTTAATGAATAACTATCCATAATTTATTTTTGCTAATTCATCTTGTTTTGATTTTTCCTTGTGTGTCCTCAGATACTGATGGGTTTTACTTTTCGTTTTTCAATGAAACAAAAGTTCATGTGGTGTTTCCTTTTTGATAGTAAGATAAAGCTCTTTTTCAGATTCAAGAATAATGATTATGGCTGTGTAGGCCTCACTGGATCCCAGACCCTGTTGTAGGCACTAGGGGCATGAAGTCAAATAAAACCTAGGTCCTAGCCTCAAACTACTTGCTTTATTCCTATTACCCTTGAGGGCGAAATCTGTGATGGGGAGACATTAGTAGGCAGGGGTTATGAATTTGGGCTCTGGAATCAGACTGCCTGGGCCCAAATCTCAGTACCACCATTTACCATCTGTATGACTTTGGACTGATGGTTATAGAACCTCTCTATACTTCTGAGTCTTCATCTATGAAATGAAGAGACTAATGGTTCCTAATTTATAAAGTTGTTGGTCAGAGTAAGTGAGCTATTACCCATAAAGCCACTAGAACAACACCAGGCACTCAGCAGGTGCTTATTAATGCAAGTCATTATTTTCATCAGCTTTATTATTATCTACCATCATGTCCATACTGTGCTTTCTCTGTAACTGGTGTTTATTAAATCTCATTGGACCGATCAGCTGAAACACAAGTGGATGGGTACACATTCTATTGACTTTCTCATCTTGAGAAATGCTTGGAAGGCTTCTTATTGCCCTGTTTACATCAAATGTTCTTTATTATTATTTTTTTCTTCTCTGAGCCTCTAAACTCAGCATAAGCTGCTGTCATTACAGACAAATGCAATCAGCCCTAACGTGTAGCTTCACTCTTTTCCCCATCACTCTGTTCCCCTCTCTTCAGCTATCCCACTGCCACTCTGGCACTCAGATCTCATGCTTTAGGGAAAGAGGGGAGAGAGCACTGCTCCATTAAATCAGCCAACCAGGCTCCAGAGAAGAGGAGCTTGAATCCCTTACCAGCTGGCAAGTCTGAAAATAGTGGAAGGGTGTAAAGAACACAATAGTGTAACAGGATGAAACTTGGAAATTTGGTTGGGGCATCCAGCTGAGAAACTAGTCTCAGACTTTCACTCTCCTATCATTTTTTGAAAGCTGTGAGATCTTCCCCTCCCCATCCCCCAAGATGGCAAATATCCTTACTAGTTGCTAAATTTATTTCCTTGAATCCAGAACAAGCACAAACTCACACATACAGCTTTAGCTTCACTGGGGGTCTCAGCAGCTTAAGAATGTCTTGCTCTAATACTCACAGTTCATTAGACTTTCAAACAGTTGGCACAAAGTTAGCCCTTTCCCCAGCTGGACATCTTCATTTCCATTGCTGATTAGCAGGGCCCTAATAAAAGTTACAGATCCATGCAAAGAAATGCTTCAGAATTTGCCCTGGGAACAGGTAGAAAGAGACTGCAGGTAAAACTGATCTGAATCCCTTATGAGGGACAAGGTTATTGAAAATACTTGAGTGATTGGCCAAGGAGTGATCTCACCTTTGTTCCACCAGCTATCTGAGATCTGCAACTTAGAATGCTCTTCCACGTTGTTCTCAAATATCTAAGAAACATCAAATCAATTTATATGCTGTCTCAAGAAATAGACAGTTAAGCTTGAATTGCAATGAGTTACTTATTCGTGGCCTATTGGCTCACTAGCCAATTGGCTAGTCACCACTATGGGCAGAAAATAATGCAGACTATTGACAATCTAGAAATTGCAAGACAAAAAAAGTGAAATTATTACCATAGAAAAAAGAACTTAGAAAAAAATGCAGTTGAGGCTTGGGAAAAGTGAGGTTAAATGCCATTGAGCTGCCACTTACCCCTGAGCACTTTCCACAGGCCAAGAATTAAATAAAATAGAAGTTATATTGGTTAATTCTGCAATACCATTAAGGCAGTTATTATTATTCCCGTTTTACAGATGTTGAATCCAATTTACAGAGGTTAAGTAACTTAAATAGTGCTGTTCATTGAGTGTGATACAGAGACATGTTCTTCACCACAGTGCTGTATTGCCACCCCATTTTTTACCTGAAAGTGGAGAAAAAAGCCAAGAATCTTTATCAGCTTATTGAGTATCTGCTGTGCACAAGACAGGTGGGGGACACAGTAGCAGGAAATACACAAGTTCCTTCTTTGGGAGAACCACCGTCTCCCACTTATATAGTCCTAGCGGATGGTCAATCATGGTGCCTCACTTGATACCTATAAGGTCAAGTGACTCAAGCCAGGAATCAAAGTCCCCTCTTGAATTTCTCTATTAAGTGAATTTCTTATTTCTATGGAGTTACTTAGCTAGGAATATGTGGATCTAGTCGATAGTGGCCACATTGCCCATGATGTAGAAGGAGTCTATTTAAAGAATAAAGCTGAGCAGAGATAAGCAGATCCTCAAGGGGGGAGAGAGAGAGAGAGAGAGAGAGAGAGAGAGAGAGAGAGAGAGAGAGAGAAAAGCTTACCAAGAAGAAATTTAGGCCCTGAATTCAGCCACAGCTGAAGCCAGCACATTCTAGACTTTCCGGTTATGTCAGTGGTTGAATTTCCCCATGTGAGTGCTTTGATTTAGGTTTCTGGTACTTGCCAAATAATCTTGACCTAAATAATTTCTATCTCTTCTATAAAATGTTATAAGCACCTATGCATCAAAAGATTATTAATGGAGATTAAATAACAAATGTCTAGTGTAATTGTTAGGTGCTAAGCAGATAGTAGATGCTTAGTAACAGTTTCTTTATCTATTCATAGGACCAAGAAAGAGTAAGATGAAGTAACTCTGGTAGTACTTTTATATTCAGTATTATTTAACTGTTTCCCTTTGTAGTGACTGCATAATATTCCATTATATTGAGATAAAATGAATTATTTCACCAATCTCTTATTGTTGGACTTAGAATTTTACATGGCTTTGAATTTTTCTCTCTCATAAGCCATTAGCCTTGCACTTTACACACATTTTAAATTATTTCCTTAAGAGAAAAACCCAGAAGTTGATTATCTTCCTGATTTTGAAGGCAGAAGTTTCTAATTTTTTCCACATTAAATACATCCCTAATGAGGTCACACATATGAGTGAAAATTTTGAATTCCAACTTCTGACTATACCCCCGGTCCTGAAATCTTATGTTATTGTAGAAGAGATCTCTCCAAAACACCTACAAAGATAATTTTCTTCCCGGAGAAGAAAAAACCTAAAATAAAAATAACTTGTTCTAAGGAGCCTGACATTGAAACATTTGCTTTGAAACTTAAGATACTAAGGAAACATCACAAATTTAATTCAAGCTGTGTTTAAGTACACAGAAGTCAGGCCTTAATTATCAGGGAGAAGTCCCCAAGATGGGCATGAATCTGCACAACCACCCAAGTGTAGGCCCAGTGCTGGGCTCTGCATGCCCTCAGCTTTGGCAGTATCCTTTCTCACTGAGACTCAAAAAGTGAAGTTCAAAACCATGAACAGTTCCTCTGGCCAAAAATGGAAGAAAAAACAAACATACGGAAATCCCACGTGATTTTTTTTTTTTTTTTTAGCATAATGGAATTATTTATAAGTTTCATCCTGGGGTATCTCCAATGCCTGCAGTTCTGTATGTGGCAACCCAGCAGATGGTCAGGGAGTGGCAAAGGCAGTAATAGTCTCTCCAACCCTGCCTGCTGTTGGCCTTGGGGAGCTTCTGAATAAATCTGGTGGCTCCTTTCAAACCCCCAGTTAAGCCATCTTCCACAGCTTTCGTTGGCTTTTTGTTTGTTTGTTTGTTTGTTTCACTCATTCTGTAAATAGTTGATTCAAGATTGAAAAAACTAGACCAAACTACATGGGATTTGTGTTCCTGATTAGAAGATACAGCTGGTAGAAGGCTGATTCTGGGCTTTGTGAAACCCTCATGCATAAAGAGTTGGCACACTTATGGGAACAGGGCAGGTGAGGGGGCCAGGGAAAGGAAAGAATTGATGACATTAGGGCATATTCATGGAGACTCTCTATGGAGTAGTCTCCCTCCTTCAGTCTTCCATTCTTCCAATCCATTGTTTCAAATAGAGCTGTATTTATGCCATTATATCTCTGGGTTACAGAAATAAAACCTCTCTCCTCACATCAGCATTCAAGGCCCTCCTAAGCCTTCACATACTCTTCAGAGCCATCTCCTATCATCCCCTGTATTCCATATTTTAGCCAAACTGTACTATTTGCCATTCCCTAAGATGCTGTAAAAATTCCTGTTCTGCAAAGCTACTGAGCTGCTACCTGCCACCTGGAAGGTCTTCCTCCCCTCTCCCTCCCAGCCTATCAAAATTCAACTCATTTTCAAAGATCCATCTCACAGGCTATCTGTTCCATGAAGTAATTCTTCACTACCCATGTCCTTACTCCCAAAGATATGTGATTTCTCCCTCTTCTAAACCTCCCAGCTCTGTGTAAAAATCATTGTTTGTGCAAATCCATTACTACCTTGCACTTTCGTTGGATGTGGTTTTGTCTGATCCCCCCCCCCACTAGATATCAAATATCTGAAGGACAAAGATTATTTCCAACACAGCTATCATCCCCTAAAGGCAGTATTTAAAATGAAATTAATGGCCTTCATCAAGGATAGGGTCTGAGTTTGCTCATCTACTCAACACACATTTGTTGGGTTCCTGCAAATATATATTCTAAAGGAAACACAGAAACATGTCAAAGAACCCCCCAAAATATAGAATATGCACTCTCCAATGTCTGGGTCTATAATATTGGAGGTACCCATCATGACTGTTACAGTTTAACATCAGGGTTTTGAAAATCACAGTAAGCATCAATGTTATTAAGTCCACGCCTCAATTCAGAAGAGACTCAGCTTGCTATTTTAAAACGGTGGACTCTAATTCTTCTCAAATGCTCCCTTCCACATGAATACTAAAATATACGGGAAATCTACCTAACCATGGGATCTTAAAAGTTTTACTGTTGTGCACTTTGGTCTCATTAATCATTTTGTAAGAGGAAAATTAAATTTAAAATAGTATACTTGCTGTCCCTGCAGTCTTTGTTCCTCTCTGAAAAGGTGGACTTTGGCCTTACTCTTACCTTTCTCTTTAAAATAGGTATTAATCATTGTGCTTTTTCAAGATAAATTCAAATTTATAAACTTCCAAAACATCCTTTCAGTCACTGGTTACTAATGCTTATCTGTTTTCTGGTTGAGGGAGGTTACTTGATAAATATGTAATCAGACAACTAAAGATTTACTCTTGAATAAGAGCCATCCTTTTAAAGACTCAGTTATGAATTACCCTCAAAGAGAAGGAAGGAATTAGTAATATTCTGTATTCAAAATTCAGAAAATTTCTAAATGCTTATAAAAAGAGAGTAATTTCCTTTCTACCACGTGTAATAAAATAAAGGTAATTCACCAAGACTTTATACTCTTGCTTTTATAAAGTAATTTGATTGCTATATAATAATTTGATGATATATGAACATATTCCTAAGGTGCTTAATCTTAAGTAAAACTAATGAAATTTTTCTGGAAGAAAAAAATTTTCTGGCTGGACAAAGGTGACCCCGCTTAGATCTATGATCCTAGGACAGTGCCACCGTTTCAGTTTTCTGCTTAGACGTCAGTTTCCTGTCCTCCAAAATGAGCTCCTTGAAGGTAGGACTGGTTTTGCTATCCTTGCGGAACCAACTCTAACTAGGATAGAGCCCAACACAGAGCAGACATTCAGTAAGTACTTATCAAAGGAATGAACTCCAAGCTCCAATGTGTGTGTGTACATGGCTGTTTAACTAAAATTCAAACCCTCACATCCACTTGACTTTCAGTCCGAAGCAACCATACATCTGTGTGAGTGTTCCCCTTAGGTGTCCTGGGACAGCAAAACAAGTGGCACTTTCAGTTGTGAGTTAACTCGAAATCTTTCTAATTGAGTCTTTCTACCTACTAAACCAAATTGTTCCAAAGGCCTCCATTTTCATCAAAATTCCACCTTTAACTGCACTTTCTTCTCCTTCTCCTTCCCCTTCTTCTTCTTCTTCCTCTTCTTCTTTTTGTATGCTATCTTACCTACTTCTTTTGCTAGGAGATTATTCAGTCTTCTCTCCTGTCTTAAGCATTGTTCTTGCAACAAGGATCTGACACCTGCTGACTCTGAGTAAGCCATTATGCTAGGCATAGTCACCTAAGCCTGAATCTCTCTATCCTCTCTTGCCCTCTCATTTTAAAGTTTATCTCTCCAAAACAGAAATACTTTCCTTTCCCAAAGCTCTTGAATTAGAGAAAGAGTTCAGAAATTAAATGCTGTCTCATCACTCTTGTTTAGAACTACAGAATCTTTATTGGTTTGTGAAAGTGGGAAATAATAACTCGTTTTGCCATTTAAAATTGAACAACAGCTAAGTACAAGTGACAGGATAGATTTAAATTGGAAAGGTTCTATTAAATCAGCCGAAGTCAAAGCCGATTTCACTCCAGGAACTGTATGCATAAAAAGGTGTAATTATGAAAACTTGATATTCTGCTACTTTATGCATATTCACTTGATGAACTTAGACCTCCGGACGCCTCCTAGGCTGCTTTCTCATTTTTAGTAAGTCTTAGAATAAGGCATGCCCTGATGGAATTAAAGGAGGGAGGAGGTTTGTGTGTGCGTGATTTTTCCTCCCTTAGTTTAGCTGTAATATTAAGACAAAAAAGCAGCTATTCTGCTGGGTTTTGTGTGTGTTTTAAGAGTGCTGCAAATAAAATGAACCTCAGGGAGTCAGCAAAGAAATTATAGTTTGCCAATTAGGGGGACAACGGATCCATCAGGGAAAATATCTTATTAATTGCAGCTTCTAAAGAACATGAGTGAGTCTCTCTGAAGTCACTGAGAATATTTATCTTTGGAAAAGGAGAGAATTTCAGAGAATTACCAGAAGATTTAGTAATCCAAAACCCAGGGCTATCAGTTGGGTCATGTTTCCATCACAGAACATCATAGTGGACAATGCAAGTGAGGGGACAGTTGAGAATTAGCTCAAACTGAGCAGGTAACTCGCACCTGTCCATTCTGCATGGGTGCCAACCTCAGAACGTTGTGAGGTTTCATCATACTCAAGGAAGAAGTCTATTAAGGAAAGATGTCAGGATTGTTAAGAGGCTGATTTTTGTATTCTGTTTTCTCCCACCTCCAAAATAAATATTAATGCTGTGACCCCTCAATTTCTTGAAGCTTTAAGGATGTAAAACTAGAGTGAAAGGAATCAGAATGAATGCTGTGAGCAGCTTTGAAGTCATCATCACTTTCTACGTCCTCCCTCTGTTTTATCAGTGTAGGCCTAGACAAGTTATCAATTGCCGAAGTCACACAGTTGGTTTGCTGAACCCTTCATTCTTTCTCAGGATGTCCTAGAAACACCATTGTGTAGTTCAGGTCCATCTTGCCAGTTAGTTCTGCCATCTCATTGTTCTATGTCAGTCTGGTTCAGGGCAGAGGATGTGTGAAAGGAATGTGTGGGTTGTGTTGTGAATTTTCTTGTCATCATTTCCATCAGTACAATAGCCAACTCAGGGACAGGATGCCTCCACCAAATTGAGGCAGATTTAATGAGCTTTTGCAAAGAACATTTATTTCTAAGATATTCTAAGTTTCAAGCTACCAGGTGGGCCCATTGGTGGGTAAAAGTCATTAGCTGAATGTCAGGGCTTTTTTTCCCCCTTAGAATCTGGACTCTTTTCTTTCCCTGCTGTGGATGATGGAATCTAAAATATTTATGTGGCTTTGTAATGATTATTTAGCATTTACAGGCACCTGGTATTTGCCAAAGTGCTTGACAGTCAGTGTTTACTAACAGGAAAATAAATACTAGAAAATCTGCCCTGTACTATTTGGGGAGCAAGTCCTTTTGGAGCTAGAGTGTTTTGGGGAACAATATTCAGGCCAATGGTACAGAGTGAAATTTATTTCTGAAATTTTGCCTGTGGCCTCACACTTAAACTTTCCCGTAGTTTACTAAGCTTCATTCCAACAATCCTGAAGGGTAGTGTGATTACTACGTGCTTCATTTATTCATTAAGCATTTATTAAGCATCAACTAGATGTTGAGGATGAAGGATTAATAAAACTCCACCCAAGTATGGGTTAAGTGCTCTTCCCATGATGCCTTGGGTCTAGACGTGAGAGAATGAGTAGTTCTCAGTGGTGAAGTGGGGGCAAAGTGAGGAGAAGTGGAATCTGGCAATGTTTGGAGACACTTTTAGTCATCACTACTAAAGGGGGTGCTACTGGCATCTAGTGGGAGAGGCCAGGGATGCTGCTAAGCATCCTATGAGGCAAAGGATACTCTAACACAACGATGAATTATCTGGCCCAAAATACCAATAGTGCCAAGGTGGGGAAACCGTACTGTAAGCCCATCTCTCTGGTTTATACTTGTTTGGTCACATATCAGCTTCTCCCACCATAGCATAAGATCTTTAAGTGCAGAGATCTTATCTTATTCTTCATTGTATCCCAGCACACAACACATATACAGAACTCAATACATAGTGTTGAATGAATTAATGAAAGTGGTGTCCTATCTCTCGGGGAACCCACAATCTCAGGGGTAGAGATAGATAAGCAGGTAATTTAAGGATAAAATGTGTCCAGTCTTCAAAGTACAGTCAGATAAAAGCTATTTTTGTGTGGCCTTATAATTTATCATCCAAGTAGATAAATTGTTGAAAGTGTGGGTGAGCACTTTCAAATAACTAAGGCAGGGTCATAAGTGAATCCCTGCAACAGGCCTGTCCTGCATAAATAAGGGCACATACCCAGTCAACCCTACCTATATAGCCTACATGTTCCTAAGTACCCACCTTGAAGCAGGTGCAAGCACTTCTCAGAATCCACCCCCACAAGCATGAGCTGAGTACTAGATGTATAGCAGAGTTCATAGGAGCCAGGAACATTGACATTGCATGTTACACAGCAAAAAGTTAATGAAAAGAAATAAATAGAAGCTCATGAAATGACTTGTTCTTTATTCCAGGTCCTTGTTTCATACCCACCTTCTGCCAACAGCAATTTTCTCCTCTGCTTATTGAACCTCTTCCTACCAGCCTCTTCGGCCTTTCAGATTTTTCTTCTTCCATGATCCCCTGTTCCTCTTTCTCATCATAAAGATGTGGCACACTCTCAGCTCCTATTCCCACATCCATTCGCCCCGCTCAGTCACCAAGGGGTCTCCCTATGTAGGAACCAATGAGAGATTGTAAATAAAAATAACTTTTCCCAGATAGGTTTCTCATGGCTTCAAGCTATAGTGAGGGTTTCTTCAATGCAGTGGCTAAAGACAGAAGGGCAAGGTCAACCCTACCTGGGATTATGGGGAAAAGCTTTATAGAGAAAATAGTATTCAAATAGACTCTGCTTACTCAGAGAAAATGTCAGTTTACTCAAAGGAAATTTAATAAAAAAAAACATGGAAAATCACAAAAGGTCTAGACCTCATGTTTTCTCAGTGGGTAGAAAGAATTGCCTTCACCAGGAGCATACTTTGTTAGGGGTCAGAAACAAAGATCTCAAGTGGAAACTTGCTAAAAGGTGAAGTGAATAAGAAGAGTATGGTTTATGGCTTTTTCAAGCCTAGACTTTGGAAGAAAGATACTGAAGCTTCAAATTAACTTTTTCCTTTTATGCTAAACTCTATTTCAGTAAAAACTAAACCAACCGTTTATAATCTTTAATGCTGTTATTGTGAAAATAAACATTTCTTTATGATCCAAGTGTCATTGTTTTATTATGAGCAAATACTACAGGCAATAATGTTACTATCTTTAACTTTAGGTAGAATAACTTTCATCATTTTGTAGTCCATTCTAACACTATAGCTACAAAGAAATCCCCAAATGAGACTGTAATATACTGCCCTTTCTTTTACTAGATTTTAAAAAGACCCTCCTTGACACAAGATCAACAGCATCCATCATCCTTGTATAGCCTTTGAGATTTTACAACTTTGTATGTGAGGCTGATATCAAGTTAACCTGTCAGAATAAAATGCTACTTGGTATTTAACATATTCTATTCCAATTGGCTTTCTCTGAGTACGTGAAACAAATACCAAATGAGAATTTATATAAGCGTAAGAGAATTGGTGCTAATTTTAGAAAGTTCCTAGCCATTTCCCTTCCCCAAAGTTAGAAAGGGAATTCCCAGTTGGAATGACTTTCCAAGTTTCAAGAGACAACCATCTGATTTTCCTAAAACTGTATCACCATTGTTCTTAACAGTATGTCAAGCCAGTCCACAGTTTTCCATGCATAGAAAACATGTTATCTGGGGCCGGGTGCAGTGGTTCAAGCCTGTAATCCCAGCACTTTGGGAGGCTGAGGCAGGCGGATCATGAGGTCAGGAGATTGAGAACATCCTGGCTAATATGGTGAAACCCCATCTCTACTAAAAATACACAAAATCAGCCAGGTGTGGTGGCACGTGCCTGTAGTCTCAGGTACTCAGGAAGTTGAGGCAGGAGAATCACTTGAACCCAGGAGTTGGAGGTTGCAGTAAGCCAAGATTGCGCCACTACACTCCAGCCTGGGCAGCAGAGCAAGAATACATCTCAAAAAACAAAACAAAACAAAACAAAAAACAAGAAAGAAAGAAAAGAAAAGAAAAAAGAAAACATGTTATGTAAGCCTTCTTCCCAATCATTAATAAACATGTTGACCAGGACAAAGGTGGACCTCAGAAACCTGTGACCCTTGAAGAGCCGTTTCCACATTCACTCTACCCCTACAGGATGCTTTTTTTTTTTTTTAACCTAGTCAGACTGGCTGAACCAGTTTTTAATCTCTGGTCTATACTGTGAGGGGGCAAATCTCACTGAAAAGATTCACTGGTGACAGCTAAATGTAAGATGTAGCAATGCAAAGACTGGGCAGATCTGGGCCTGTTGGCAATTTGAAAAACAAATGGCTATGCAAATACAATTCTCAGACTCAGTTGTAAGGTAAACTGTGAACCAGGGAGCAGCAGGTGGCTGGGTAAACGCAATGCTTAAATGCTGTCTGCATGTTTACATTCAGATCTTAGAAACTGAAATCTTCCTAATTGAATTCAACAAACAGTTGAATTGAGAAATTATTATGTGCAAAATACTGCACTAGGCCCTGAGGCCCAGAGAAAGTTGAATGATAGAGTACCCTGATTTTAGGGATATTTGGTTCACCAAGACCCACATGGAGAGGAAAGCCAATAGCTATATATGAAGAAAGGACAAGGAATTGAATTGATTCCAACGAGAGAAACTTGGGAACTGTTTTTTTGGAAGGGAGGGACAGGAGAAGGTCAAATGTGACAATAAAATGTGGGCTTCTGGGGGCAAATACAGTAGGAAGCTTTTTCTGTGAGGAGAGAACTAGAGTAATGGATCAGAAACAGGAGAGCGAAGTGGGAGTGTGTATGTGTATGAATGTAGGTATGTGTGAGTGAGGGTATGTGAACGCTTGTGAGGATGAGTAAATTATTTGAAGTTGGAGGATTTAGGAAGAAATAAAGCTATTAAAAGTAGGATGGGCCTAATTGTAGCGCACGGATTTACATTCTGTAAAGGATTGCTGAACCCTCCTCAAAAAATGTTTCCAAGGCATGATGAATTCTAAGTCACTTATTTATACAATTGGAAGTGTTAAGTAGGAGAGGGGTATTGGCAAGCCTGTGTTTTTAAAAGCTTTTGTTAACAATCAAATAATCTACTGGTAATAGAGGCAAGGAAGGGTGTTTTGATTACGAGGTAATGGCAACAGATTAGAGAGAGCAATAGAGTCTAATCACAATGTGAACTCTTTCTTGAAGGCTTACTACGTGACAGACACAAACTAAGTGCTTCATATGCACTAACTCATTTAAAACTCACAGAAATCCTAGGAGCTAAGTGTTTTTATTCCCATTGCAAGTAAGGCCCAAGATTTGTGCAATCCAAGGCTCAAGTTGGTAGTCACCACTTCCTGTCTTCCCTTGGGGTAGTGTAAGGTGGTGATTACCAGCATAGGCCCCGGACCTCACAGTTTTGACTTCACTTCTGGTTCAACCATTTACGAGCCATGTTACTTATCTTGGGCCTCACTTGAAATAGGTAGAGAAGAGGTGCTAAAGAAGGCTCTTGGCAATTCAGTATATGGCATGAGATTTTGTCATCAGTCAAGCTGATACATGCAGGTGAAGAAGTAGGTGTAAGGAGAGAGTGTTATGTTTAGACAAGTCATATCAAAGGAGCATAGGTCTTCCATGTGTGGATAATAGCAAAGAGTTGAGGGGTGGATCTGAAATTCCGGTGAGGGATAAGAACAGGAAGAGAGAGGAGGTGTGAGAGTGGAAGCTATGACTTCAAGAGTCTCATATTTTGGGGATAAATAGGAAAAGGGTTCTCAAAGACAACTCTCATGAACTTAATAGCTGGTAATACCGACCGGCAGATCTCCCATCTAAAAGATTTTGGAATGAGTAAATGAGAGGTTTTCCTTAACCATCCCTAACCAAAGAGAAAGACAGTGGTAGTTTTTTCTTTTGTATAATTTTAACAAGGTAAATAGAGCCCAGGGCCTGTATCTCAATGAAATAGGCATCCAGGAGCCTGACCTGCCTGCATGCCGGAACTTGTAGAGTTCAGCAAGGCAGATACATCCAGCCAATATGCTCAACTGGTAGTTTGCTTTGCTGGGAATCCTGGAATTACACATTCTTAGAGTTGGGCCCTCAACTACCACCTTCCCAGCCAGAAACCTAGGTGTCTCCTATGACACTTCCTCCACACCCCTAAATCAAATCCCCCACTAAACCCCATTAAATCCATCTTCTTCTTTTCTCTTCCTTGAGTCCAGCTGCCACTTCCCTAATCCAGACTGCTGTCACTTCTTGTTTAAAGTTCAACCACAATTTCCTACTGGTTTTCTCCTTCCCTCAAATTCAATTTCCATAGGGCAATATCTGGATATTTATTATCGCATCCTGTAAGGATCTCTTAAAGGTGAAGAACCACTGTTCAAGTCATTTTAGGCAAATAAATTAAGGTCTTCATTTCCTAGGTTGATAAACTCACCAGGCTTGCTCCCATCTCAGGGGCTCCCCGCCTCCCCTTCTTTCTGCCTGGAAGACTCTTCCCCAGATATTTACATGGCTAGCTCCCATATTTTCTTCAAGTGTTTATGCAAAACCCACCTTCTCAATAAAGTTTCCCTGGCCACCTCATCTACAACCTCAGCCCCCGTTTCCCCAACATACTTCATCTGCTTCAATTACCGGTAGATTATTTTGTATCTTTCTTTCCTGAATTATGTTTTCTCCAAAATACTTACCACTATCCAAACTCCCACATACTTCACTAATTTACCTTGTTCATTGTTGGTCTCCTACACAAGAATGTATATTTGGCAAGGGCAGGGGATTGGGTCTGCTTTTGTCCAAGACTATATTTCCAGTGTTTAGAAACACGCTCGACATGAGGTGCAAAGTGAATGATCAGTGATGTTTATTGACTTTTTGTTGTTTCTGTTGGTGTTTTCTTATGGTCCTGGATTATCTAGCTAATTTTCCCAGTTCTCATTTAAAGTGAATAAGTAATTTCAAATGGTTTCTGAGGTTGGTTCCTCATATTGAGCTAAAACACACACACACACACACACACACACACACACACAAATACACTGTTATCTGTCATTTTAAGAAAGAACACGTTAATGTTTCTCCTTAGTCTTGAATGCCAAGTATTAGGGGGCAAAATGGGGGGAGGACTGTTCATTTTAAAAATATTAAAAATGAATTACAAATTTTCATTTGAAAGATCTTCTCATTCATGCTTATAAATAGCTGTTAAATGACCCAGTTGAGCTAGGAGCTCTCTAATAGCCAAGATGAAATTCATCCTCACAGCCATTTCATATTGAGAAACAAAAAATTGGGTGAATATTAGAAGAAAGAAATCCCTGTACTCATTACTTTTTTATGAGCAAAGTTCATCAAAACCACTGTGGAATAGAACTCAGAGTTTTGAGAAAGTCCTGTTAGTCTTGCAGAAAATGTATGTGTATTGATAAAACTCAGGTGATTTAGCAACCACAACAGTATCTGTGGGAATGATTGCATTCCTTTGTCAAAATGCATAGAATTAAGTGCCCTGGAGCAAATGAAAATGTGACTCAGAAAAATACTTTAATAACTATTCTTTCCTCATAGCAATACAAATCCAAAGTCAGGCATGACCTGTGGGGAGTTAAATGGCAGTATAGACTTCAGAATAAGGTAGCGATAACACCAACAAAAGCCACACACACAATGCAGTACAAGTGTCTCAAGGGAGAGATTCAACTGGGTAGCTGTTGTGTAGTCTCCAGGACATGGAAGCATTAACCTAATACAAACATCAGCCTTTATTAACACAGTGCCAAGCCAGTCAGATATAGTTCCCAGTTAGGGAGTCTCTGGTTATGAAACCTAGTGCATTTTTCCAATTGTGGTCGAATGAGTTGGCATTCAGCATGCACGGTCTCACTTCCAGAAGGGCTTCACCTCTGTCATCCATGACCTGCTTTGGGAATTCATTCTTGACAAGTTAGTCTCATTATACGGTTCTGGCAAATTAGTCTCATTATATGGTTCTGGCCTCTGGTAACTACATCTGGAAATAATGTTAACGGTTTACATATATTGTGTATTTACCATATGTGAGGCATATAATGAATGCTTCATATGTTACATCTCATTTAATCCTCACAACAGTTTTGTGAGATAGATAGTATTACCCATTTCACAGATTTGGAAAATAAAGCTTAGAGGGTATAGGGATCTTGGCTAAAGCCATACAATGAGTCAGTGAAGATGAATCCAGAACTGACTTCAGAACTGTAGCAATTAACCCCTGTACTCTACATTCTACTGCCTTTGTAAAGAATGAAAAGCCAAGAGACAGAGAAACAGTAAAGGAAGGATCCCTGAGGGATGTTTTCTACCACTGTCCTGAGCACAGTCAGAAAACCTCCATACTAAATCAGAAAAATAAACTCAACCACCCTCTGTTCCAAAGTGATACTTCATAAACTGCTTTAAGGGAGCACTGTGTTTTGAACCATTACCTTGAAACCGTTGGGGAAGTTTGGTGGAGAAGGGAGGGTGTATGCTGGGGACAGTGGTAGGTGGTTGTAGCACTAAAGCAACACCAAACAAAAGAAAGTTCCTGGTCATTCCAAATCAGTAACAGTAACATAGTAGAGTGCATTGTATATTCATTGGACATACAATCATTCAAAAACATGCATTTATCAAAACATAAAGCAAACAAACAAACACACGCATACATAAGAAAGATGCAGAGAAAGAAAACAAAGCATTTACAACCTACAGGCAACCTGCCATCTCATCAAAAAGCGTAAGCACGAGTATGCATCCTCCATCTCAGCTCCCTCATGACCCCCACAGTGAGAGTTCTTTCTGAACTGAGGCAATTCCAGTGTTCAAAGATATGTATTTTTATGCAACACAGTCCTAAATACAAACCGTCACCTTTATGCATGCACAAAAGCAAGGGCACCACTCACTCCAGGAGACTTGAAAGGTTTATTAAAGTTTACTTTGACTCTTGCTGGTTTTCTTATTACCAAAAAAAAAAAAATTAAAACTCATCTCCCCTTGTGTATGATTGAACTCTCCCATATTTCCAACACATTTCAAAAGGTTATTGTGATTGCAAGTGTGGATTTCTTTTTAACTTAAGCTAGACACAATTACTTTAACGGTACCATAATTTGGCTTTCACATTCTCTCAAAATCATCAAAACAAAGTATTTGCAAAATGTTTGCTTCCCAGGTGTTTTCCAATAGATTCAATACTATTTGCCACGGTGCAAAAAATGAATGAGAGTGGTTTGTGAAATATGGAATCAAGATGTTGCATACTTACCTCCAGAACTGAGTGCGGCTTTCTTTGTGCTCTGGAGAACACTTTCTATTTGGCTTCATTTTAGCAATAGTGAAAAAGATCAAAAAATGGAATGATATTATGAGAAGCACTTAATGGGGGAGCTCTGCAGACTGGTAGAAGATTATTACTTCTTTGGCTAAGTTCTGCAAATTTGTGTGGAACCAGGAGTCCTCTTTATGAGTAAGAATAGTTTATGAAGAACCTTCGCTTTTTTTAGTAGCTAATTCCTTTTTCTCATCAACAGGACACAATACAGCATATAATTAGATTTCATTATAACAAATTTTAATATACCATAGATCAAATGGTGTCCCCATAGCATAACTACTCATGACCAGATTCTAATAATATGCAAATTTAGCTAAGTGCATATTATTGGACTTTTGTCTAATAATGTTGGTCTTGATCCCCTGATATTCAGCTCCACAGTTTCATTAAGCAGTCAATTAGGAAAAGAGAGAAAAGCAGCATATATGTATTTCTTCTTTATTTTGGTAAAGGATTTTTTACTTTATCCGCTTATATTGATAAGACATGACACAGGAATAGGTGCTACAGGATTTACAAAAATACATTTGACACAGTCCCAGTAAGGCATAATCTCAGCAAATCCTTAATGGTTGGGGGCCCAGGCTCTGGAGTCAGACTGCATTTGTGCCCTGGTTCTACCACTTACTAGCTGGTTAAACATGGACAATTTACTTAACCTCTCTGTGCCTCTGTATTTTCTCCTGTTCATTGATGATAATGATAGTACCTATCCTATCATTGAGAATTTGATGAGATTAGTTCATGTAAGTGTCACACGTGTCCGTATAGAAGACCACCTAAACAGGCTTTGTGTGAGCAACAAGGCTGTTTATTCACTTGGGTGCAAGTGGGCTGAGTCCAAAAAGAGAGTCAGCGAAGGGAGATAGGAGAGGGGCAGCTTTATAGGACTGGGGTAGGCAGTGGAAAGTTACAGTTAGAGGTGGTTATCTATTTTTAGCAGAGGAGGAGGTCACAAGGTGCATGGTGGGGAGATCATAAGACTCATTGTCCAGAAGAAGAATGTCACAAGGTCGATTGATCAGCTGGGGCAGGGCAGCAACAAGTCATAATGGTGGAATGTCATAAGGCTGGTCAATCAGTGAAGGCAAGAGATGGCTGTTTCACTTCTTGTGTGGTTTTTCAGCTGCTCCAGACTTCCTGGCTCCTGCAGGCCATCTGGACATTATATGTGCAAGCCACAGGGGTTACAATGGCTGAGCTTCGACTCAGAGGCCTGACATTCCTGTCTTTTTATTTATAAAATATAAGGTTATAAGAAAAGATAAAGAAAATATAAGTTCCTTCTGGGGATTATTGAGGTAGAGGTGATGTTTCTCAGGACTGCTTCAAGCGTGACCAGGGACTGCGTGGACACTTTAAAGAAAATTTTATAATGAGTTAGTCCAGTAAGTTTCGGGTCTAGGGCGCATTTTTATGTAGCTAATAAGGTGCCAGTTAGCATATTTTTGAGCTTGGAACTACCCTAATAAAATAAGTTCTCTAAAAACAGTAATCAGGCATATTAGCTTTTAATGTAGGTGGCGATGAGTTTTTAGGCCAAGGAAGGAATAATGTTTTACGTACCAAAGCCTTTCGTCCCCATTTTCCATCACATGAATAGGATTCCCCGTTGTTAAGCCAATGATCTATTATATTACCCTTTCCCCATAGGTGTGAGTGGTGGTCTGAATGGAAAAGCTCAATCGTTCTGAATACAGATCCTATTCAGGAGAGATAATAAGTAAAATAATCTTTGTCTCCTGGATTAAGGTGAGGAAGGATGAATTTTCCATGATCTAAAAACTACTTGCCCTGAGTTGGAAAAGACTGGTAGAGCAGGTTTTCAGAAGAGGAGTAGGTGGGGGTGATAGAGGAGAAAGAAAAATACTGGTCTTTTGGAGTGAGGGCTGGAATATTTGTGGGTGTGGAGGCATTTTCTATTTCTTTTGCTGTCCTGTTGGCATAGGCATTTCCTTTAGCAGTTAAGATCAGTTGGTTCCCGGTGTCCTTTACAATGAACGACCCCAGCCTTGACTGGCAGGAGAGCAGCCTTAAGAAGGGCCTTTATTAGAGAGGCATTGATAATGGAAGAGCCTTGTGTGGTGAGAAAACCTCTTTCAGCCCAAATGGCAGCATGGTTATGGAAGATGTAGAAAGCGTATTTGGAGTCACTATAAATGTTAATGTGCATTCCTTTGGCAAGAGAGAGCGCACAAGTTAAAGCAATCAGTTCAGCTTGTTGGGAAGTAGTGGAGGGAGGAAGTGCAGCAGCCTCCGTAATAGAGGTATGAGACACAACAGCATAATCAGCTTTAGCTGGCGAGATTTGTCTGGGTTTAGAGGAACTGCCATCAATAAACCAAGCATGGTCTGGGTTTGGGATTGGAAACATAGACATGTGAGGAAAGGGGGAAGATGCTCTGTGTATTAGGGAGATACAGTCATGTGGCTCAGGATTTACGTTGGGTGTTAAGTGAGAAGCTGGGTTGAAATCGGGTCCATGGGTAATATTTAGCACAATACCTGGTATATAAAAATTACCCAATAAATGTTAAAAGAGGGAAAGTAGGAATAGAGTTATTTTCAAGTTGAACTGGCAGAATGAGACCTACTTAAATGCAAATGAGACAGAATGGCAATGTATGCAAATGGGGCCACAGATAGTAGTGGATTCTGGAGTAGACTGGGAAGTTTTTATGGAGGAGATTTCCTCACAGGCTAGGATTTGCTTCTCAAAGTATGTCCAGTGACAGCACTGGCATCACTTGGAAGCTTGTTAGAAATGCAGACTGTCAGACCCTCTTCCAGACTTACTGAATTAGAATCTGCATTTCAATAAGATGTCCGGAAGTTTTGTCGTGCATAAAGTCGAAGAGTCCTTCTCTAGGACATATCTTGCTTCTTAAAATGTTCAGGCCTGCCATTATCTCCCACCATACACAGCAGCATTTACAAAAGAATAATTCTGGGGGCAGGGAGCCTACACTCCCAAAATTTCCCACTGCAAAAAAACTGTGAATGTGAAATTCTAACAGTTATGTATTGGAAATATGATAGAACTGACAAAAATAAGTCAAATCATCTAAATAAAGCACGGAACATAAGCTATGATTCAATTACTATTTATGCCTAGACAGAGTAAAAATTACAAATATTTTTTCATCCAGACTGAAATGAAAACCAAGAAAATGTATGATCACTTTCTTTGGGAGGGATTGGACAGAAGTCCCTGGTACTCTCAGATTTACGAAAAGCATGCATGCCCCCAGAAGGCAATACCATTTCAGTTACATGTTTCCTTCTGTATATCCCTCCCCACCTCCACACACATACATACCAAACACCACCACAACATTTTGGTGGGTTGCACTGTATAACACTACACATTGCAGAGAAACAGACACACACACGTCAGCTTTATCCACAACTTCTCACTTTTTCTTTAAGCACCTGTTCAAATCTTGCATACTGGAGACACAGAATCTTTTATCTGGAATAATTTTTAGGAAATAGTGGACAAGAACAAAAGGGGAGAACTGATGGTGAAAATAATGATATCTGTCATTTATCCAATGCCTAGTTGTGCAAGATATCGCCCTAGAAGATTATCTATTACTTTTTAATTCTTGCAATAACCCTCTAAGACAAGGTATAAATTCTTTATTATTTCAACTGGGGAAATAAAAGCCTATGAAGTCAAATCTATTGCCATAGGCTATGTGCCTAAGAAGTAACATAACAGACTAGAACCCAGGTCTATCTTCTCCTTCCATCTGTCAGAATAAAAACATCTATGAATCCACTAGTCATCTTCTTGAGGAATGGCTTCTAATTTGTAATTCAAATGCAATATTTTTTTCTCACTTTCCACTTCACATGATAAGTGGGGAAGTGGCAAAGGAATATTTTGAAGTCAGACTGAATTTAAGCTGTAGATGGTAAAGCACAGGATAATTTCCTCCTTGGTATTTGAGAAGTTCTTCATTTTAACCATCTGTTGCAGGTTGACAGATGGGTTGATATATGACAGAATAATGGGTCTTCAATTCTAGAAAGGCATAAGGAATGCTTAAAAAATAGCAGCTCTTTTCATGAACCTAACTGTGTAAATGCCGCTTGCTCATTTGCAAAAAAAAAAAAAAAAAAAAAAAAAAAAAAACTGGTGGGAGTGAGTGTGAAATATAGTCACAATCCTTCCCCCAAACAGAAAATTTTTCAGAATTGCCGAAGGTCAAATGCAGTAAAAATATGCCTATTCTAAAATCATGCCAGAATTTTCAAATTTAGTCACTTAAAAGGGCATACAAGGGAAAACCCATAAACAAAGAAAAAATAATAAAAACATATTTTTAAAAAACCTTCTTCCATCCCTATCCCCAGTCATTGAATTATCTTTATTATGAGTTTCTTGTATCCTTGAGAGAATTTAAGAAACATGCCAAAATTTGAGGCCTAATGATTTTTCCTTTAAGCGTCTCTGCTAAATGTAAAATGTCTTCCCTTTCTTCTTGTAGATTCAATGTGAGTGTGTGTGTGTGTATGTGTATGTGTGTGTGTGTGTATATATATATATGAATTTACTAACAGCAGATATCTGGCTAGGCACTAGAGACACAGGTGATTAAGATAGTCCTATGCCCAAGGACCTTCAGTGCTTTTTGCAATGTAGCAATATGATCACAGCATTCCTTGATCACATTAACGGCTCATTCTCCTACACAGAACTTCAAATGGCCCTGCATGACTTTACACTGTCACCCAAGTTCTTTTCCAATCATGTATTGCAACCAAATGAAATATTCACACACGCACAAACTCCACCTATACCCTTAGATACCTAGGTATTGCCAAATAGGTTTGAAGCTCTACCTACAAAGAACCAGTAACTTAACACTTTCGGTTGGAAAAGTTTGGGCCATAATTATTTAACCTCAACGGAGTGATCCTATTTTCAAATTAATGTCAGAAACCAGTTTGAAAGAAAAAAAAAAGTTATTTCAGTTGAATTCATGGTCAAATATCACTGGCCATGACCAACTGAGGCCATGTCACTTGACAACTGCACTGTCTTCACCATCATCATCACAATCTTTAATGCAACGACTAAAATATTCCAGTCTCCATGCTTAACATTTGTATTTAATTTTAATCCTCACAATGACCCTATAAGGGAAGGACTCCTGACCCATGTTACAGATTTGAATATTGAAGACCAGAGAACTTTAAAATCCATCATCAGGTTGACTTCTTCACTGCATTATTTCCAGCCACAGATACCAACTCTTCCATGTTCTTTCTGGGAGATTACCAGTAGTGTAGAATAGTAAGTTAATAATAGGATTATGTTTTCAAAGGAGTATTTGCCAGCCTGAATTTATATCAGCAGTTTCTTCCCACCCTAATATTATATAATTCTGGAGGAGAAAGATGTGCAATTTTTTCTGGTTTTGGGGAAGGTGTTTGCAAAGAACGTAAAGCAAAGTTCAGAGAGGATCTTACTTGATTCAGAAGGTAGCACTTGAAAGACCTGCTAGCAATTGATTGATTGATCAATTATTGTTTTGTTTTATTTTTTAATTTGGAGATAGGGTATCCTTGAGGTAATTTAGGTATCCTTGAGGTAATTGTTGGATTACTTTGGAGCAGTGCCTATTCACAGGTGCAATCATAGCGCACCATGGCCTCCAACTCCAGGCCTCAAGGGATCCTCCCGTCTCAGCTTCTTGAGTAGCTGGGACTACAGATAGGTGTAACTGCATCCATGCACAGTCATTTTCTCAAAATTTCTCAGTGTAGTTGCTTGAAAAAATTTCCCATAGAACATATCCATTTTCAAATATAGGTTACTGGTGGGGTAAGTTCAACATACTTAGAAAAATTAAAAAATTAGTTTGAATTGTATAATATTTTAATTATCCATGCTTCTACTATCTGCCATTGTATAGAGAAAAAAAGGTGTTGTGTTATCTGTTTTTTTAAAAAATAAGTTTGTGTCTGTTTGTGTGATATCACATATATACATATATGACTGTCAATACACACATGTCTTGGAATTTACCTTCACAGATGGTTTGTACAGATACAAAAGAACAAATTGTGAGGAGGTAGTTTTATTCAGTTGATGAGAAAACATTGTAGTCCAGAGTATATGTGAAAGATGAAGTTCAAGTCTGGTTGCTTCTGACTCCAGTCTTCCACCGTGTCTCCTGTAAGCTACACTTCCTCCAGAAGTTTCATTTATATGCTGCCTGACATTTGGTGTTTTCCAGCTATGTTTATAATGTCCAGATGTTTTGTGTCAAGTATATAAGGCTAGTTGTTAATTAACTAAATCTTAGCATTTTCATCTAGCTGATTCAATGGCAGCCCCCAAAATATTTTGGAAGTGCTAAAAAAATGCATAAACATAAGAAAGATTGATATGGTATTCAATAAGCATTCCCAAATTTTCAGATTGACCTTTGACTAATTACACAAATTTATTCTTTTCCCAATAATTTTTAAGACATTCAGCCTGGTTTTAACAGTTGCCTCACCTCTGGTCTAGGATATTGAGCTTGTTATTTATTTCCACACTTACTGATGGGTGTGTCAAAACCAATAACCAATTTTTTGGAAAGGATGCTATTTCCCATATGAGATAGTAATTCATTTAGAAACACTCAACAACCCTCATTGCTTTCCTAAGCTTTCCTAGCAAATTGCTAGGGTACTAGGGTACAGAAAGGCAGGAGTACTCTTCTAAAAACATTTAATTGTGTGAATGGATCCACCCCAAATCTCTTCACCCCTAGGACTCACCTTGTTTATCGCTTGTCTTTCTAAGAGGCATAGGGTTGCAGGTGGACAAGTATAGAGAGACAATAGTCTCAGCAGCCATGTGAGCCACCAAAATTCCCAAGAAACAAGCAGTCTTCTCCTCATGCTAATACCCACCTCTCCAGCAAATCGCCCAAGAAGTCTTTGGTCCTGGCCAACCTGGTATCAACATGCATTTTTCCTAGGAAAGGAACAAGCAGGTAGTAAAGAGGAGTCCAACACTCCCTCTAGATGTCAATTCGTAGGCCTTCCAGATAAGCCATTTTGTGTTGTATTTATTATTCAATGTGAGTCCTGAAGCTGCTGTGAGAACCATCCAAGGACGAAACCTAAAAAGATCCCGGATGCAACCACATCTGTGTCACTTTCTGTCTCCCTAGGCTGGTCAGTACTCCCCAGGTATTGATTTTTAAATTTCCAAAACACCAAATCCTTTTCCTACAAAGCTATTATCACTATATGCAATTATACATTCTTTTGTGATTAACAGCTCTCTCTTCTACCAGAATGAGTATAGGACCATGTCTATTTCTATTAACTACCATATTTCCAAGACCTAGCACCTAGTAGATTCTCAATAGAGATTTGCTAAATAAATGAGTAAACCCACCTAATGTATATGGCCATCAAAACCCACTGGATAATGCCTATATACTTTTCTATATTGTATTTTTAGCTATAATATGTCGCTGAATTTCCTGTATCAAGACTAATTAATAGAGTGAACTTTCAGGAGCTGGGCTAAGCATTTTATTGCATTACTTCTTTTATCCTTGGCAAAAATACTATGAAAATGTATCTCATTATTGCCCCTTTTTACAGTTGGAAAACTGAGGCTTTATTGGGTTCTAGGGCTACTTAGAAAGAATTGAGATTCGACTTCAGGACTGCCTGATCTCAAAACTGCAGACTTAACCACTATGTGATAATTCCTATTCTAAAAAGCTATATATAATAAGACCAACACAAAAAATTTTCAGTGAAGATCAAGCAGAATAATGAATGTAAAGGGCTTAGCATAGCACCTGACCCATAGTAAACATAGAATCAATAGAGCTGTTAATATTAATGCTACTACTAATACTATTAATTTATCTTGAACAGCTATTAATTTGCTAATGTTACTATTAACTTGCTTTGAAAGATTTGTGCTAGTTGTAATAAAAAGATTAGGCGGGATCAATGGAAAATTAAATCAGATTTTGAGGAGTGTTTTTAACATATGATTTACGATACTATTGCAGAAAGCTAGTAAAGACTTTGCATCTATTCGGAGTTCACCAAACAGCCAGGAATACCTCCCTCTTGCACCAAGATTATAAAATCAATTGCCTGTAACTGAAATAAAGAGAGAGATGCAGGGGATCTAAAAATCTTCTTTTCACAAGAAAAGTTAAAAACAAGAAATAGAAAGTATCTGTTCTACAGCTGAGCAACCACAGATTAATTGATAAAATTATCTGGGAGCAGTCTAGAAAAGAAAAAGTGCAGTATGTCAATCATAATAAAATATAACTTCGGGGAAAAAGCAATGAAACCCTACATTGATTCTCAAGCATCAGCCAGATTCTTCATGCATAAAACAAGATGATTGATTATTACCAAGGCCTTGTAACAGAAGAACATCAGCTTCCACTACATCTCTCTTTTTGCAAAATCCTGATTAATTGGCAGTGTGACAATAGTGTATCTTACAGTTCTTACATGAAGCGACTCAGGCAGTGTAGAGATTGGAAAGATATAGGCCACTGGAGGGAGGAGAACAGATCTCCCTTGGCTGGTCTCCCCCACTCTCTTCCATCTTTAGAACAGTACCCAGCCCATAGCAGGGAAGATAATAAAGTGTGAACAGATGACTGGGAAAAGAGACAGAAACAGCAATGGACAAACGAAAAAAATCAATGGGATTTGGAGTCAAACAGACCTGAGTTTGGTACCCAACCTCTCTACTTACTTAACTTCTCTGAGCCTTTCCTTCTTCATTTGTAAAATAGAAAACCTAACAGCTACTTCGCAGGGTTGCGGCGAAGATGAAATGAGGTGGAATAGATAAGGCATCATACCTTATTTATGGTAGAACTTCATTCAATACAATGAGGTTCACCTTCCAGTGAGGGACACAGACTTTGGAGCTTAACAAACCTATGTTGCAACCAAAGTTTAGCAGCTTAGTAACTCTGAGATGTCTAGCAAATCACTTAATCTTTCTGAACCTTGACTTTCTCACCTGTAAAATACAGTCAATAATAGTCACCTCAAAGTGTCATTATGAGAATTAAACGAGTAACGCATGGAATGCACAGTGTATGATACACAGTAACAGATAAATGATAGCCATGTTTGTATCCCTGCTTACTTTTTGTTATGAACCTAAACAGTCATGGCCTTCTAAAAGCAATTGTGTTTTTATAAGATTCAGAACATAGATTGTGGAGCCAAATTCCGTCGGTTGAAATCCTGGCTGTGCACCTTTCAAACTGGGTTTAAGTAATTTATCCCAACTATAAAATGGGATTACAATAGTACCTACCCCAAAAGGGTTGTTGGGAAATTAAAGAAGCAAATGTATGTAAAACTTCAATAACTGTTCTCTAAGTGTTGGCAACTGTCATCATCATCACCATTACCAACACCACCATTATCACTATCATCATTATCATCATAATCATCTCTTGAAGGTGTCACAAAATCATCTCCTTAGAAACTGCTGCCTCCCCAGTTGAAAATATAGCAACAATGATATTAATTGAAATTTATTCCAGCTACAACATTGAAAATATAGGCAGCCTGGTTTTTTATGTCCCTTACCACTTCTGTGGGCCTCTTCCTGCAGAGAGCTCTGCCTGAGCTCAGAGAAAACCATGCTTGGAGGAGGCACAGAGACGCCCAGTAAGGGATAAATGTGGAGCCTCCAGCTCTTGGATGTCTGTAAGAAAAACTGAGGTAGGGTGTGAACCAGAGGTAATTCAGAGGCTCTTTTCCAAGTAAGTGTTTTGCAAATGAAGCAGCTGCTACCCAGAGTCCTTGGCTTATTAGACTGGAGATAACCATCAAAAAGACAAACAGGTGGGAAGTCCTCATCCAAAATGGAAAAGCCCTAACTCACATGCCAGGCTCCTTGGAGCTGGCCATTTGCATATGATCAGAGACTTTCTGACTTCAATTTCTCCTCTCTAGTAAAGATAAGCAAACTTGATGACTTGACCACTTTTACCCCAGGAGAATTCCTTTTGCTTATTTAAAACACCAGGCCTGAGCAGGACTGGCATTCAGTGGGATCTAGAGCTCACCCAGCAGGTTTAAGCCCCTTTGCCAGTGGATTTGTCACTAAAGATTACAAAGTCTAGGGGATTAGTGGGATTTGTCTAAGCACACTCAATGTCAGGAAGAAGAGGAACTGGTCTCCTGGGACCAAAAACTCCAAATCTGGTCTAAACTCATTCCATTTACCTCCAGAAACTGAGTTTGTGTTCTTACTCATAACATGCAAAGAGTAGTAATACCTGCTTCATAGAGTTGTTGTAAAATAAATGGTGCACATAAAGCATTTTGCACGGTACCTAGTGTGTGATAAGTGCTTGATGGTAGTGGGACCTCTGAATCTTCTAGTCCTCTCTTTTCTTTCTCCTCCTTTGTAGGAGAGAGGGAGCTCTCTTCCTACTCTCAGACACTGCCACCACCTCCTCCTCCTCTGTTTTCTCTTCCTTCTCCCTTCTTCATGCTCCCCTCTCCTCACTCTCCTCGTCCCCAATTCCTTCCCCCTCCTTCTCTGCCCTTTCTTTACTTCCTTCACCTTCCTCCCCCTTCTCCTTCCCCTAATGCTCCCCCTTCCCCCTCCACTTTCTCTTCCATATCCTCCTCCTGTCTCCCCATCTCCCTTTTCCTCTTCCCTGTTCTGCTACTCCCCTCTCTCATCCTCCTTATTTCATCATCTACCAGCCACCAGCCTGCCACGTCTTATTAACAGAGTGGTCAAGCCAGTCTTTCCCCCTACACCTAACACAAAATGCAGCTCATGCTTGGCAGAATTGCCCCTGTGGGCCACCCACCTCCTTCTTTGGGCTGCCAACACAGAAGGCCCAAGCCTCCCTTTGGTCACACTGATTTGCTTTCAGACCAGACCACTGAGGCAATGAATTGGGTGATCATATAAACCCAACTATGGGACTCTACAGGCCAAGAGGAATGTGGGAGGCATGCTGGCCTTGTCAAAGCTAAGCTGTGGGATGACTTAGCTTTGGACCATCTCAGACCAAACTACCAAAAGAAAGTGTGGCATCGTCCAAACAGGAAAATGGGTGTCACTGTCACTTGACCATGGATATAAATATGCTTCCATTTGTTAATTGTGGATTAGAACTATGCTTTCCAATAAGATAGCACTAGTAACATGTGGTTATTGAGCACTGAAATGTGGTTATTATGAGTTAAGATGTACTGTAAGTGTAAAATATACATCACATTTCAAAGACTTAGTACCATAAAAGTAAAATAGCATACTAATAATTTTAGATTGACTATATGAAACAATAATTTTGATGTATTGGGGTTTGTTGTATTAATATGTAATATATTAATATAATTAATTGCATCGATTTCTCTCTTTAAATGTGGCTACTTTAAAGCTTAAAATTACACATGCAGCTCCTGTTTGTGGCTTGCATTAGATTTCTTCAGGCGTTCTCATTCCCTGATCTTACCACCAGGGCCACAATTATTATTCTTTAAATTAAGTCATTTTTAAAATTTAAATCAATGTGTTTTTGAATAAGACCCTGGACCACTGTTGAATATAGAAATCCAACATTATTTGACATAATTAGAAGACAAACATACATCAACAGAAAATGAACAGTGCTGTATTCTAGCTACATAGGTATACCATTGCTTACTTGAAGGATCTGAGCCTAGAGCCAGTTTTCTTTGACGAAAAAAATTAAAAGATTAGCACTTGTTAACTAAGCATTGAAAACAGTGTAGCACCCAACTGAGACTTTACTAGTCAGAGTCAAAGGAAATTGGGAAGGAGAATGCCTTTCTCCCTATGTAGGGATGGAGCTATATTGTCTATTGCTCTTTCCCACCAGGATAGGCAACCCAAACTTCAGAAAACCTGGGCATAATGAAAAATCACTCACTAAACAGGGAACCCAATGTCCTGAATTCAAATCTCAATTACTTGTGACAACTTGGACACATCACTGAATCTAGTTTCCTCATCTGTAAAATGGATATAATGATCTTCTCCCTCACACAGTTGTGAAGGTCATACGATCTTCGCTGAAAACTGTAGGTGCTCTCTGGAAGTCAGATGTCATTATTACTAATACTTCAAATGAAATAATGAAACAATCCCATAAGTGGATGAAACAGAAACTTGTTCTATCTAGCTAGCCATTTTTTAGCTCCCTTCCAAGACAAGTCCAAAGCTCTGCCCCCAGCTGAGCAGCCATCTTGCTATTTGCTTTCTGTGTTTCCTGATCCATAGTGTCATTCTAAAATTATTGGAGGCTGAATTAGCAAAGTGATCCATTTACAGTGCAGATGAGAGTGACTCTCTGGACTGTCCACTTTCTAGTATAGCCTCTCAGTATAAAAGTGTCAGCAACAGAAATAAATAACAAAGTCATCAAGTAACCAAAACAGATAATAAAGTCATTGGATTAAAATATTGGTAATTTTACTAAAAGGTAGAAATTGAATATTTGTTTATTTTTTATCAATATCCAGTGGATTTGCTTATGCCACTATTAGAAAGAGATGGAGACAGGTTTACCTGGTTCTGAAATGCTAAATTTTCTGTCACCAAAGATGACCCCCTTTTCTATACCCCAGCGTGATCCCAGACACCCAGATTCATACTATTAATTACATTTAGCAAAAAATATGTTTGCTTACAGCAACTTACGAGAAGTGAGGGCAACAAACTAAATGGAAACAAACCACCCAGCCAACATTAAACCAGTCTGCTTCCTTGATTGAGGAAGCTGTTTCTTGGTTCACTGAACAGATACTTAAAATATATTGCAGAAACATATCCAGGTTTCATGTCAAAGTTCTTTAGGTACCGAATGAGATGAATAGCTCAGAGTACATTTATGAACCATGTAATGAACTATGGGCAAATAAATCACTTAATACTCTTAGTTGCAGTTTCTTCCTCTGCAATATAAGGCCAGTGATGCCCCCTCCGACTATTTTTGGGATTTTATGGGGACTACATAGAACACAAGTATAAGCGCAATTTGGAAACACTGAAGCACATTTTGAAGGGCAGCCTCTTCACTCTATGGGAATAAATAACACAAGAAAAGCAAGCAGAAAAGGTCTTCAAAGGCTTAATGTATGTATGATAACCTAGCAGTAAATGTTAAAATGTATCTTCCGTATCCACACTATCTCTGTTAGACAGACAGGGATCATATTTGTAAACAACTGGATTCTTGTTTGAACCATCAGAAGGAATTCAGTTCTCAAGTGTGAGCTGTTTACTTCTGATACTACTGAAGACAGTTTAAGGCAGATCATTACGTGGCATTAAATAACACAAATGAGAAAGCTATCCCACATTCGATTTAACTGCAAGCCTTCTGCTTAGGTCATGCTAGTACAGTCATGTACCCCATTATGGATGTTTTGGTCAACAATGGATCACCAACAATATGTGATGGTGGTCCCATTCGATTATAATGACGCTGAAAAAGTCCTATCCCCTGGTAACATCATAGCCATCGTAATGTTATGGTAGCATAATCACTCTATTTTAAACATTAATTTAGTGTAGTCTAATCATACAGAATTTATAAAGTCTACAGTAGTGCACAGTAATGTCTGTCCTAAGCCTTCACATTCAACTTCCAGTGCTGCAAGCTCCATTCATGGTAAGTGCCCTATCCAAGTGTACTATTTGTTATCCTTTATACTATATTTTTACTGTACCTTTTCTATGTGTAGATGTGTTTAGATACACAAATACTTATCGTCATCATGTTACAATTGCTTGCAGTATCCAGAACATTCACATGCTGTACAGGTTTGTAGCCTGGAAGCATAGGTTATACCCCTTGGTGTCTCCATTTCCTCAACTGTAAATGGGGTTAGGATTGGTGTCTATTTCATGGTGCAGTTGTCAGGATTAAATGAGTCAAAACATGTAAACCTGGAATAATACCTGACACATAATAAGCACTCAATAAATGTTACATATGAATAGATTATTTGAACAAATAAATCTAACATAGTTTTCTCCAATTTCCAATTGAAAAGTCTTCACATGACTATTCTTTTTTAAGTATAAGTCTATTTCTAATTATGATGAATATAAATAATGAAAACCATCATACTATAGGTAATGCTTTAAGGTGACTGTGGGCCCTAACAAATATGTAATATCAAGAGAACAGAGCCCATATTTTGCATTTTTTTAATCCTCTGTAAGACCTTTCTCAATACTCGCACATTACTCAAAAATTACTATTTGAAAAAAAGCATGAATGAATGAAGGTACCAGATTGAACATGAACAGAAAGTCATGATTTGACACAGTCAATCTGGTTATTTATTTGCCACTATTAGAAAGAGATCGAGACAGGTTTACCTGGTTCTGAAATGCTAAATTTTGTGTCACCAAAGATGACCCCCTTTTCTATACCCCAGGGTATTCTATACCCTATTCTATACCCCAGGGTATTCTATACCCTTTTCTATACCCCAGGGTATTCTATACCCTTTTCTATACCCCAGGGTATTCTATACCCTATTCTATACCCCAGGGTATTCTATACCCTATTCTATACCCCAGGGTATTCTATACCCTTTTCTATACCCTAGGGTATTCTATACCCTATTCTATACCCCAGGGTATTCTATACCCTATTCTATACCCCAGGGTATTCTATACCCTTTTCTATACCCCAGGGTATTCTATACCCTATTCTATACCCCAGGGTATTCCTCCAATTTCAAATTCAGAACCAACACTTGAGTTTCTTTATTCCAAATGTTTGTATTACTGTTGAAACAGCTGTAGATATGTATTTGTTTGCTTGTTTATACCTCTACCTCATCTCAGAAAGGCTCATAAGGACATTTAAAAACCAAGGTGTAATTGAATAAAAATGAAAAGTAAAAAGTAAAAAGAAGAAAGGGAAACAAAATAAGGAACCGGGTTAAAATACCCATGCCATCAAAACCCTATGAATGGGTAACACACTGGCCTTTAATTTTCTAGAGCCAGCATGAAAAAAGGTGAACTGGTGAGTTACATAATTCACAACAGCCACTGGATGGAGTGACTTGCAGAAGATTCAGCCACTCTTAGTAGTGAGACCCTCCAGAACATTCTCCACAAAGATCACACCTAACAAATGTCTGGCACAACAGCATCTTTAGAGTGTAAAAGTTCCCTCAGTGTAGATGATGGGATCATGATGAAAAGTAATTCAGCCACACCATGAGAGCAAGATAACAGAGCAAGTCAGGTGCACTATGCCCTCGGGCAGGAAACAAATGCATGCCAAATTTTCTACTTGAGGAGGTTATCATTAAGAGCAAAAGAGCAGCCTGTTTCTGTTGCCATATCAGATTTACTTTTTTTCTTTCCTGGTTGGTATTTTTATTATTTTAGGTAAGCAGTATGCAACATTTTTACTGTAATCAAACATATATATAGTCAATCTGAAAATTTTTTCTACTATGTTCTAATGGTCTCAATCTTAGTCTCTCCCACCTGCCACCCGATCCGAGTCATGAGGGAGGATGAGAGACGTAGCTCCCATCATCAGAGTCATGAGAGAGGATGTGAGATGTAACCCCTATCATCAGAAGTTTGGAGATGGTCTCTAAAACACTCATCCCATTAAATCCTAGAAATTTTGTTTGATATGGATAAAAGCTTTTTTCCCCTGCAAACAGCAGTTGATTTTCAGGGCCAGATACACCTAAATTTGAATTCTGTCTCTGCCACTTTCTATGTGTTACCTTATATCTGTGAGTTTCAACTTTCTCCTTTTTTTTTTTTTTTTTTTTTTTTTTTGAGACAGTGTCTGGCAGTGTCGCCCAGGCTGGGGTGCAGTGGCGCAATCTTGGCTCACTGCAAGCTCCGCCTCCCGGGTTCACTGTATTCTCCTGCCTCAGCCTCCTGAGTAGTTGGGACTACAGGTACCTGCCACAACGCCCGGCTGATTTTTTGTATTTTTAGTAGAGACGGGGTTTCACCGTGTTAGCCAGCATGGTCTCAATCTCCTGACCTCGTGATCTGCCCGCCTCGGCCTCCCAAAGTGCTGGGATTACAGACGTGAGCCACCGTGCCCGGCCTCAGCTTTCTCCTCTTTAAAATGGACATAAAAATACTGTCTAACATGATTATTGTAAGAATAATTTTATACAAAACCTCTCACCCATAGCAGGCACTCAAAAACATTACAGCTCTTATTGTCTTCCACTTAACATAGTTCCACATTGGTTAACACATTGGTTAACCAATAACATATAGATAACACATTGGTTTGTTAAGTGAACAAATGGATGAATGAATGAGTGAACATTGCCATCCAAGAGTCTTAAACAATTAGCAGATGTGTCTACATGTTTGGAATCACAACTTGGTGGTTAAGAACTTGGACTCAGAGGCCGGGCGCGGTGGCTCAAGCCTGTAATCCCAGCACTTTGGGAGGCCGAGACGGGCGGATCACGAGGTCAGGAGATCGAGACCATCCTGGCTAACACGGTGAAACCCCGTCTCTACTAAAAATACAAGAAAATTAGCCAGGCGAGGTGGCGGGCGCCTGTAGTCCCAGCTACTCGGGAGGCTGAGGCAGGAGAATGGCGTGAACCCGGGGAGGCGGAGCTTGCAGTGAGCCGAGATCGCACCACTGCACTCCAGCCTGGGGCACAGAGCAAGACTCCGTCTCAAAAAAAAAAAAAAAAAAAAAAAAGAACTTGGACTCAGTATTCAGGTTGCCTGGGTTTGAATCCTGATGCCATCACGAATTATCTGTGAAGTCTCAGACAAGCTATTCAACTGTTCTCTATGTTAGTTTGACATCTGCAAATAGAATGATGTACCATTCCTTACAGGGATGTTAGGTGTGGGTTATAGAGTCCTTAGCATCGTTCCTGGGATATAGTAAGCATTTAATAAATATGACTATTTACATTTATTTTATAGAAAGATAAATATAATATCATAAAGCTTTCTTTTGTTTGTTTTTCAAAATGTTTTCGCTGGTTCCAGTGCAATGGGATCTTAAATTTTTCCAAAAAGCAAACCAAATAGTTATATAAAGAAATCAACTTTTTTCTAGAACTCACATTTTCTTTTACCGTTTTCTCTTCTGGTTTGTTTCTGTAGGACTTCATTGTCACTGTAGTCTTTTCCTTCTTGTGGTTGGTGGGTTCATCAGCTTGGGCAAAAGGACTGTCTGACGTCAAAGTTGCAACAGATCCCAAGGAAGTATTGCTACTAATGTCAGCTTGCAAACAGCCGTCCAACAAATGCATGGCTGTCCACAGCCCTGTTATGTCAAGCTTAAACACTTCTGTGGTAAGTACTTTTCATCTGTGCTTTACTGTTCATATCTTTGTTTGCCAGTCAAAATAATAAGAAGAACATCTCAGAAGTCATCTTGAAAATTGTTGCCTACAAAACTAGGCCAATCAAAAGGTGAGATAGTTTACCTCAGGTGCAGGATGATCACTTGGCCCTCAGGTGTTTTATTGTCAGAATCCATCATTTATAATGTTGCCAATTAAGGAGTTCTTAATAAGAACCCAGCAGGTATTGGCAGCTGCTGCTTGGGTGACAGTTCAGTTGAAACTCTAAGCCAGAAGCAAATATAAAATCTGAACACCGGCTGGACAAGGTGGCTCATGCCTATAATCCCAGCACTTTAGGAGGCCAAGGTGGGAGGATCACCTGAGGTCAGGAGTTCAAGACCAGCCTAGCCAACATGGTGAAACCCCATCTCTACTAAATATACAAAAAAAAAAAAAAAAAAAAGAAGAAAAAGAAAAACTAGCCAGGCATGGTGACTCATGCCTGTAGTCCCAGCTACTTGGAAGGCTGAGGCATGAGAATCACTTGAACCCAGGAGGTGGAAGTTGCAGTGAGCCGAGATCAGGCCACTGCATCCAAGCTTGGGTAACAGAGTGAGATTCAGTCTCAAAAAAAAAAAAAAAAAAAAAAAAAATCTGAACTTTAAGGTTAAAGCCAGACAAAAGTTAAAAGGAATAGTTGCGCGCATACAAGTTCCTGGGGAGAAAACACCGTTCAAGCCACATATAGTTAGAATACACCCAACTGATTAGAGAAAAATACACAGACCTAGTAGGGTAAAAAAAGAAATTCATAATGTAAAAAAGTGCTCATAATAGCTATGGTAATTTTTGAATTTTCTCCATGCTTCTGGTTTAGTTACTTTATAACGTTAGAAAAGCTACACTGTATTAGTTGAACAAAGTCAAATGTTTTCACCAAGAGTATGGCTCTCACAAGAAAAAAGAAAATCTGACAGTTAGCAGGGACACCAAATTGGATTTTTAATTTATAAGTGTAAGAACTTGTATTATTCCAAAGAAAGAAGCTGTATCTGAGAAATACATAAGCTATAATGGCCGCAAAAAGCAGCAGTTATCGAAGAATAGAAGGCTCAGCAGTGTTTGCTGAAAGAACATTCTTTAGCACACCCTAGAAATAATTATCTTTGCTTCAAGATTAACCTGTGTTTCTACAGCTTTCTGAAATTCAATCTGGGAAGGCACTTAAGAAGAGAAAAAGGGTTGCTACTGTGACTGGACTGTGATTTCTGCTTTGGTGAGATAGTAACCATGAAAATAAACTATGCATTAGGGTTTCACAATTATTTTTATTCATTGCTGACCACACTTGTAGATGAATACTTTGAGGTATACATTACTATATTTACTTATACCTTTGTAGTTTGTTTATAGACAGTATTTAATGAAAGCTATTACAACACTGATCTCAAAAACTAACAGGACAAAGATAAAATTGCTTGATATGTTTATCAGTTTAATAATTAATCTCCCAATAAATTATGACATTCTGCATGTTTCTTCTAATTCCACTTCTGATATATCTAATAATTTTTAGACTAAAAGATAGAAATTATGAATGAAAAACATGTGATGTGTCTCCTAAAACCAAAATGAAGAATGAATTGAAACCAAATAATGTGATGTGTGTGAAAGGACAGGTCCAGTGGTGTTGTAGTGATGTATCCGTATCAGTTATCAATCTTCCAGCTCCTAGTGACAGAAAACTCAATTCAAATTGGCTAAGGCAAACCAATCCTCATATCCCTAAAATCTGTTTTTGCAGTCCGCTTCTGGTACCAATGTTTGTATGCATCAGAATAATCAAAGCTGACTCTAGCTACAACAGGAAAAAAGTTTTTGGAAGGATATTAAGTAGCTCATACAACTTGATGAAACCTGAAGAAACAGGTTCTAGAAAGAGCAGAATCTAGAGCAGAATGAGAGTTCTAGATGTTCAGTACCAAATAATTGTTGCTTAGAGTTGCCGTTAGTGGAAAGTTTTACCTAACCTTGCATTGCTCTGCTCAAAATGCGAAGTACCAAGAGAGAGCTCAAGCCATTTGACTGAAACTTGGCTCTGCAAAGAAAATCAGATTTCTATTACCAAAAGCAGGGGAAAGGACATGAATCAACCAAAACACAATATTTTTATTACAAATTGTTTGGCTTCAAATCATATTGTGCTAGCTTATGCAAAAACTGAAAAATAGTTGGAAAGACATTAAAAGTGTGTCTTCCCGGGGCAGAACCCAGCAGCCAAGAACTGGAAGACTGTCAGGAAGCTGGACAGTTCTCATCCTCCATCTCCCATCTCTCTTTCTTTCTGGGTCCCTGTCCCTTTCTGCATGTTTGTTCATTATTCTCTCTTTTCAGATGAAATTTCATTTCTTTTTTTTTTTTTCCATCCACACAGCAGAAGATAGCCACTTTACAGTTTCTAAGTTTATATGTATTTTTTAAAGAAACAGCTTGGACTGAGCAAAAATCACTCAGGTCCAATTGCAAATTTCTGGTAGAGAGAATCTTTTTAGCCCACCTTAGGCCAGATGTCCACCTCAGTCTCATCAGTTATGAATAGAGGGTTTGGTGAATGTTGTAGTAGAAACATGGCTCAGAGAACACACTTTGCTGGGCAAACATAGGTTTTGGAGTAGGAACCAGACACGTACCACAATAAATGACTTCTACAAGTAAATGAATCAGGAAATAATAATCATATTCTCTACCTTGGTAACAAATTTACTATCTTCAAAGCACTTTGGCACCTATAATTTTACAGTAACACTAAAATGTAGGTAAGATACCCAGATACTACAAATATTGGGAGCTGAGGTAAACTCTCTAATCCTTAGTTTTATCATCTGTAAAATGGGGATAACTATACAACAGACCTCAATACTGTTGAAAAAATTCAGTGAGATAATCTATTAAAAAAATACTTAGCATCATGCCCAGCTTATGGCAAATGCTCAATACATGTCAACTGAAAACGGCTACTAAAATACGATCATTCTTAAACGTCATACAGTGTTAGAGCCTAAAGAGAGGAGGAAGAAATCGTTTTTAGCCTCTCAATTTCTTTCAAAGTTTCACTGAGCACAACTATTTTAGCCATAATTTCCACTTCTGCTTCTCCAGCTTCACTCCTAAAAATCTTAGTACATCTCTTTAGACAATCTAGATCTTGTCTTCCCATTTTTTGCATGTTATGTCGAGTGTCTTTCAATTTCTCTTTCTGTCGTCCCCAAGTCTGAGCTTGAATCAAATTCTTACCCCAATTTCAGTTGCAACAAAATGGCAAAAAGGAGTTCAAGGGCCCGAGTGCCCCTAAAATGTGCCAGCCAAGAGATCTGTGATGCTGGACTAAAAAAATGAGTACTCCTTAAATATGCCCATTGAAATGCCTAGTTTACCTTCTTACTTTTAAGTAGCATTTCCTTGATGTATAAGTTTTTCTTCAGCATCCCTTTTTTAAAAACCTAATAGTAACAGGGAAAAGAGAGAGATCAATAGATAGGAAATAGCTAAAATTATATCCCTGGACAGAGCCATGCCTGAAAAGATCCCTTGATAATTTTTCCTCCTCTTCCCTCCCCTCCCCTCCCCTCCCCTCCCTTTTCCTCCCTTCCCCTCCCCTCCTGTCCTCTCCTCTCTCCTCTCTTCTCCTCTCCTCTCCTTTTCTTTCTTCCTTTCCTTTCATTTCCTTTTTTCTTTTTTTTTTGAGACAGGGTTTTGCTGTGTCACCCAGGCGGGAGGTACAGTGGTGCAATCATAGCTCACTATAGCCTGGAACTCTTGGGCTCAACGGATACTGCTGCCTCAGCCTTCCAAGTACCCCTTCTGAGTACCTGGGACTACAGGCATGTGCTGCCATGCCCAGCTAAATATTTTTTTTTTTTAAGAGACAAGGTCTTGCTATGTTTCCCAGGCTCTTCGATAATTTTTTTATACTCATATATTGACATATACTTATAAAGGTACAATTTAATCAAGATCCCCCTTTTAATGGAAAATATTCTGGTTACCACACACATGGTAAAATGGTCCTGTATGCAAATTACAGTTTTGTCAGTAGTTAACTGATTTATTTTGTTCGAGCAACGATTACACCTTATTTATGTTTTGTATCTCCCTCAGCAGGTAGCCTAGAGCATGGCACAAAATAGGTTCTCAATTAATGTAAAAAAGAAGGAAAGAGGATGCAAGAGGAGAGAAGGAAGAAGGAGGGAGGTCTGGATAAACCAGTCTTTAATTAGATCAGTTGGGGGTCTAGATACTTGATTTTGGCTATTGTCTCAAGAACATGGTCTCATTGTTTATGCCTCAGTTCAATGTATACTGCAGCAAAGAAAAAGAAAAAGTCTGCAAAATACAATTCACGGAAATATTTTAGAAAATGATTCAGAACATAGTTTACCTTTAGTAAGTATTTGCTAATGTGTCCAGCACTGTCTAGCTACTTTACACATACCCTCTTTAATCCTCCCACCTATCTTCCAAGAAAGGAATCCTTGTCTCCATTCCATACAAGAAGCAAAACAAAAACAAAAATGAAGTCTACAGAATAAATGCCTTGTCCCAGGTAGCAGGTCAAGAAACTACAGTCCCCAGGGCACTTTGATTTCAAAGCCTATAGAGATTACTCTGAGACTAAGATTCCATTCATGTGCTGCTAAAATATTGAAATATTTTGATAGTCTCAGCTCCAAGTCTCTAAGGCCCAGCTTCTTGACTACACCAGTGTCCCCTCTGTCACCACTACTCACAAGCCACTATGGATCATCTCACTGTCCAGAAACCAAGGGATAAATTTTGATCCAGCAAAGGACTTCCAGCACCCTACTCCAGGACGGTGGCCACTGTCCAAGTCCATTTTGATTGGTCAGCATCGTGCTAGGGGGTGGTGACTAAATATATTTTAATGTTATCACAGCTTTGCATTATACTACTGTTACCTGTCTCCATTAGGGGGGTTATTAAAACAGACTGCCTGTGGTTAATTCCCAAGTCAATCAACCAGCCTTGGAAAAGGCTGCAGAACAAGCCATGGAATGAGGACATCTGTTTGGGCCTCATGCAACAGCAAACAGTTCTGCTTCCATCAAACCTTAGGCCCTGGGGAAGCAACACCCAGTCCTCTGACTCACCGACACCCTCCTGGAGAGTAGGAGGAATTTCCATAGGAAAGTTTCACATCCAGTTCTTATGAAAATATTTTGTATTTCTCTGAAACCTGCACTTTGCTCATAGTCTGGTTTCAGCATTCACTTATCCCTGTGAGAGGCACAGAAAGTGCAATTATTCAAACAGTCAACCTCTCAATATGCTATCATGAATATGTTTATTTGCACATCACCTGTACCATTGCTTATCCTATATTTTTAATTGACTCACTTTCTTTATATGATTGCAATAAATGGAAAAGCAAAAGCAGTATCTCTAACCATAAAGAGAAGAAAGCCTTATAAATGAAAGCACCATTATTAAAGTGAAAATTCTCAGCCCTATGCCATCTGGAAATATCTTACACACCATGAAGGGTACTTTATTTGGAGAATAAATGATGCCTTAAGTAAGGGTTCCAGTTGTGGAGCCAGAACAGGGTTTGGATCCCAGATCTACTACTCAGCAAGCCACATGCCCTTAGACAAGATTTCCACATCTTTAATATGGGTATGACAATAGCAACTTTTTCTTAGACTGATTCTTAGACCAAGGGAATTGATACACAGAAAGCCCTTTATGTAGTGCCTGACATGTAGTGCATCTAATAAAGGTCAAATATTCTAAATGAAATACCAGTTCCAAATGGAAAACTTGGAAGAGGACTCAACATTAAAGTGAAAAGTGATCTTTTGTATTGTGAAGGAATTTCCAAAATGGAAAATTTTCTTGGGTTTTTGTCTAGTCTATCAATTCATTGGCTTTGATTCTCCTTCAGGTCTTTGGATTCTTGAACTTTATTCTCTGGGCTGGAAACATATGGTTTGTTTTCAAGGAGACCGGCTGGCATTCTTCAGGACAGAGATATCTTTCAGATCCGATGGAGAAGCACTCCAGCAGCTATAATCAAGGTGGTTACAACCAAGACAGCTATGGGTCAAGCAGTGGGTACAGTCAGCAGGCGAGTTTGGGGCCATCCTCAGATGAGTTTGGCCAACAGCCTACTGGCCCCACTTCCTTTACCAATCAGATTTAACAGAGTAGCATTTGCATTCTTCTGGAGATCACCTCACCACCTTCCATTTCAGTGGCAGAAGAATTTTTTAAGAGTTTCAATCAATTATTAATGCAGAGAGTATTGAATGTAAATCAGAGATCTCTAGTCTTCATTAAGGCAGAAAGTCCTGGGTTGTGATAAATGACACTTAGAGATGAGATGACATGAGGAGATATATTATTCATCATAGATTGCTAATTGGAGAGTACCTTGTTATATATACAGATACTTTCATGGTCATTTTGTATGTGTGTTAAAGTAGTAGAAGTATTTTGTAGCTTAAAGTCTCTAGTATGTAATATGCATAAAGTAAATCGAATAGCACTGAGTTTTCTTATGCATTTTGATGTGAAAGATGTTATAATAATTTCTAGAAGACAATTTGGTGTATCACAACATGCATGTCTTATTTTTTTTTAGTTTTAGGTCTTATAGGACAATGAGTCTCTAAGTTATTTGTTTCAGAAAATTATTCTGTTTTTTTTATGTGATAAATCAATGCTCACATGATTTAAGTGCATGAATAAGCATTTTCTCACAAAATGAACATTTGAACTGTGTTTATGAAAATTTTCTGGTTTGCACCATGAATTTGTCAAGTGGATATTTATAGGAATATATTCACTACCTTGTATACTTTGCAGATTTGTCTCTCTGGCTTTACCCAAGTTCTGAATGCATTGTAATTAAGATTTGAGTTTTTCTTTTCCCCTATTGTTAGACATTTAGTGTTACATATGATAACTGCCCAACATTTATTCTATTTACTTAGCTAAATATTTGCATTCTTGTAACCTTCTATGGTGTTTTTGTGGCTCTTATCTTGTGGACCATAAATAACATGGCCCAATAATTCTGTCTTTATGGAGTGTTGTTTTCTTAGAATAATGGAGATGCAGATATAGATACCATGGTCAAGATATGCCTTGCTGAAGTATTTATTTATAAAGAATATTCTGTAGAACCTCTATTACCAGCTACACTTTTAAATCCTGTTTATTTGTAAAGCTAATATGTTCCTCAATGTAATTATTAAAAATTCTGAAGTCACAGCTAAACTTACTAATTCTGATTTGAGTGTAGCCCATAAATTAAAAATGGCTTCCATATGCCACTCTGTATCCCAAAGAGAGTTCTCATGAAATATTCTCCAGAAATGTATTCATTATCAAGAAAATGCCAATCTTCACTTCCTCATTTTAACTCAGTTGAAACACCAGGACCCAATAGAGAAGGCAAGCTGAGCATCTGTATTTCCAGATAAAAGTTGTTATTGATGTATAAACTCGTCGTGTGATTGGTGATGTTGGAAGCATTTTAGCACAAAACAGCCTTGTGTCTTAGATGATATCTGTAACCAGTTTCTGAATCCCGTTGGATAAAACCGTATTGTGATATCTATTTGACGTTAATAAAGTTATTGCATACAATGCTGGCTGGACAATGGACAATTACAACAGTAGAACCCGGTTGGCTTTAACAATGACAGAACGAACAAGGGTTAAATGCACAGTGCCTCCAATCTGTCACCCTGTCCTCGTTTCATGAGCCCAGTGAGGTTCGTTCATTCATTCCACCATTCTAGGACTTCTTGTGCACCCGTCACTGTGCATGCCACTGGGAATGCAGTAATAAAAAGCAAAAACAGGCTGTATGTTAAGAAGCTTACACTCTATTAGGAGAGACGGGCATTAAAATAATCACACCCCTGGCGAGCGCCTGTAGTCCCAGCTACTTGGGAGGCTGAGGCAGGAGAATGGTGTAAACCCAGGAGGCGGAGCTTGCAGTGAGCTGAGATCCGGCCACTGCACTCCAGCCTGGGTGACAGAGCGAGACTCCGTCTCAAAAAAAAAAAAAAAAAAAAAAAAAAATCACACCCCAATTATGCTGAGTGCAACAAAGAGAGGCACAGGATTCCATAGGAACATCTATCAGAGAGGTTTGAACTAGTTAGAGAGAAGTCAAGAAGCTTCATGCCTGAAGACTACACATGGTTAAGCAAGGACAAGGTGGGAGAGATGCACGTCCCAGGCAGAGAACAGCCCGGCAAAGCTCTCTGATGGTAGGAGACAGGAAAGATATGTAGAGTTGCCAGAGTTTAATGAACAAGAGGCTTTTCGGGAAGTGTGACTGCTGATGGGGACATGGGTGAAACCTGTCTGCAGGCCTAATCAGGAATTCTGTCTTTATCCTAAAGAAGCTAAGGGAAAGCAATGAAGGATTTTTGAGCAGGGGAGGGATGTGATGAGATTAGCATGTTGAAAGGATCTCAATGGCTACAGAATAGAGAGAGGATTAGAGGAGGACAAGCGAGAAAAACATCCTGATGATAAGGAAGTAGGCCTTAACTCCTAGCAACTAGGAGGCAGTAGGCTGGGAGTGGGAGGAGGGGATGTGGCATGAGTTCTCCCCACTCCCACTCCCACTCCCAATTCCCCCTTATATCCTGGGGCAATGACTGGATTTGACTGCTTCCTTCAGCACTGTGCAGGAGAAGAAAGTGTCCTCTGCTTTACAAGCTGTCATGAACTCGGCAAAGTGGAGAAATCCTCCTAACCAGCAGTGATTTTTACCAGCCTTAGCAGTTCCAAAGCACTGTGGGCACTGATGAATGGAAAACACTACCTGCCCTGATTGAGATAGAGACATGCTTCCATGGTCCATTGCAGATTCGCAATAAAGACCTGCTCTAACCAAATGGGGATTTTGCTAAACTGATTTATTCCTTCAGGTTTCAAGAAAAGAGCAGTAGATGTTTTGTTGTTGTTGTTGTTGTTGTTTTGTTTTGTTTTGTTTTTGAGATTGAGTCTGGCTCTGTCGCCCAGGCTGGAGTACAATGGTGTGATCTCCGCTCACCGCAAGCTCCACCTCCTGGGTTCATGCCATTCTCCTGCCTCAGCCTCCCCAAGCAGCTGGGACTACAGACGCCCGCCACCATGCCCGGCTAATTTTTTGTAGTTTTAGTAGAGGCGGGATTTCACTGTGTTAGCCAGGATGGTCTCGATCTCCTGACCTCATGATCTGCCTGCCTCGGCCTCCCAAAGTGCTGGGATTACAGGTGTGAGCCATAAAAAGAAAGTAGCCGGTGAGTTTGAGTCTATGTATCCAATAAGACTAATTTGGAATCTCAGCTTCAGTGCTCACTAGCTGTGTTTCAAGGTGTGACTTCACCTTCCTGCACCCTTGTTTTTTTAGGAGGAGGTAAAGCAAAGAAGTTAAATGGGTGGGCCATGATATCAGACTGTCTGGGTGAGAATCACTGCACTGCCATTTCCTCAACTCTCCTTTTACTTCCTCGAAGCCTTCTTCAAAGCCCTGGGACTTTTCTGAAGCCACAGCCTACAGGCAAGGGCAGCCTGGAAATGCAGGGGAGTTAACACCCCAGGGAGCACCTTCAAACACTGGGGGATATGGGCAGATCAATAAATGCCTTTGGTAAGATACTTAATTTCTCATTCATTCAGTTTCCCCATCTCTACAGTGGGGATAACAACAATATCTTCCTGGCAGGATTGATGTCAGGATGAGAAAGATAAACCATCTAGCCATGTGGCAGAATTACAACAACTTCTCACAAATGGTAAGCACCCTCTGGGTTTGGGTTTTCCTGCAACCAAGGCTAAGACAAGAGTTGGGTGCAAGGAGTTGATTCCAGGTGTCAGGAGTGACAAAGTGGGGAGAATGAGACAGGAAAGGAGGCAAAGCCAATAAAAAGATGTGTTTGTGTTGTTGCTGGTAAGGCAGTAGGAGCTCAGTTTCATCAGGGTCTCTGAGCAGTGCTCATAATGGCTCCAGCAATTGTCCATCAAGGAGCAGGAACTGGAGTGTTCACCTACCAATCCCCAGCCCTTATTGATTGAGAGTTGCCGAGAACAGTGGTAACTTTTCCACATTTCCAGGTTACACTTGCCAGGAGACTGAGCAGGCTCCTAGGACTTCAGAGAAACAAGCCTTGAGTGCTAACATCTCAGGCAGTGGGCTGGGGGAAAAGGGAGAGGCATTGGCATGGGTCCTATCACCACCATCCCTTCCCCCATTCCTGGGGACAGGGTCCTTGAGGAAAGATAAAGGGGAAGCCCTGGGAGGTGCATGCATGAGGTGGGGAGGGGGCCACTATCAATATGAACCATAGCAATCCTTCAAGCTATGGCTGAAATTAGAGGCTGACCAAAGGAAAGCAACATATGGCATGCAAATCACCCACTACAGTGATCAATGAATGTTACTATTCTCACTTAGTCTGTAAAAGGGGGCTGCAGATAGTCCTACCTCATAGGAACTGAGTTGGTTGTGTGTGGAAGAGATTAATGAACTGTATACTACTGAGTATAGTTAGCTGGTTATTGAGTGATAAGGTATAAACCTACTCCACACTTACAGAAATCTGAATTTTGGGGATTTTTTTTAACTTTTATTTAAGGTTCAGGGGTACATGTGCAGGTCTATTATATAGGTAAACTCATGTCATGGAGGTTTGATGTACATGTTATTTTGTCACTCAGATACTAAGCATAGTACCTGATAGGTGTTTTTTCTGATCCTCTCTCTCCCACCCTGCACCCTCCAGGAGACTTCAGTATCTGTTGTTTCCTCTGTGTGTCCATGTGTTCTTGTCATTTAGCTCCCACTTATAAGTTCACTTAGGATAATGGTCTCCACCTCCATCTGTGTTGCTGCAAAGGACATGATCGTGTTATTTTTTTATGGCTACATAGTATTCCATGGTGTATATGTACCACATTTTCTTTATCCAGTCTACTGTTGATGGGCATTTAAGCCGATTCCATGTCTGTGCTATTGTGAATAGTGCTGCAATGAACATATGCATGCATGTGTCTTTATGATAGAATGATTTATATTCCTTTGGGTATATATCGAGTAATGGGATTGTTGGGTCAATTGATAATTCTGTTTTTAGTTTTTTGAGGAATCGCCATACTACTTTCCACAGTGGCTGAACTAACTGACACTCCCAACAGCAGTGTATAAGCATTCCCTTTTCTTTTCTTTTTCAGTTTTTCTTTTCTTTCTTTCTTTCTTTCCTTCTTTCCTTCTCTCTCTTTTTCTTTCTTTCTCTCTCTCTCTCTCTTTCTTTCTCTTTCTTTCTTCCTTTCTTTCTTTCTTTCTTTCTTTCTTTCTTTCTTTTTTTCTTTCTTTCTTTCTTTCTTTCTTTCTTTCTTTCTTTCTTTCTTTCTTTCTTTCTTTCGAGATAGGATCTGGCTCTACCACCCAGGCTGGAGTGCGGTGGCGTAATCTTGGCTCACTGCAACTTCTGCCTCCTGGGCTCAAATGATCCCCCCACCTCAGTCCCCCCAGTAGATGGGACTACAGGCTCATGCCACCACGCCTGGCTAATTTTTGTATTTTTGGTAGAGATGGGGTCTCACCATGTTGCCCAGGCTGGTCTCAAACTCCTGAGCTTAAGCAATCTGCCCACCTGGGCCACCCAAAGGACTGGGATTACAGGTGTGAGCTGTGCCCGGCCAGCCTTCCCTTCTCACCAGCATTTGTTATTTCTTGACTTTTTAATGATAGCCATTCTGACTGGTGTGAGATGGTATCTCCTTGTGGTTTTTTTGAAGCCTGAGTTTTTATATGTCAAACTTCTAATTGTACTGAGTTGAGCAAAATACAGTACCTGGCATCTTTTGAGCTTACACTCAAGATTGGAAGATTCAAATAGTAAACAAGTAAATTAACCAAACATGTAACAATGAACTGCGATTAATGTTGTAAGGAAAAGAAACAAGGGACAGGGTGGGGAGGAGCGGCCTAGGGTGGTCAACAAAGGCCTCTGAGGAAGGGACGTGTAAGTTGGGACATGAAAAATAGGAAGGAACCAGTCACGTGTAGAATATTTTAGCCAGAGGAGAGAGTGCATCCAAGGACCTAAAGAGGGGAGACTGCTGGGTGACTTGAAATGACTCCTAAGACAAAAGCTACTAGGGCTGGACATGCAAGGAGTGGAGGGGGAGTTGGGGCTGCAGAGTTTGAAAGAGCCAGGTTATGAAGGCCCTTGGAGGACATGGAAACAGATTTTATTCTAAGAGAAGTGGGAAGCCACTGGGCAAATAAACAGGACAATGACATGATTTAATTTTCTCTTCAAAGAAATCCGTCTATCAAATTCTTGGCTTTGATATTGTACTATCGTAAGACAAGATGTCACCTTTGCAGGAAGCTGGGTGAAGGGTTCGTGGGACTTTGTACTATTTTTGCAACTTCCTATAAAGGATGATGCTGAGAATGGATTAATGAAGTCATCAATTCATTCAACCGCTATTTATGGAGCACCTGCCATGTGCTAAGCTTTGTTCTAGGTGCTGGGAGAAAAATAAGATAAATTCAAATAGTGATAAATGTTAAAGAGGAAATAAACCAGGATGGCATGATGGAGAGCAATAGGGTTGGAGGAAGATGGGTACACAAAGAGATGCCAGAAGCCCTGGAATGAGGATATGGCAGCCTGAGTCAGGATGGGGGCCCCATTCGTGCTCAGCAACAGCTCCAGCTGGTTCTTGCATCTTAAATATTGGTTTGGAGAAATCTTAAACACTGGCCAAAGAATAATAAATCTTCACTTTATAGAAAGCACTTTGTACTGTTCAAAGTTCATAACATCTATAATTTCATTTGATCTCTCATCAGCCCAGTGAAAGGGTAAGTGCCATTGTCCCCATTTGAAAAAAGTGTCCTAAACTGAGTTAACCCAGAAGCCGACTCTCTCTGAGATAAGAATTCAAGTACAAGTAGGAGGGTGGGGAAGTGAACCAAAGAAGAGAAGGAAGACAATAAATCTTCGGTTGCGGAGAAGATTATTGCTATGGGCAACGGGGGCTCAATCCTACTAGAGAATATGAAACCCAGGGCAGAACACCACTCAGCCCAACCAGGGCCAAAAGGAGCTGTGATATTTACCTGCTCGCTCCTGTCAGTCATTGAATTAGGGCTGCTCTAAGAGAATGGCAATTCCCCAGCCCTTTCCGATCACCCTGTGGATGGGCTAGAGCAGATGGAGAAAGCGTGAGGAACGGTACGAGGGCTGGCAGTTGGGGGTTATTAGGTCAGTACGCATGCAATGATGAGTCCCAAGAGGATCCGGGTGGGCCACCGATAATGTATGCCACACTGAGGTTTGGCAGTGTTAAATAGCTCTCCAAAAATCTCTTCTAATCCTAAGAGGTTTTTTTTGTTGTTGTTTGTTTGTTTTAACCATTAACTCCTCAGTCTACTTAGCACATAAAAATGACTTTAACCCCAATATTTCATGTGATTTTATCTAGTCATCTAAAGATAATTTTTGATAACAGCTATAAACCAATAGCTAACATTTATTGGGTGCTTACAATGTGTCAGCCACTGAGTTTAGCACTTTGCATTTAACCATAATACTATGCGACAGATACTAGTATTACCCTTATATAACAGCTTACAAAACCAAAGTATAGATAAATTAGTTAATGACAAAATCCTTGTGAACACCTTCACTAATAAAAATAGTTCTTAGTTACTACCAGGTACTGAGCATCTACTCTGCAGAGAACTATGCTACACAGTTGATATCCACTTTCCTATTTAATGCTCACAGGAAATGCAAGATAAATATATTGTTGTACCAATTGAACAAATGGGAAAACTAAGATTTGTAAAGATTAGATAACTTGTTGAAGATCATTGAGCTGGATGTGGGCAGAGCCCAGTGGATGCAGAAGTCTAGGTTTCTCTGTGTCCAAAACTGCTTGCTCTAAATTACCTTGCTAGACCACAAAAGTGCTACCACCCTACCTACTATGTTTTAAGCCGATGAGCTTTGTCTGTCCACCTAGGGTGCAACTGGTACAGATCCAGACCATCAGATGCTTCAGTTAACCTTCAGTAGTGATGCTGAGTCCCTGATAGTTGGAAGGAATTTGTTTTTTCAGCATCATTTGCCAACATGAATAAAGTCAGACCCAATTCACTGAGTAAGCTAATGAAGTATTTAAGATGGCCAGAAGTCCAGTAGAACTAAGAATAATTTATTAACATGCTTGGCTTAGAGGCTGAGGCTTTGCTGGATTTTAAGACTTAGCTGAATGCTCTTCAGAGCCTGTTGGCAGCAAGCACTTTAAAGAATGGCCTGGCTCCTCCAGTCCCAACTGGAACTCACCTATGTTAATAATATGCACTGGGTATAAAAAGGCCAAGATGAGAACAGAGTGAACTTTAGCTATTTTCCTGGAAGTCCTGTTGTTTGTGCAGAAAATATTATGTCTAGTTGAGTATTTCCATTAAATAAGCAGGTTACCTCTATGTGTGCCTTGGTTTATTAAACAAAACCCTTGAAGTTGGTTGTAGTAAGTCTAATAGATTTCCTGATGGCTGAGAAAGAGTCTGCCTTTGAGCCTCTGCTATTTTATTCATATATTGATTGCCTGGCCACTTGGAACTTAAGAGGGTCTAATTGGCTTGTGCTGTGAACAAGACTCACTGGCTCATATCAATTTAAAGTCATCTCTCTACTTACTAGAGACAATCTCATGTAATAGGTCACCTGCTGTCATGCCAATTTGGTGAACACAAGAAATGCAAAATACAAACTGAATGTTTTTTCTTATTTCAAATATTTCATGTGAAGTGACATTTCTCCCAGACATTTTCTCTTCTGATCTCTTTAGAGAGTTAAGTCTCTTCTGATTGATCTTCACTCTCATATTCCTCCTAGAATTTTGATAGATTCCATAGCTGACACATTGTCCTGAGCATTACTGCCCTTTTTATAAGTCCTTTCTTAATCTTGCTCACTCGAAGCTCCTAGACACTCTATTAAAATTTCACGGTTAGTATTGATACATGATTCCACTGGACTTAGCAGCATGGCGCCACATGCATTTCCTAGAAACTGCATTTGTCAGCACAGACAATTGCCTCAGATGAGACCTGAGGTCAGTCTTTGTCTTGGGAGTAAGAGCTAGATTGCATCTTTTGCATCAGAAGATGTTGTCATTAGCTTCACAATGTAAAGTGATCACATAGATTTCTAACCACCCAGTATAAACTTCAGCTTAGAATCAGATGGACCTGGATTCAAATTTTGGAACCAGGCTGTGTGATCCTGAGAAAGGGCCTCATCATCCATGGGGTTTAGATTTTTCATGCATAAAATGGGCTGAAATCAAAGGGTTGGCAGGGATTTCTTCCGTCTGGAGGTCCTTTTCCCTATCATTTCCAACTTTTAGAAGCTACCTATATTCCTTAGTTCATGGTTCTCTTTCTCCATCTTCAAAGCCAGCAACAGCAGGCTGAGTTCATCTCAGAGGGGCATCACTCAAGCCTCCTCTTCTGCCTCTTTTAAGGACATTCGTGACCACATTGGGTCCACTTGGATAACCCAGGATAATCTGCTATTTTAAGGTTGGCTAATTAGCAACCTCAATTCTATCTGTGACCATAATCCTCTATGTAACACAACATAACCACGGGTTTGGAGGTTAGAATGTGAACATCTTTCGGGAGGCTATTAATCTGCCTACCACATTATCCCAAAAGAAAAGGACAAAAATAAAATCCTATAATTATAATACTTTTATATGAATATAATATATAATACAAAAACTAATATAAGTAAATTTCTTAGCAGATTTCCCTAAAGTGCTCAGTAGCTGATAATGTTCTTAAAATTGATAGTTGTTCCACTCAATTATATTAACTTTTGTTAGAAAGTAACCCAGTCCATAGCACTAATGTGTGGCAGCAGGTAGATTTTCAATGATCAAATATTGAGATAACTTTGACAATGCCCCCAATCAGGAGCCAATGTTTATCCAATTCCCTGCTGAAGAGCTCTAGTAAATGAAAATGTACTGTGTACAGATGGGATCCTTGAGGTGCCATACATTTATTCATTGTAGCACACGGCTGAAAAAACAGCAGCTAAATGGGACACAATTCTTGCCTAAGCGTTTTTATAGTCCAATGGGAGAGATTAAGTATAGACCCAAAATTACATTATGTATTCGTTTGTTTAGTTGTCCTTTCTATCTCTCCCACTCGAATATAAATTCCATCAGGGACTGAGACTTGACTGGATTGTGCATGCCTGTATCCCCAGCACTTGGAACAGTGCCTGAAATAGACTAGGCACTCAAATATTTGTTGAATGAATACAGTATGATACATTATACAAGCTATTATTAGAGGTTGCTCATAAAATATGCAAACTATTACAACATAGAGTATGTAACATTGACTAGCCGGAAAGAAAAAAGGGTCTGAACTTTCCTTTGGAAAGTTTCTAGTATGTTTATAAATAGCGCTCACTCTGTGCCCACACAGAAAGTGCTTCCTGCACTGTAGGGCCTGCAAACCTTGTCCCTCATTGGTTCATTTCCAACTCACTGTTTCCTGTTGCCCTGTGTGCAAACTGCAACATCTCCAGATCATAACACAGGCATCATGTGAAGTTCATACCTGTGCATATCATGATGAAGATTATCCACTGCACCCACCCTCTCCCTCTGCACCCCTGCTGCCCCCAGTAAGTAAGAAATATGCTAATTTGATAGTGATACCCTATGAAGGGTATAAAATAGAGTGATGTAATCAAGAATGTCTGGAGGGGTAAGAATTTACACAAGCTACAGATGATGACACAAAGATTAGCCAAAGTGCTAGGGTCATCTCTTAGGAGGAGAGGCCCTCTTAACAATAATTATAATTAAACAATTACATAATAATTCATAATAATTACAATAAATACATTTTGAATGTGCCCCGTAAGTACACGTAAGGAACTACATTCAAAGTTTTGCAAAACAAATGTTATGTTTACCACATGGGACCCACTCTTTCTACTTTATTCAATTCTGTTCCATCCCATTGTTTGTTTGTTTGTTTGTGATGGAGTCTCACTCACTGTGTTGTCCAGGCTGGAATGCAGTGGTGCAATCTCGGCCCACTGTAACCTCCACCTCCCTGTTTCAAGGGATTCCCTTGCCTCAGCTTCCCAAATAGCCAGGATTACAGAAATGTTCCACCACACCCAGCTAATTTGTGTACTTTTAGTAGAGATGGGGTTTCACCACGTTGGCCAGGCTGGTTTCGAACTCCTGACTTCAAGTGACCTGCCAGCCTCAGCCTCCCAAAGTGCTGGAATTACAGGCATGAGCCACTGTGCCCTGCTGCATCACATTTTATTTCATTTGTTTTGCATGCTGATCTCCACTCTCCCGATTGATTCATATGCATGAAGGGGCCACTAGTGATTTGACCCAGCTCTCCATGACACATAAAGAGTTTTTGACACCAGATAAGGGGTGCAGTTTAGCAGATAAAGGCAAAGCTTAGACACTAGAAGAACGTTCTTATCCTGGTTCTACCAGGCCTCCCTGCCATCACTTCCTTTCTTCCAAAATGCACCGCAGGATCCAACAGTGTTCATTTGTTGAGAAAGAAAGAATAAATGGGAAGCATGTTTTATTGCAATAACCTCAAAAGGGATTTCTGGGTTCCAAAAGAGATTAAGGCAGGCTAGGTTTATTCTAGCAAAGGGTTCATGAACTCACTCAAAATCCCTTTCTTCCAATTTTGAGTTGTTTGTGGGGAAAAGAGAATCCCAAAAGCCACTTTCATGGAAAAGGGAAGAAGATGCTGTCAACTAAGCCACTGAAGCCAGGCAAACAAGCACTCCCGGCAGATATGAGAAATGGCAGCCCTCCTCCAATCAAGGACTTCCTGGAGATAGGCCTCATTAGCACTCCTCCACCACAGCCAGCCTGAGACAAATGAGGGGAGCTCAGCAGGTGCTCTCTTGTGGGGCCTCACCCTCCTTCATAAGATAGTCATTTGTTTTGGCAACTTGGAGACTTTTCTTTACTTTCTCTTCATTTCTTGAAGAAAGTAATACAATCTGAGACCTTCCTCTTCTAACTGACGCTCCCAGACTACACCCAGAATTGCTCTCCATTTCTTATAGATCTTTCTGGAGATGGCCTATGAAGATGTAAGTACATATATAATTTGTGAATTCTCAGCTGGGGACAGAATCAACCCCAAAAGAGTGAAAATTCATTCAGATGAAGGAGGGCAGAAAAATCGTACTCTTTCTGTATAAAGCAGTACATAAACACATATCTTGTATATCTGTGATACTAAAATTTTGGGGGGAGGCCATAGGGAAAAAATATCTTGAAAGGTTCCTTAGAGGAGGTATTAACAAAAAATTGGTTGAGAAACACTGATATAATCCCACTTTTTAATATACCTAAGGGGTAGCTCACTGTCTTGGGTATACATTGTTCCAGGAAGCAGTATGAGGGGAGGGTGAGAACTTCGGTTGGGCTTCAAACCCGGTTTGAATCCTGGCTCTACCACCTGTGAATTATAGGAAGTTGACCAAGTTCCTTAATGTGTTTTAGTTTTCTTAACTATTAAATGGGTATAATTGTAGCTACTTCCTAGAGAAACTGTGAATATGGAGTTAATACCTAGAAAGCTCTTAGACTAGCACCTAGCACTGGTAGACATCCTATAGGTGTTTTCAACATTACGATTTCCCACTTAGTTATATCTCTTAGAGACGTTCCTTTTGATGACTACATAGTATTCCTTTGTGTGTGTGTGTGTGTATATATATATAGATATACCCTAATTTATGTAGACCAAAAATCTGCAAATTATGGGCCCAAAGCCAAATCCAGTCAACCACTTAGTTATATCTCTCAGAGATGTTCCTTTTGACGACTACATAGTATTCCCTTGTGTGTGTGTGTATGTGTGTGTGTGTGTGTGTATATATATATATACTGTGTAATACAAAAATCAAAAATACCCCCAAATCAGAAAATTATGGCCCCAAAGCAAAATCCAGTCAGCAACCTGTTTTTGTAAATGAAACTTTCTTGGAACAGAGCCATGACCATTTGTTTGCATATTATCAATGGCTGTTTTTGCGTTACAATGACAAAGACTGTGTGGCTTGCATAGCCTAAATTAGCTACTGTCTGACCCTTCACAGAAAGTTTGCTGGCCCTTGGTTCAGTGAATCCTCTGTTAAAAAGCACCAAGACTGTCAGATCAATCTTCTGCTACAGCAAGTTTCTCAGCAGTGAATATGCTAGAGCACACATCTTTGCACACAGTAACAAATATATTTTAAAGACAAATTCTTAGGATTGGCTTTCTTAGGTCAAATTTAAGATACATGTATTCTTAACTGTGATAGATATTGCTAATTTTCTGCTATAAACTGAGTTGTATTTCCCCAAAATCCATATGTCAAAGCCCTAACCCTCAATGTGACTGTATTTTGCAGGTAAGGCCTTGAGGAGGCCCTTAAGTAATTAAGATGAAATGAAGATGTAAAAATGGGTCCCTAATCTAATAGGACTGGTCCCTATAAGAAGAGAAAGAGACTCCAGAGATCTCTGTCTCTCCCTTGAGCACAGAGGAAAAGTCATATGAGGACACAGCAAGAAGGTAGCTGTCTGCAAGCTAGTAAGAGAGACCTCACCAGGAACCAAGTTTACTGGCACCTTGATCTTGGACTTTCAGCTTCCAGAACTGTGAGGAAATAAATTTCTATTGGTTAAGCAGCCCAGCCTGTGGTTTTTTTGTTACAGCAGCCCAAGCAGACTAACATACCTTCTTTAGAGGTGATACCAATTACTCCCCGACCAGCAGCAGTGTACAGGCATACCTCTTTATCCACTTCTTTTGCTGAATTATTATCTAAGTTTTTTTTGTTTTCGCCAGTCTGATAGGTGAAAAAAATATAATAGCCTTATTGTTTAAATGCATTTATATTATGAGAGTGAGCATAATTTTGTATTTTAGTAAATTCCTTTATCTAAAAATAAACAGATCCAACAGTGGCTGGTAGACACTATGCCTTGCAACATATTGTGTGAACTATATAACATTATCCCTGTTTTACAGGTAAGGAAGCTGAGGCACAGAGAAGGTAAGTAAACCTGGCAAAAATGAGAGACATGGTAGCACCGTGGTTAAGAAAACTGACCTTGGAGTCAGACTACCTGGGTTTGCAGCACAACTCCACCCCAGGTATTAGCTGTGCAGTCTTGGGAGAGTATTTAACCTCTCTATGCCTCGGTTTCCTTTTTTGTTTAATGGGAATAACAATAGTACTCATCCTATAGTGTGATTTGGGAAAATAAAGGAAAACCACACATCCTATAGTGTGATTTGGTGGTATCAGTTTTAAGTGGCGAAGCCACATTTTGAATCTTTTTTTCTGATCCACAGTAGAAGCTCTTAAACATTGCTGTTTCCCCTAGTGGCAATGTATGATTGTTAGATATTTTCTATACTCTGGATGAATGCTATGTCTTTCCTCATTCTAGGAGGCTTTGAGAAAGCATGCCAACTCTATCAATTGTTGCAAACATACAGTATACAGAATAATGGCCCCCAAGCCTGAGCATGTCTCCACTTTCTTAGTCATAACTGTTCAGAAATTTTGGAACATCAAACCATTCAGGGTAAGGACTGCCAAGAAAACACGAAAACTATGTAATCCTTCAATTGTTTCAGATTATTCCTATCTAAAATAACACAAACAGTACAGAATTAGATTTTAGAAAGATGCATACAAAATAGTTTTTTTAAAAAATGTTTTGTGTCTACACGTAAATATATTGCCTGAGTTCACTTTTTGAATGGAGCTGGCTCTCACAGAACAGCACCTCAGCCAATTAAAAATCAATCAACTCATGTTTGTTGAGCACCTACATGCTCAATACTATATACCTATTACCCTAAATATAGCAGTGGATAAAGTGGACACATTCTACATCCATACAGAATTTTAAATCTAGCACAGTACTGTTCAATAGAAATTTCTACAGTGATAAAAGTGTTCAAGACTTCCACTGTCTAATATGGTAGCCACTAGCCACAAGGAGCTAGCTGTTAAGTAGTTGCAATGTGGTCAGTAGGACTAAGGAGGTGGATTTTTAATTTTAGTTAATTTAAATAGAAATTTAAATTGCCACATATAGCTAGTGGGTACCCTATTGAGCAATCTAACGGGTGAACCTACATTTTGGGCACATTTTTCAAGAGTTGAGAAAGAATGTCACTGAGTCCACAGTAGGTATTCACTTAACACTAGGGGAAGTCAATTGCTGTGTTCTAGTGCTCCTGGAAATGTTACCTGGTACCCCAGTGTCTTGGTTTACTGACTTCGGCAAGGCTATAACTAGCTCTATTCTGCCCAGTTGAGAAAGCACAGAATGGTATGAAAGCAACTCCTTTATCGATAGTGCAGAGGTTGCCAATCATCAGTCTCACTCAGTTGACAGGCATGTTTCATCTGGCCCAGTGTTTTTAAATTATTTTGAATCAAGGGTCAATATTCAAAATCGAAGTGATTTTATATTTCTGACTTTTGTAGAAGACTCAGAAGTCCCAACATCTTTCTCCCTGGAAGTAGTTAGCTGAAGTTGAGGTTTCTGGTCTTGTCAGAGGGAGCATATACTCTCCAGGATGATGAAGGTGCCACCATTCCCTATAGTCTTCCCTCCAGCCACCTTCATTCATTCACTCCATGCATGCTTGGCCCCAGAAGCCGTGTGAGCTTGTAGTCGCTGCTTTAAGGCATTGGTGCATCTCCAGCCACTTCCCTGGATGTTCCCAGATGCATATGTACATGCACACACACACATGCCAGTCACACCTTGCACTTCTGCACCTTTATGCCTTTGTAAATGCTGTTCCTCTTACCTGGAATACTTTTTTCTAGTTCAAGGACTCTCCTCTACAAAGCCACTTGGACCTCCCCAGTTAGAGCAAACTGCTTGTCTTTGTATATGCACTTAGAACATTACCAACTCTTCTGTCACCTTTTATTTTTCTCACGCCTGGACTCCAGACGATTTTTTTCATTCAGAAGAAGAAGTATCTTATTCACCTTAGTATCCCTGAACCCTAGCACAGGGTCTGGTGAATGAATTCTGAATGAATGAATTCTGACATCTCTGTCTCCAGCCCAGGCCTTCTATATGGATCGGGAGAAACCATCAAGAGGTTTTATTCAGCTGCCTCCTGGGTGTTTCCGTGAAAGTCCCTGCAACCATTTTGTCTGCACTTGCCTGCTGTCTTCCTCCTCTTCGCCTTTCCATGTCTCAGCAAGCCTGTTACCTCTCTTGTTTCCTCAACTTGTATAAGTCACAGAGAACCTCTAACAATTCCATAGTCAGTTACCTAAGACAACAAGCTAGAGGCCGTTTTAGTTTCTTCTTCTCCCATACCCCACCTGTCCCCTTGTTCTCCCTCAATCTCTGGCCATCCCTGGTGCAAATGCCTTATTTCTGATGTTCATCACAGGTCAACCATTTTAGCAGTCTGAAACCTAAGTCCCTACCTGTTCCCATACCATCCTGATCCATCCTTCACTGTAATCCATTCTCCACTTTCTAAACACATCTGCAATACTTCTACAATTCTCCACTGCCCTCAGGATAAATGCAAGTCTTCCAAGCATGACAGAGAAAGTCACCCCTCAGTTTCTCAGTTACTCTGCTACAGCTCCAGTGGCCTCCTTTCCATGCCTCAAAACTTTGCACATGCCATTCTCTCTGCCTAGAATGCTCTTCCCCCAGCGCTTCACATGACTGACTCTTCCATGGTTCAGGACTTGGCTCAAATGTAATTAGAATGGCCCTCCCTGATCCCTCAACCTAAAGTGGCCACCTGTCTAAACATGTCAACCCATGCTACTCCATCCACAATGTGTCAGATTCTGTCATCAAAGTCAGTAGTGTTCATGTTTGTTTACAGGTCTGTCTCCCTACTAAAATGGAAACATCATGAAGGCAGGAACCTATTTGTAGCCCTAAGGCCTTGGCACAGTGCCTGGCACACAATTGGCATTTAACCCTTGTTGATTTGAATGCCAAATGATGACTGACTCTGGTAAGGAAGATGAAAGGAAGGAAGGAAGGAAGGAAGGAAGGAAGGAAGGAAGGAAGGAAGGAAGGAAGGGAGGGAGGGAGGGAGGGAGGGAGGGAGGGAAGGAAGGAAGGAAGGAAGGAAGGAAGGAAGGAAGGAAGGAAGGAAGGAAGGAAGGGAAGAAGGAAGGAAGGCAGGCAGGCAGGAAGGAAGGAAGGAAGGAAGGAAAGAAGGAAGGAAGGAAACAGATGGATGCATGAATGTAATAAAAAGCGAAGACTTATTCTAACTCATGCACCTATGAAGAAATGGTTCCAAAGTGTGTTTCGGTGCATTCCTCCCAAAAGTAACACCTGCTCCAAATTAGGCATTTGAAAAGAAATCTCAGAGTTTATAAAGAGACAGGAATTCCTGCTGATCGGCAGTGTCAATGATAGTCAGGTGGAGTTATCTGAGGTACCAATTAATCCTTATTTGGGTGTTATTTTTAGGTACCCTGTGCTCCCAGAAACCTACAAAGTGTTTACCAACTTAGAATTGTAGTGGAATTTGAATGGGTAGATGAGTCATGTAGCAATTTATTATCACGACAAGTGCTGAGGAGTTCAAGTGAACTTGATGCCTGTTTTCCTAAGTCAGATCTCAGGAGAACATATTTTGTTAGGGAAATTAGAATCCCCCAAATAGATTCTTGAGTGTATTAATAGCTCTGTTGGACTCAAGATTGGCTATTTTGGTTTACAATTAGTTTCTCTCTACTTGTGTCTGTCCAATTCCAAACATACCACAAGGAAGACATATTGCCAGCTGTTTTGAGTTTTAAAAGGACAGTTTCACCAACACAATATCTATTTTTTAAACCCCATATGCACATTATGGCAGAAATGAGTTCCAAAATAGAGTGAAACAAAAGCTCTAAAAAATAAATATTGCTGGTATTCTGGAAATCCAAATCTCTCCAGGTTAAATCACATTCTCTTCAACACAGTAGCACCAATAAAAATTTATAACACATTGTATTTTACTTCTTCAGTAGAGATTAGTGTCAAACTCTGACACCAGCATGGAAAAAGCTTCCACTGGGTTTGAAAAGTCATGTGCTAGAGACATAAACTGAGAAAAATAAAGGTCTGAGTGCAGGTAGGGCACTTCAGTTCCCTGGGGGAAGGCAGGAGTAGATACAAATAGACATGCAACAGAGCAGCGAGGAAAGGACTAACTGTTAGGTCAGAAGAGAGGACAGCCAAGACCTCCACCGGGACAATAGTGAGGGCTCCAAACACCTCGAGATATGGAGCTAAGCAGCTCTGCGACTTCTCCCACTCTCAGAGGCACAGAAAATGGCTCATTAGAAATCAGGCAGTGGGGCCATGGCCTATGTAAGATCCTCTCTGTAAGAGAGAGGAAGGGAAACCAGCACTCCATCATGCCTCCATTGGATACCTGGTTTTATAGTTATAAATGCATGTCTTCACTTATTCTGTGCCTTATCCCCTGAAGAAACTAAAACAACTTGATTCTGTAGGAAAATCACACATGGAATTTTCTTGGAAAAAAAAAAAAGGAAATTCAGACTTTATAACTAATTTAGTCTAATATGATTATAACTGGAAGAACAGCCGGGTGGATGGGGAACAGGAATAGGATGGAAATGTTTCACTATCTACCTCTTTACGTAGATACAGCATGTAAATGTGCTTTTTATTTTTCAAAAATTGAAAGTTTAAACGTATATAGTTAAACCTTTTCAGATTACTCTGAAAGTAAGCCCTTTCCCTACATAAGCTACCATTTCAGGAAGATGGAAGTGAGCATTTCCTTGTCAGGGTGAACAATTCCTTCTGTTTTTCAGTCAAATCTCTTTAAGCCAAGCAGAGCATTCTTGCTTAGATTCCACACTCTGTGGGCATTAAAATCCTAAATTAAGAACCCATGTTTTTCCAAAGAGATTCCAGACCCTCTTAGTGAGTGGTGGATTACCAACAGGAGCAAAGCCTAAAATCTTGTTTAATTGTCTGTTTCAATTGATGGGATAATAAGCATTGATTCTACATATATAGGTGTGTTGGCTGTATCACAGCAATTACATGGCATGTTTTATTCATGAGAGAGGCCCCAGACTGCCTTGGCAATCATCAGAACCAGTTTCTGCCTCTCAAGTGAGCATCAGAAAGGGCTGCATAATGACAGTCACCAACAGAAAATTAAAGGTTCTTGCTTTTTCTCCCATTACGTTGCAAGATAATTAAAGCTCAGATCAATACAACGTTGAACATCTTTATTCCGAAATTTGATTTCCACTAAATCAGACAGGCATTTAAATGCGTTAGGCCAGCTGCTGCCAACTTTACCGGGTGGGCCAATGATAAAGACATAGTCTTTCCAAGTTGTTTTGCCAATGCCCAACCAAAGAGAGGGAATGGGCCTGGCAAGTGGACCCTCTGCTTTGTGCCTACTGGCTCCGGGTGACACATCCAAAAGAGCTGTTTTATTGAAAAGAGACAAACCACTTAAAAAAAATGTTATATAAACTACGGAACATGAGGGAGTCTACTTCTGATGTTTAGTATTTCCATAAAGCCTGACTCTCCCCTCATTTTTATGGGTATACTGGCTGTCAACATAGGAGTTCTTTCTTTTTATTTCAACCTTTATTTTAGATTCGGGGGTACATGTGCAGGTTTATTACATGGGTATATTGCGTGATGTGGAGGTTGGGGATACAAATGATCCCATCACCCAGGCAGCAAGCATGGTACCCAATAGGTAGTTTTTCAGCCCATGCCCTCCTCCTTCTTCCCCCTGCCCACCCCCACTCCCCCGCCCCGTGTAGTCCCCAGTGTCTATTGTTCTCATCTTTATGTCCATGAGTACCCAGTGCTTAGCTCTCACTTATAAGAGAGAACATAGCATAGGATTTTAATAGCAAGGCCCCATTATAAAGACAAGACTATACCAGTGCAGATCATTCCCAGCCAGGAAAACATCCATGGAGGCATAGGAGGAAGCCACAACACTTACCCCCAAGCAGAAGTAACAAGAAGCCCCCCAACTAAGACATCTACCTGTACCTGGCAGTAAAGAAGTGACAACCTCCACATTTCTTTGCTGAGGAAGTACAGAGGAGGCTGGTTAAAATAGAAGGTTTAAATAAAATTAGAAGTCTCATAATGACCAAAATATCCAGGTTTCAATTTTTAAAAATCACCCATCATATCAAAAACCACAAAGATTTCAAACTAAATGACAAAGATGTGAGAATTATCTGACACAGATTTTAGAGAAGTCATAGTAAAAAATGTTTTCATACTTGAAATGTTTTAAAAATAGAGAATCTCAGTAAAGAAACATAAGCTACAAAGAAGAAGCAAATGAAAATCTTAGAACTGAAAAATACAATAACTGAACTTTTCCTCAACAGCAGAATTGAGAGAGCAGAGGAAAGAATCAGTGAACTTTAAAATAAAACAACATAAATGATGCAATCTAAGCAATAGGGAGAAAATAAACTTTAAAAAATTAACAGCACCTTAGGTACCTATGAGACCATATCAAAAGATCTAACATTCGTGTTATCAAAGCCCTGGAAGGAGAGAGGAATAGAAGGTGGAAGACTGAAAAATACAAGAATAAATAATGACTGGAGACTTTCCATATTTGGAAAAAGATAAAAATCTGTAGATTCAAAAGCTGAGAGAACTCCAAATTAGGGGAGACATCCACAACAAGACGTATTATACTCAAACGTTAAAAACTGAAGACAATGTTTTAAAAATGGAAGCAGTGAGAGAGAAACAGCATATTACCCATAGGGCAAAAGCAGTTAGAATATCACTGAATTTCTCATCAGAAACCACAGAGGCCAGGAGGAAAAGGGACCTTTTTCAAGTACTGAAGAAAAACAACTATTATCCCCAAATCCTGTATCCAGTGGTAATAACCTTCAAGAATGAAGGGGAAATGCAGACATTCCAGGAGAAAGGAAAACTAAAAGAATTTGTTGCCAGCTGATACGGTTTGGCTCTGTGTCCCTACCCAAATCTCATCTCTAATTGTAATCTCCACATGTCAAGGGAGAGACCCGGTGGGAGGTGAATGGCTCATAGGGACATGCTGTTCTAGTGACAGTGAGTGAGTTCTTACAAGATTTGATGGTTTTATAAGTGGCAGTTTTGCCTGCTTTCTTCTCTTTCCTGCAGCCTTGTGAAGAACGTGCCTACTTCCACTTCTGCCATGATTGTAAGTTTCCTGAGGCCTCCCCAGCCATGCGGAACTCTGAGTCAATTAAACCTCCTTTGTTTATAAATTACCCAGTCTCAGCTAGTATCTTCATAACAGTATGAAAACGGACTAATACACAGGCAGACCTGCCCTAATAGAATGATTAAAGGACATTATCTAAACATAATGGAAACTATGAGAGAAAGAATTTTGAACATCAGGATGAAAAAGGGAACCCAATAAGGAAAACTATGGGTAATTACAATAGACTTTCCTTCCCTTCCTATACAACTTTAATTCAATTCCTATGAAACTCCCCCTAAGGTTTTTTTTTTTTTTAACTTTTATTTTAAGTTCAGGGGTACAAGTGCAAGTTTGTTACATCCGTAAACTTGTGTCATAGGGGTTTGTTGTACAGATTATTTAATCACCCAGGTATTAAGCCTAGTACCCACTCATTATTTTTTCTGATCCTCTCCCATCTCCCACCCTCCACCTCCCATAAAGTCCCAGTGTGTGTTCCCCTCTAAGTGTCCATGTGTTCTCATCATTTAGCTCCCACTTATAAATGAGAACATACAGTATTTGGTTTTCTCTTCCTGAGTTAGTTTGCTAAAGGTAACACCCCCCAACTCCATTTATGTTCCTGCAAAAGACATGAGTGCATTCATTTTTATGACTGCATAGTATTCCATGGTGTATATGTATTACATTTTCTTTATCTAGTATCTTTGACAAACCTAACAAAAATAATCGATGGAGAAAGGAATCCCTACTCAATAAATGGTGCTGGGATAACTGGCTAACCATATGCAGAAGGTTGAAACTGAGCCCCATTCTTACACAATATACAAAAGTAACTCAAGATGGATTAGAGACTTAAATGTAAAACCCAAAACTATAAAAACCTGGAAGACAACCTAAGCAATGCCATTCAAGATGTAGTCACAGGAAAAGATTTCATGAGGAAGATTTTTTTTTAGATAGATATAGACAAGATTATTCTACAATGTATCTGGAAAGACAAAAGAATTGACATAGCTAAACCATCTTTGAAAAAAAAAGAAATGAACTGGGAGGAATTAGTCTGTCCAGTTACAAAACTTATATAACACAGTTATCAAAACTGTGCAGTAAATTGGAGGGACAGACACGAAGATCAACAGAACAGAATTAAGGAACTCAAAATAGGCCGGACACGGTGGCTCACGCCTGTAATTCCGGCACTTTGGGAGGCCGAGGCGGGCAGATCACGAGGTCAGGAGATCGAGACCATCCTGGCTAACATGGTGAAACCCCATTTCTACTAAAAATACAAAAAATTAGCCGGGCGTGATGGCGGGCGCCTGTGGTCCCAGCTACTCGGGAGGCTGAGGCAGGAGAATGGCGTGAACCCAGGAGGTGGAGCTTGCAGTGACCCGAGATCGCGCCACTGCACTCCAGCCTGGGTGAGAGCGAGATTTCGTCTCAAAAAAAAAAAAAAAAAAGAAAGAAAGAAAGAAAAGAAAAGAAACTCAAAATAGACCCATACAAAAAAGTCAAACTGATTTTTGACAAAGACGCAAAAATAATTGCATGGCAAAAGGGTAGCCTATACAACAAATAGTCCTGGAGCTATTGGACATGCATGAAAAAAAATTTCTACCTAAGTCTCATATCTTTGTTTTCTGTTTTTGTTGTTGCTGTTTTCTTTGAGACAGAGTCTTGCTCTGTCACCCAGGCTGGAGTGCAATGGCATGATCTCGACTCACTGCAACCTCCACCTCCCTGGTTCAAGAGATTCTCCTTCTTCAGCCTCCTGAATAACTGGGATTACCGGTAGCCACCACCATGCCCAGCTAATTTTTGTGTTTTTAGTAGAGACAGGGTTTCACCATGTTGGCCAGGCTGGTTTTAAACCCCTGACCTCATGTGATGCACCCGCCTCAGCCTCCCAAAATGCTGGGATTACAAGCATGAGCCACCAAACCTGGCCAAGTCTCACATTTTTTAACAACAATCAAAATGAATAACAGATTTTAATGTAAAATGTAAAAACTATGAAAATTCTAGAACATACATGGGAGAGCTACACAAATAATTCTTAGACTTGACACCAGAGGATGGTCCATAAAAGATTTTGAAAAAGTCAGATCTCATCAAAATTTGAAAATTTTTGCTTTGTGAAAGAGTCCCATAAGGGGATGCAAACACAAGCTATACAACGGAGAAATAGTTACAAACCACATATCTGACAAAGAAATAGCTAGAACATATAAAGAACTTTCAAAACTCAACAGTAAAAATTTTTTTTAATTCTATTAGAAAATTAGCAAAACACATGAAATAATCATATCACTGAAAAAATCTACAAATGGCAAATAAACACAAAAGATGTTCAATATTGTTAGTAATTAGAGAAATGCATATTAAAACCAAAGTGAAATATCACTGCATAACTATCAGAATGGTTAAAACATAAAATAATAATAACACCAAATATAGGCAAAGATTCCGGGAAACTTGATCACTCATATACTGCTAGTGGTGATGTAAAACGACACAACCAATCTGGAAAAGTTGATGGCAGTTTCTAACAAAACTAAATATACGACTACCATACAACCCAGTAATTGCACATCTGAGCATTTGTCTCAGAGAAATAAAAACCAAAGTTCACATAAAAACCTTACATTAATATTTGCAACACTTTATTCATAGTAACCTAAAACTGGTAACAAGTTAGAGGTCCTTCAATGGGTTAGTCAAATAGTGCTGCATACATACTATGGAATTCTACTCAGCAACAACAAATAACAAATATGCAACAACCTAGGTGAATCTCCAGAGAATTATGTGAAAGAAAAATATCCAACCCCAAAAGGTTACATATTGCATGATTCCATCTATATAACATTCTTGAAATGACACAGTCATAGAATAAATAAATAAATTAGTGGTTGCCAGAGTTTAAGGAGAAGTGGGGGTGGGAAAGAAGGGCCAACATGAGGCATACTCTCTTTCTTTTTTTTGAGATAGAATTTTGCTCTTGTCGCCCAGGCTGGAGTGCAATGGCGCCATCTCAGCTCGCTGCAACCTCCACCTGCTAGGTTCAAGCAATTCTCCTGCCTCAGCCTCCAAAAGTAGCTGGGATTACAGGTACCTACCACCAAGCCTAGGTAATTTTTTTTTCTTTGTATTTTTAGTAGAGATGGGGTTTTACCATGTTGGCCAGGCTGGTCTTGAACTCCTGACCTCAGGTGATCCATCCACCTCAGCCTCCCAAAGTGCTGGGATTACAGGTGTGAGCCACTGGGCCTGGCGGAGACATACTCCTCTTGACTGTATCAATGTCAATATCTTGGTCATAATATTTACTAAGATGTTATCATTGGGGAAACTGAGTAAAGGGTACGTGGCATGTCTGCATTCATTTTTGCAACTGCATGTGAATCTGCAATTATCTCAAAATTTAAAAAAAAAGTTTTAAATTATACAGCACATTTGCTGAAAAATACTAGCGACAACAGTGGTTAGAAGAGTGATTATTAGCATATTACTATTATTATTATTATTAGGAGCCTGAGAGATACACATTTTTGATTTTTTCTACTTCTTTATTGTCTAGAAAGTTATTCCCCCAGACACTCTCGTGCTTCCCCCATCTCTTCCTTTAGATCTTCAGTCAAAAATCATGTCAGGAGGCCTTCCTTGCCAAACCTGTTTAAAATCACAGGCCTCCCCATCCCCCACCAGTATTACATATTCCCCATCCCTGCTCGATTTTGTTTTCTCTTTAGAACTTATCACCTCTAATGTATTCTATATTTTATTTATTAATCCTGTTTCTGTGTCTTCCTACTAGAATGTATGCTGTAAGAGGGCAGGAATCTTTGTTAGTTTTGTCTCAGCACTGCGTTGCGTTCTCATTGCTATTAATAGTGTTGGACCCATAGTAAGCCTTCAATAAATATGCATTTAGTGAATTAATTGCTAACATTAATTTCTGTAGGTGTGTTACAGGGTCCTCATATGTAAAGTTGAGTTAATGATACTTCTTTTTCATGTTATTATGAGCATTAAAAGAGATGTTCAAAAGCACAACTTTCTCAGAATATATAAAGAATTTCTACAACTCAAAAACAAAAAAATAGGCCTGGCATGGTGGCTCAGCGTGGTGGCTCATGCCTGTAATCCCAGCAATTTGGGAGGTCAAAGAGGGCGGATCACGAGGTCAAGAGATCGAGACCATCCTGGCCAACATGGTGAAACCCTGTCTCTACTAAAAATACAAAAATTAACTGGGCATGGTGGCATGCACATGTAGTCCCAGCTACTTGGGAGGCTGAGACAGGAGAATCGCTTGAACCCGGTATGCAGAGGTTGCAGTGAGCCCAGATCATGCCACTGCACTCTAGCCTGGCAACAGAGCAAGACTCCATCTCAAAAACATAAAAAGAAATACAAATGAACAAACCAAAAAGCAACCTGACTTTTTTCTAATTGGGTAAAGGATGTGAATAGACATCTCCCCAAGGAAGATATACAAATAGCCAAACAGTACTTGAAAAGATGCTCTACATCACTAATCATTAGGAAAATGCCAAAAAACAAACAAACAAACAAAAAAACACCACAATGAGATACCACCTCATTAGAAAGGCTGTAATTGAAACAAAGCAAAACCTAAAAGAACTATTGTCAAGAAAGTGGAGATATCAGAACCCTTGTATCCTACTGGTGGGAATGTTTTAACTGTGGAAACAGTATGGTGGTTCCTTCAAAAATTAAAAATACCTTTGCCATGTGATCCAGCAATTTCACTTCTAAATGTATACTCAAAAGAATTGAAAGCAGGAACTCAAACAGGTATTGGTACACATGTGTTCACAGAAGTATTATTCATATAGGCCAAAGGTGGGGGCAACCCATGTGTCCATTCATGGATGAATGGATAAACAAAATGTGACATATACATTTATACATGCACTGGGCCTTAAAAAGAAAGAAAATTCTGAAGCATGCTATAGCACACATGAACCTTTAGGGCAAAGTCAGTTACCAAAAGGCATTACTGTATGTTTTCACTTATATTAGGTCCTAAAGCACTCAAATTCATAGAGACAGAAAGTAGAATGTTGGTTGCCAGGGGCTGGAAGGAGGAAGAATGGAGTTAGTGTTAAATGGACACATAATTTTAGTTTGCAAGATGAAAAGAGTTCTGAAGATGAATGGCAGTGATGGTTGCAGAACCATGTTAACATACTCAATGCTACTGAGCTGTACATGTGAAAAATGTTAAAGCTGATAAATTTCATGGTATGCATATTACACCACAATGTTTTTTTTTGTTTTGTTTTTGTTTTTGTTTTTTGTTTTTTGTTTTTGAGACGGAGTCTCGCTCTGTCTCCCAGGCTGGAATGCAGTGGCCGGATCTCAGCTCACTGCAAGCTCCGCCTCCCGGGTCCATGCCATTCTCCTGCCTCAGCCTCCCGAGTAGCTGGGACTACAGGCGCCCGCCACCTCGCCCGGCTAGTTTTTTTTTTTTTTTGGTTTTTTTTTTTTTTTTTTTTTTTTTTTTTGTATTTTTTAGTAGAGACGGGGTTTCACCGTGTTAGCCAGGATGGTCTCGATCTCCTGACCTCGTGATCCACCCGTCTCGGCCTCCCAAAGTGCTGGGATTACAGGCTTGAGCCACCGCGCCCGGCCCACAATGTTTCAAAAATTAAGAAAAATGAAAAACTCTCACCACATTAGTAACATAGTAGAGACCCAACAAATGGTCAATTATGGGAAGGGGATACAAAATTTATATCAGAATGACCTTGTGTTTCTTGCACATAGTTATGGCTAAGTGAAGAAGATTTAGTGGTATAAGTAGCTCTCTTTGTCCTTTCGCACCAGCTTCCCACCTTGGCAAGGACAATCAAGTGAGAAGGGAGTGGCAGGGCAGTGTGGTGCCAGTTGCTGCACCATCGCTGCAATCTAAACGTGAGACTGCCATTGCTTGGCTACGCAAGATACTGCCTTAGCAGAAATGAAAGTAAGTTTCTGGTCTCTTTCTACCGCAGAAAAAGAAAAGGACTGACTACAGAAGAACAGAATTAAATTAGACCTTTAAAAACATCAATAGAAATCATCCCAAATGCCCTGAGCCCAACTTTGTAGTTTGCTCAACTGAGTTTATGGCAACAAAATTAAAGATTTCAACAAAGTTATTCCTACCAAGTTTCCATTGGAAAGGAAAGGAGTACCTTTACTGATAGAATTGAGGGCATATTTAGCTGGAAGAGTAAGTTCCTAAGACTAAGTTTTGCCTTGCAGAATAAAGGGTGAGACTCAAACACAAGACCAGATGACTAGCGGGTGGTGAGCAGAGCTCTACTTTCCCCTTGTCTGGGGAACCACAGTGGCATTGGCAGGGAAAGATACTCAATACCTCCCTTGGTAGTGGCTTCAATCTAGGGTGGTCCTAGCCTTCTAAACTTCATTCTTACATGAACTCACATGGCAAAAGTTTTAATAAACTTTATTGAAGTAGATTTTCTTCATGTATGGATACACCCATGTGACCACCTCCCAGGTCAAAATATAAAACATTTTCGTTATCCCAGAAAGTCCTCTTGCGCTACTTCACAATTAATTTTCCTTCCAGAGGTAACCACTATTTTAACTTTTACCATTATAGATTAGTTTTTGTTTTTCTTAAACTTTATTTAAATAGAATCATACAACATAAATATTCTGTTTTGTGCCTGGCTTCTTTGCTCAGGATAATGGTTTCACAGTTTATTCATGTTGTGGTGTGTACTTGTATTTTGTTCTTTCTTATTGCTGAGTAGTGTTCCAAAAAAGATAACCACACGGCCAGTAAGCATATAACGAGGTACTCAAATACCATTCGTTATTAAGGAAATGCGAATTAAACCACACTGTAATGTCAGAATGAATTGAGTTTAAAAGGACTGGCAATGCCAAGTGTTGGTGAAGATGTGAATAACTGGAACTCTTATATATCACTGCATTACTGGTGGAAGTGTAAAATAGAACACTCCTTTAGAAAACTTTGTCAGTTTCTGAGAAAATTAAACAGAATCTACCTTGTGACCCAGCAAGTCCATGTCTATATGCAAAAGAAATGAGTGATTAGATACACAAAAATACATGTAGAAAAATGTCCATAGAAGCTTTATTCATAATGATTCAACACTGAAAATAAACCTAATATTTATCAGCAGGAGAATGAATACATAAACTATGGTATCCTCAAATGAATATTTTTTGAAGGTGTGCAAAACACACCCCTCACCCTTGGCATCTCTTCCTTTAGTGGGCATGACACCCTTTCCTTGGGGATTCCATTTCTTTCTCAGGTTCCTCTGAAAGCAGAGAGGGAGCAGGGACACTATATATTAATATGTCCCGACCCCAGACACAAGCCCAGCTTCCCCAGTGGCTATCACACTCTAGATTCTAGGTCATGCTGTATTCAACAAATGTCCAATTACATAAACATTTCATGATGCTAGACCACGAACAGAAGATACAAAAATGATTAAGCCATGATCGTTGATGAGAAGATAGTGACTTACAGGTTGATTCTTGGACTCAGAAAGATTTGTGCTTGAACCCCAAGTCTTATTAGCTATGTACTCTTGGGAAAGTCCAGGTCTCCTCATCTGCACAACGCAAACAATCACAATAGTGCCCACCAAAAGAGCGTCCTAAGAATTAAATGAGAGGATACATGTGAAGCAATGTCCAGTGCTTAGGAGATTTTAAATCAATGCTATTTATTACTATTATTATTATTATTATTAATTTTCTCAACCTAGTGAGGAGATAAGGCAAATAATAAGTAATTATAAACATAAAGCAATGATAAGAGATGCTAAATAAAAGTAAAACATGCTTTGAGGATATTTAGAGGGAGAAGAGGCTGATTTGAACTAGAAAAATTCTGGTGAGTTCTCATGAGACCTATAGAGAGTTATGATTTGTCAGCTTAGGAAACAAGAACTGTGGTTTTAATTTTCATGATCACAGTGCAGTAAGAGGTGAAGTGATGTAAAATAAATAGCATCAGGTTTGAAACACCACACAGCCTTAGATTTGAATTGAGGCTTATCCATTAATTAGCCAGAGGATTTTGGACAAGGAATTTAACTCCTCTACACTTCATTTTCATCATTTGCAAATGATGGCAATTCCTATTTCTAACAGTTATTGAAAATAAAAAGAATATTTATCAAACACCTCACACAACACCAGTTAATGCAGAAATTTTAACAATTATGCATTGTTAAACAATATTATATAAATATTATATTAATATAACAATAATATATTTTAACATATTAACTGACCATGAAACTAAGGGTCCACACACTATTTCTCTGTGAGTGAGGCTTGGGCAGGGGGCAGTTTTTTTCAAAAAGGTAACCTCATGACCAGCCTGTTGGCATTCACATCCAACAATGACTCTTCAGTTGTTATAGGCCTCTAGGAGAATCTAGTAATCCTTTCGGCCAGGAAAATTCCCATACACATGAAAATTTTTGCATTCATTCCAGTGGTTCTAACACTCCCTGAAACACAGTTCATGAAGTTACCGAGTTTCCAGAACCCTCAATAAATAACTTAGCACCAGGGGAGAGAAAAAAAAAAAAAAAAAAGCATAAGTCAAACTTTCAAAGGCAAGTCTTTTAGACTCTCACTCCTATTACCTGATGTTTAATTTTTGCTGAATAGGAAGCAAGTTGGCAGACTCAAGTGTAAAGAGCGAACCTGGTTAAAAAAAAAAGCTTTTCTCTGTGATGGCATTTTTTCTCACTCCAGTAGTTTACCAAATTTCAAGCACTGTTAATACTGTGCTAATCTTCCACTGCCGGCAGCTGCCTCGCCCACAGACGAGAGCCCCACTGCTGCGACCTTCAGGTCGGTGGTCTTGTGTGCTTGTCAGTAAATCCATATGGAGTTGCTTGTCAAACCCCTGCTGCCATCAACACATTTCCTTTCCCCACATGGATATCTACTCAGTACAGTCGAGCCCTGCCCTCACATTGCCAAAGGGCCAGGTTGACTGAGGGATTTTTGGAACAATGTTTTGCCCAGATAGTTTGATACTGTGTGTAAACAGCCTGAACGTTTTGTGAGATGAGATTCTGATGTAGAAAAAAGGGTGCACTTTCACTTAAAATGTCTGTAAAAATTGCTGTGTCTCTCTGATAATGTCAGCTTTAATTTAATCCTGACAATAAGAAGATAATCAAAAAATCTCAGATTTCCAGTATTTTGCTTCTGTCATCATTATCATCATCATTAGTATCATCACGCTGTTTCTTGCCCATTTGTTCAACTCTCCCTCCCATTCCATTCTCTGCCCTTCTCTATGCCCCCAGAGGCTGATTCCTACAGACCCCATCTCCCGGGCTCCCTCACTGCCAGTTTCCTGATTGGCTTAGTCAATTGGAGGCACAGGATGGAGCTCAGAGCGTAGGGTGTTTCTTTGCCCTCCCTCCCTGGTTTGCTTACATTTCTAAGAGTAGCTGTCTCCCTTCAATCACAGCTGCTGTCAAGTGGATCTGCTCCAAGAATTCAGCTCTCACTAGAACGCTATAATATTTTCTCTCTTTGCCCCTCAGAACTAAGGGTGGTAACAGCTTCCCACTATTGCTAATCTCTGCATGCTGCAGCACCTCTGTATAGTTTCCTGACTTTGCTTGTTGCACATCCTTCTGTGAATGTCTCTGATACTGTCATATGTAATATCATCTTCTCTACGGCTGTTATTTTATTGATTGCTCCTCACTGTGCTGAGTGCCCCAAAACACATACTCATTTAGCCTTCACAAAAATTCCGGTGGGAAAGTATTTCACAGATGAGAAAGCCAGCTTAGCAGCTTTAAGGATCTTATGCCAGGTAACACAACTAGGAAGTGTCAGAGTCAGAATTCAAACCCAGCTCTTGCCACTCCAAAGTCTGTTTTTAACCACTGCCAACAACTCTGCAACACAACCCACATAAGAATCACCTGAAGTGTTTGTTGAAAATCCAAATTTTGGGAAACTTGCCCAGACTCCCCGTTCTGAGGAAGCCATCTCTAGGGTTTCACTTGAGCAGTGAGACTGGCTCAGGGTCATCGCGTGACCCACAGAAGATAATTGCATGGGGTAACTGACAACCTACGGGGTGAACTGGCACTAAAACTCTGACCAGCATGGGCAACGGTAATTAGTAAGATCAATCAAACTCTCCCCTGCATCCCAAATTTGAATTAAAAATGCTAAGGAAATTAATGAAGAGGTAGAGGGAAGAGAAAAAAGAAAACCCACAAAGAGAAGCAGGCAATGGGAGAGTGACACACATGGCCATTTGATGGTGGAGCAGTGACCAGTGAAGTGAAGCAGCAATAAGACAGCAGAGACCCTGGAGCCTATCATAGCCTGAATAATGATTATTCTTAGCTTCTCTTGAGAATTCTAGCTCCTCTCACCCATCAGCTCACCAGTGACTTATGCAATTGTTTGACATGTCTTTCCTGAACTGGATTCATTTGGCTGAGCTGATACACCCTCTCATTTTTACAGAAAGGGCTCTAAGCTACCAGAAGTGAAATAGCCTCCTATCGGCCTTGCTACATTTATCCTGTCCACCTCTCTAAACCATTACTCACATTGAAGTTGGGGTGATCTCTCAAAAATGTAAATTTAACTTCATTAACCTCCTTGCTTAAAATACACAAAGGACTTCCTATTCTTTTGACATACAGTAAAAAAAAAAAAATCCTACAGTGACCTACAAGTTCCTACATGGCCTGGCCACCAAGTCTGCTCTTCAGCCTCAGCTTGAGACACACACACCCAATCTCTCTGGTTCAGTCATGCTGGCCTTCTTTCAGTCCCTTCTGATCACCACATTCCCTCCTGCCCCAGGGCTCAGCACAGGCTATTCCTTCTGTCTACAATATGGATCCCTTATCCTTGCGCCTAGTTAACTCATCATCAAGCATCACTTCCCCAGGGATGCCCCAATGACTCCCTGACTGATGTCAATCTCATGGCATCTGCCTTGCATAGTATTATTCACAGGTGTGACTTTTTGTGCAATTACTTGATTAATATCAGTCATTCCCACTAAACACCCTGAGACCAGGGTCTACATCTGATTTTGCTCACTGTTGTTTCCCCAGCAGCCTGTACAGTGCCTGGCTCGCAGTAGGCATGAAAGTGTTTATTGAATGATTTGATGTCTACATACAATGACGCTGTGGAAAGTTCTTCTAGACACGCAATCGTATAGTTGTCATGGAGTGAATGACAATAGTAACAGTGGGCAAGTGGCTGTTGCTTAGGAAGGACTGACACAAAACAGAAGACAAGAGAATGGGTGGCTAGCACAAAGCTCTCCACTTGGAAGGGGATCCCAATCCTTGTGCAGCCCCAACATCCACCTGAGCACCTCGGAAAATGCCCAAAAGGTCAGTGGCACTTGGCTGTCTTTTATTGCATTTCATTTAAGCTAGTGGATATATTTCCAAAGAGTTTATGTCAACAGCTTTAAAAGCCAAGTTATTGCCAGTTTGGTGCCTATTACCTACCCTAATCCAGCTTTAAATTGACTTGGAAAAACGAAGACAACAAACTCGCAGCCTTGACTGCAAAGTGAAAAGATGGTGCAATTAATGCAAATGTCTTTGATTGCCCTTGAGAAACATTTGTAAATCAAAATTGGTAATGACTTACCTGTGTAGCATATTCTCTGAAATTATCCACAACAGAGAGAATTGTTTTATATTATTCAAATGTGTAAAGTTAGGTTTAATAAATGAAAAATGTTCTTTCTCATATAATTTCAATTAGGAGACTGGCTTCAGTTCCAAAAACCTTTTGTGGACACCTAGCAAGTGCTAGGTACTCTGCAAGGCCAGGGGAAGGAGATATGGAGATGGACTGCTTAGTGCTTGCTTCTCAATGATGGCAATAGAAAGAAATACATGCCATGTTCCAAGTGCACATTGTGCAAAGTGAAACGTCCTTCATTTTATAAAGGAAATAATAATGGTGCAGAGGTTGTAGAAGAGCAGGGGGCACTCACCAAGAAGACCATGAAGGGTTCAAGATAACACAGGTCCAGCTTTATAATGTTACAAGTGAAAAAAATGAGGACCCCCAAAGACAAAGTTCCCTCAACTAGTTAATGCCAAAACCAGATCCTGAGCTCAAAAGTTCCTTTTAAGGAGTTATCTGAGGTATTACCAAATTCTATTCTTATTGGCTTTCTCAAAAAACACTCCAGTCATTAGGGGTTGAAAAATCAAGCAAACTTTGATTTGCTGTTGATAAGGGAGCAAGATACAACTTCCTGCCTCCAATTTGGCCCCTTTTCAGTCTACTTCTGATATAATCATGAAATAATTTCCTAGAATGCAAATCTGATCACATGATTCCTGTTGCACTTAGGATAATAACTGGCATCCTTCATAAGACCTCCAAGGCTCAATATGCCCTGGCCCTGCCTGGCCTTTGATCACTATCTCCTTCTTTCTCTAGGTTCCACCCACACTATACCTCCTCTAGTTCTTCAATCATATTGTGATTTCTGCCACATAAGTTCCCTCTGCATGGAACACTCTTCCTCCTTCTTCACTACTGATTCATTAGGCTCAGGCAGAATGCCATTACCCTGACTGTAGACTAGGTTAGTACTTCTTTGCCCTCTCTATGTGCTCGCCATCACTTTTTATCGAGTTACCTGCCTAGTAAACTGTCTTCCTTTCTAGACTAAGCCCCAAGAGGGTAGGAATGTCTCTATCAGTCACTCATACATTCCACACCTCAGCATAATACCCAGATTCTTAGTTAGGAAGGCTAAGCTGCTGGAACAAAGAAACTTCAAAGTCTGAGCATTTTACAGAACGTGAAGTTCTTTTTTCTTTGTCATGTGACAGTCCAGAGTGGGAGTTCCAGGTCTGTGGCAGTTTTACTCCATGCAATCACGTGAGACACAGGCTGATCAGAATGTGGCTTCTAAAGTCTTCCTGATAATTTCCCCCTTAGTCAGCTTGAATGGGATACAGCATGGAGGAGCTTACACAGAACGTGTTCACTTCTTTTCTGCTCCATTTCCATCTGGAAGAACTCAGTCATGTAGCTGCAAAACTACAAGGAAAACTGAAATATGTGGGCTAGCTGGCCAGCCATGTGCAGGCATTTCTTTACTATGTGGCAAGACGAAAAAGGATTTTGGAAGACAGATGACTGCTCCACTAAAATGTCAGAGAATATTTATCAAAATAAATAATTTTTAAATTGTTGTATTGCTCTGTTTTAATGCTGATGTCAATACCCCAACTCCCAGAATCATTATATTTCTTTCATTTTTTTGGCAGCATTTCAATACCCAAACAACTGGCTTCAGTGAAAGGTAAGGCACAGATGACTGAGATGTACATTTTTATCCTCTACCAAGATGGCATGCCAAGTGTTAAAAAAATAATAGGATATCAGAGAATGCCAGGGATGTAAGGGAACTTTTGAATAAATCATCAAACATTCACGATGTTCTTTTTAAAGATCTGGGAACTGAGGTCCAGGAGTAGGAATTAACTTGCCTAAACTTATACAGCTCATTAAAGACAGAGCTGAGATGAGACCATGGATCCCCTGGTTCCTAATTCAGTGTTCTCCCCACCATATCCAGTTGCATCTCCAAGGGCAGCATCCTCAGAATGTCTAGAGCGGGACCATGAGTATCTGACTCATGAATGTTGAGTGGACCTCAGGATGCAATCAGCCCCCAATTGCCTCTGTTGACTGAGTGGAAACAATGTGGCCACCTCTCAAAGTGTAAATATTTGTCCTGGAATTGAATTTCATAGGTAAAATGACTTTAGGACTAACGACATTGCCATGGAAATAACAACATAAGAAAAAATGCTCGTACACTTGGAACATTATTTTATTCAAAACTATAAGGCTTCACATGTTTACAGAGTAACAAGCACAGTTGTACGTTACTATATTACAGGTTTTTGCCTCCTAGATGACTAGCCAAACTCTCCAAAAGAGACTCTGTAATTTTATTTAAATACATTTCCATCTTTATGGAACCATTCCTATATTATTACAACACAGCAGACTCGTGATTTATGTTTCAATAATTTACACAATTTCAGGCACTTTCGAGAATTGTCCCATCACGTGTCTAACATAACTTCTCCTTCTGGGAGGTTGAGATTGTAACTCTGTCAACCCCACTGCACACCCACCCCTGCCCACATACACAACATTCCTAGCACCAGACTCCTTAAATCAGACCACTGAACCACATTTATTCCTATGCCTTAAAAAAATCACAGGATACACATGACTCATCTCCCCAGAATGTAGTTTATTTAGTGGGAAATAATTCTAGATGTTATTCATCGAAATCAGACATGGATAGGTCGTGACATAGAAGTCAATACAAACCCACATTTTCTCTGCTGGCTACTTGGGCCTACGCCCCTGATCTCATGAGGCTTAGGAATGCAGGGTGAGTACATATTTGCCTCTAACACCCAGGGTATTTTTGCTGTGGGAAAATTTGAGAAGTACTGGGAAAATTACTGGCCTAAAGAGTAGACAGCCGGGACCTAGTTTTTAGTTCTGATATATACTACCTATGTGAGCTTGAGCAAACAACTTCTCTCCTGTAGGTCTTCACATCATTTACAAAAATAACAAATATCAGGACAAGTTCTAAAATGAGAAGATTCTTTCATCCTGCTGTATTGAGACTGGTATTTCCATGACACCATTCAATTTGAATTGACAGTGAAGGAATTAGGAGATTGAGTGTTCCACGTTCCAGAGCAGGTGAAGAGGAAGAGGCAGAGAATTGTTCTGAAGTTCAAATCAGCCCAGTTTAACACATGTATAGTGAGGCCTACAGCATGCCAGGGCCTGGGAATGAATGCAAAGATAAACAAGAAGCAGTAACTGTCTGCAAAGAATACACAGTCCAATGTGTTATACATATAGCGTCCACGAGCTACATGTAGATAATGAGCACTTGAAATTTGGTTAATTTGAATTGAGATGTGTTAAGACTTAGGAGACTTAGTAGGAAAAAAAAAATGTAAAATATCCCAATAATTTGTTTATATTGGTGACATGTTGAAATAATATTTTAATATACTGGCTTCCATAAAATAGATTATTAAAATTAACTTTTACCTGTTTCTTTTTACTTCTTTTTTTTTTTTTTTTTTTGAGATGGAGTCTCACTCTGTCATCCAGGCTGGAGTGCAGTGGCTGGATCTCAGTTCAGTGCAAGCTCCACCTCCTGGGTTTATGCCATTCTTCTGTCTCAGCCTCCCCAGTAGCTGGGACTACAAGCGCCCGCCACCTCACCCGGCTGGTTTTTTGTATTTTTTAGTAGAGACGGGGTTTCACTGGGTTAGCCAGGATGGTCTCGATCTCCTGACCTCGTGATCCGCCCATCTCGGCCTCCCAAAGTGCTGGGATTACAGGCTTGAGCCACCATGTCTGGCCTCTTTTTACTTCTTTAATGTGGCTATCTATCAGAAATTTTAAAATTATGATTGTGGTTCAAATTGTTTTTGGTGGGGGGGCAGCACTGATGTAGAAGATAATGTAGACAGAGTGTTTCAGTGTGAAGATTATGAAAAGGTTATGTTTAAGAATTATAGAAGCACAAAGGAGGGACATGTAGCCCCATCTGGGAGTTTGGGAAAGAGTCCTGCAAAATACACTGCCTGAAAAAACAACACTTAGAGGCAGTGTGCATCTTGGAGTGAAACCAGAGTTGTTGTGAGGCAAGCTATAATACTTAGCCTCTCGCTGTCTCCATTTCTTCATCGATAGAGTGGGGTTGATACTAAGACCTACCTCATCAGACTGACATCAGAATATAGTGAGATGAATCATGTGCATGCATCCCATGGAGGAGTGATTGGCACGTAGAAAGTGTGTCATATATTATTGCCCACCAGAACACAAGCTCCGAAAAGTCAGGGTTTGTTCTTTTGATGTTGCTCACTGCTCTACGCCCCAGAAGTATCACAGGGCCTGGTAATACTTGCCAATAAATGCTTGTTGGATGGATAGAGTATTTAGGGACTACATACAGTTCAGTATTATTAAAGTACTGACAGTGAGCTAGAGAATAACAAAGAGGGCAGCAGAACCTGGCCGGGCTTAACGTCCTTCCCTGTACCCCCATTCCAGAGGCAAGAGAGCCAATAAAAGATGCCAAAAGAGAAACAGCAGCCCCTTGTGTTTTCAGTTGCACTTAGCCCTTTACAATATGCTTTCACATACTAGTTCCCAACTCTGCAAGGCAGACAGCGAAGGAATTAAGAGGCAACATGCTGGGTTTATTAAGGGAAGAATCCAACCATAGAAACAGGAAACTGAAACGCCTCACCAAATATCATCAGTGTTATTAGAACAACCAGAGTTCCTCGTTATCTTTTATTTTTAATATTTTCTAGCTCTGTTTTTACCATGGCCATATGCTATTTTATAGTCAGGGGAAAGGCATGCTATTTTTTAAAAGAGATGGAGGAAAAGAATGGGAAGTTGGCTAGCTAGACCAGATGGAGTTCCCATTTCAGAGTGCAGTCAGACCCGAACTTCATTAGAGGGTCAAAAAATATCTGGATTCCACAATCACCATGGGGATGCCCTTGCAAAAAGATACTCCTAAGTGGCTGATCTTTCTGTGGACTTTGAAGTCAAAGGTTTCAAATACTTTCTTTGCCACTTCTTAGCAATGTGAACTTTATTTAACCAAATATGTAGCCTGGGCACTGCTCAGAGATACGATATAAACCGAGAAGGCCCACACACTCCCTCCTTTCACCTATTTATCTTCACTCTTGTCCCTCCTCATCATCTTTAACTGAAAAATTACATGCTCAAAATGCTTCGATGCCTTCTCTTTCCACTTTAAAGAAAATCCTGATTCCGTTACATGGCCTGTAAGTCCTGTATGATCTAACTTTTGCCTACAAACATTCTTCCAGCCCCTAGACTCTAGTCACAACTGTCTTCTTTCAGAAATCTGCCAAATATGCCAGATTTCTTCCGACCTGAGCCTTCACATATCTGGCTTCCCGAGCCTGGAACATTCAGCAAATTCCTAATCTCACCCTGACCCTTACTCTTTTCATGGCTGGCTCCTCCTCATGCTAGTAATCTTAGCTTAAATATTAATCTACTCATGGAGGCCTTCCAGAGCACCCATCTAAGTAGTTTTCCACCCAGACCCACTCTGTGAGTTTTTTCCTGTCTCAGTACCTTCCTTGCTTCATACACCACAAGTTGTAAATATATATATAAAACATGTATGTGGACAAATAACAAAAAATAAATACATGTGTATACATATACACACTCTTGATTATTATTGATTTCTCTGCTAGATCGTAAGATCTATGAGAGTAGAAACCATATCTAAGGTTTTTTAATTTAAAAAAAAATAGGGACAAGGATCTTGCTATGTTGACCAGGCTGGTCTCAAATTCCTGGCCTCAAGCAATCATCCCATCTCAGCCTTCCAAAGTGCTGGGATTATAGGCATGAGACACTGTGCCTGGCCCCACATCTGGGTTTGTTCACTCTATGTGCTGGGAAGTACTTGGTAAGCACTCAATATGAAAATCATGTTATTCTGACTGAACATCATTCTTTGAACCTGTCATTGTTGCACATTACCTGGGCTGAAAGCTGGGAGATTTTGTTTTTATTTTCTTTGCATTCATTCATTTAACAGCATTTATTAGCACCTACAATGTAGCAGAAATTTGTACTGGTCACTGGGAATATAGTGATTTTAAGAAAAAAGATCTGATCCCTGGCCCATGGACACTGTTTTCTAGTTGAGGAAAGGACAGATAAACCTGTAATAACTGTAAAGTGTGGTAAGTTATACACTAGGGGATGTATTGGTGACTAAAAGAACACAGAACATATGAATTTTCTTCATGGTACCTTGTACATTTCCCTGTGTTCACAGCAATGCAGTGGAAAGAAACAAATTAGCATTGCCCTATCAAGGAGCTTACCTGAGAGAAACCAGCTGGGAGATCACTCTGTTTTAGGCCACGAGTCAAAGAGAACCCTCATTCATCATTATAGCAAAGAGCTTTTCCCGAAAGTCATTCTCCTTTATCATACTGACATGAAGTGATGCTGTGTCTGACACAGAATATAAATTCCACAAGAGCAGGACTTCATTTTATTCAGTGATTCCTAATATCAAGGACTGAGCTTCATCCATAGTAGATGCTCTATCAATATTTGTTGAATAGCTGAATGAAATTACAGATCAGAAAACCAAAGCTTACAGAGGTGAGGGACTTTTCTAAGGTCACATGGCAACCAGTTGGTAAATCTCATTTCTAACTCTACTAATTCTAATTGCTATTAAGGGAAATTTTGTTCTCCATTGTTTAAAGATGCAGGATCGGAAACTCCCGCATCCTGCTCCCAGATAGGAGGCAAAGGGCCGAGATTTAGAAGGTTCCCCACGGTTCCCTTGAAAGATACAACAGCAGGTCTGGGGAAGGGTTATTTCTAACTCAGGATATTTCGTTGCACATTTCTTCTCTCCTAGCTCTGAGGAAGTGCTCAGATCTGGAAAAAGCCATTGCCACCACTGCTCTGATTTTCAGAAATTCTTCTGACTCTGATGGTAAACTTGAAAAAGCTACTGCCAAAGATCTGCTGCAAACCCAATTTGGGAATTTCACAGAGGTAAGAGAATTAACTTGCATAAAGAAACAGGAACCACACCCTCATGGCTGACCCAACGAGCGAAGAACTCCACCTCCAGGTCCCTGTCTGTTGTCTCACGTAACAAATGTTTATTGAACATCTACCTTATGCCAGGCAGTGAGCTGCACTGGAGTTGTTGCAGTGAAGACAGCAATCCTCACCAGGGGAAAGAAATATGCTAAAAGTAATTAAAAATAGTCGAAGGGTATGAAAGAGTAGAACATTCAGTGAGAGAAAACAAAGGAACTATCTTGGGGCAGGTAGTCAAAGATGGACTCCTGGAAAACTAAGGTATAGCTGAGATCTGAAGGGTGAGCAGGAGGTAGCTAGGCCAGGGGGAGTAAGAATGATGGCATCCCAAGCAGAGATCTGGAGGGCCAGTTGGTGAGAAGGGATGGGACGGTAGCTGGGAAGTGGTTAGAGATGAGGCTGGGAAGGTGAGGAGAAGCCAAATCTTACAGAAGCATAGCCTGATAGCAAGAGGAAGCCAGGAACAGTTTCTACGTCCAGGCTTAAGAAATTACACCAGCTGCAGTACAGAGAACAGACTGGGGTTGGGGGTGGAATAGGAAAAAAGGGAATAACTAACTGTAGGGAGGCAATTCAAGAGAAAGACGGTAATGGCTTAGACTACGGCAATGAAGATGGAGAGAAACAGACAAATAGTTGAGACATTTAGAAGGTGGAATGAACAAGATCTAACAAGTGATTGACTGTGAGAGTTGAAGGACATGAAAGCAAATGATGACAACCCAATTTCTGACTTAAGAAAGAAATGATGGTGCTCCCATTCCTAGAGAAGAAAAAGGCTAAAGAATAAGCAGGTTTGAGGTGGGGTGGAGGAAGGGAGGAGACGCTGAACTCCATTAGGATGTGTCAATGTTAAGATGTCCATGAAATATTTAAGAGGAGAGATTTAGCAACAGGATAGATGAGTTCAAAGGTGAGAATAGAGATCTGTGTTCAAAATATAGAAATGAGAGTCAGCAGTATATAATCAGTCACTGACCTAAAGGTTACTACCTTACTCACCTAAGGGTATATTTCTCAAACTTCAGCCATTGAACACCACAGTTAGTATTCATATTTTGGAAAATACCAGCCTAGGGGAAATGTGTAAGAGGAAAAGAGGGCCTCACATCAGCTTAAACTATCAATATTTATTGATGGGAAGAGCAAGAAAGCACATAGGGGCAGTCACCAAGTCCCTGTATCTGTTCTGAAATATTGAAAAGATAGTGTTCTCTCTATATATGCACACATATACATACATACACACCAATATATGGTTTCAGTGCACTATAGTTATATAAGATGTCACCCACTTCGGGGAGCTGAGTCAAGGGTACAACTTTCTGTGAGTGGGTGATTATTTCAAGGGAAAAAGAGAGAATATAGTGTAATGCACAGATAAATGAATGAAAAGAAAAGTTAATAAGGGTTAGCTATTTTAAGTAATGGGGTAAAAGGTTACAGTCACAGTGCTTTTTTTAAATTTACTTTTTCTAAATGTTCTATATTAAGCATGTATTTTTCTGATTTTTTTTTGGGGGGGAAGCTACTTTTTCAGGCAGAAATATCAGGCAGAATTTATTAAGAGGTAACAAGTTTTGGGGAGTCTAAGGAAAGGATGGGTAAATAAATCCTATACCATTTGCCTGCATCCAAGGCCAAAAGAAATGGGGCCCATATGCCAGACAGAAAAGGGGCTCATTACCTGGTAGCCTGGCAAATGCTCAGCAAGCTTTTAACACATATGAAAATGAAGAACTAGTGGGCGCATCATCTTGATGTAACTCATCATCCCTGTCAGAACACCAGGGGAAAAGAATTAAAAAACAATCCTTAGGAAAGACATCTTCAGCCTCAAGTCTCTCAGTGTAGGCTAAACCCTAGAAGTACAACCAATTTCTGGATCTCTCTAGCAGCAGGCACACCCAGGCCTCAGTGTAATCTGCCCTCTGCTCAAGATGAAAGCAGAGCCATATTTCAGGGACTTGAGGGGCAGTTCATCCCAAGGCATTCTCTGCAACGTCTGTCAGAATGCTGCCTTGGCCCAACCACCGCACTCCATGAGACCCCCTAGGGCAGGTGCATGCACGTGAGTCAATGGTAAAGCTCAGGAGCCCACTTCATTCCTAACTGGGATTTCTCCTCAATCGCAGTTGTGTCCTCTGATAAACGGAGCTGGTTCTTTTGGCTAAGGCCTGAGTTGTAAGGGGAACATTGCCGTTCCCATAGGGCTAAACATGCTTTTGGGGATCTTAGCACCTTATAACCAGTCAGACAGAATAAAACAAAGCACCTAAAGGCTCTACTGGGAAGATACAGAAAGATGACAGGTCATGCCCCAGGAGGACTGGACCTCAGAAAATGGTGCGCTCTTAAAATATGCAGGAAAAAAAAGAAGACCAATACCTATCTCATACCTCTGAGCAAACAGTGTGCCATTCTGCTAGTAGAGTGGCAGCATCTACCTGTGTCTTGGAATCTGACCCTTTCCAAATAGCACTCAGCTGTTTTGGAGGGAGAGCATAGAGAGCGCCCCTTGGCCCTCATGGATAGGGTGACGGTGACCTCTTGAGGAGAAACAGCTGTGAGAAACCAGAATGAGCCTAAGCCTATAAGAGGAATGTAGCATCATTCCCAAAGTGCCTTAGTCATTGCTGTGATGGCTTTGTACACCTAGCACATAGGTGAGCATTTGGGGTCAAACTAAATGCAAATATGGTTCAATATAATGGTGAATCAAATGACTCTAACATTTTTAACGTCACTGGGGAAGATATTTCACAAGCTGTGATTTGAAACTAAAAAGTCTCTCCATTTATATACTATTAAGATGTTTTCCTTCAATCTGACGATTTACAAAGACTATGAACATATATTTGATTTATAATCAAACTGAATGCTAAATAATCTTTCAAAGCACGTATTTTCTTTTAGCATATTGTATTCTATATTTCTGCATAATCTTAAGGCTCAGACAATGAACTCATGGTGGATACCTTCCCTAACACAAAGATTATATTTTGAAAATTTAAAAACACAGTATGTGTGTTCAAAGAAAGGCAGAATGGCTTAGCAGTTAAGAGTGTGGGCTCTCAAGAGGTAGAAAGGCTTCAAACCCTGGCTCCACACCAAAACCTTCCCAGCTTGGGGCAAGTTGATTATCACCTGTCTCTGATAACTGCATCTGTAGAATGAGGACAATAGTAGTATATATTCAATAAGGTCACTATGATGGTTAGATAAGGTAACGCATAAAAAGATTTAACATGGTGTTTTACTGATAGCACTGTTGGCAACTTGATGTGTTATTATTGTTAATAACATGTTTATTATTTACTATGATTTGGATGTTTGTCCCCTCCAAACTCCATGTTGAAATTTGATCTCCAATGTAGGTGGCAGGACCTTATGGGAGGTGTTTGAAGCCATGGGACAAGAGCCCTCATGAATAAATGAATGACCTCCCTTTTGTGTGGGGGTGTTGAGTGAGTTCTCACTCTATTAGTTACCAAGAGAGCTGGTTGTTCAAAAGAGCCTGGCACTTCCCTCCTCCTCTTGCATCCTCTCTTGCCGTGTGATCTGTGCATACACCAGCTCCCCTTCACTTTCTACCATGAGTAGAAGCCCTCTGAGGTCCTCACCAATTGCAGATGCCTCATCTTGAACTTTCCAGCCATCAGAATCGCAAGCCAAATTTTTCTTTTTTCTTTATAAATCACCCAGTCTCGGGTATTCTGTTACAGCAACACTGAACAGACTAAGACATTATTGTTTATGATCTGTAAACCTAAAGTCTATACAATGAATTTGGTTTTTATTTCTCTATTCTCACAGGGACAAGAAACCAAGCCAAAATACAGAGAGATCCTTTCTGAACTTGATGAGCACACAGAAAATAAGCTAGATTTTGAAGACTTCATGATCTTGCTCTTAAGCATCACTGTCATGTCAGATCTGCTACAAAATATATGGAGTGTAAAAATTATGAAATAAATAGTCTCAAATATGATGTATAAAATAATGGCAAAAGACAATAAAGTGTTTCCATCTTATTTTTGATTAATTGAATATATCAATCATGCAGCTGGAATTGCCTAGGATAGTTCTGATTGCTAGTATTCAGATTCAATGTAACTCCAAAAATTTACCCATACACTTCAGGACTGTTTGAATGATAAGGTCTCTGTATGCTTTACAATATGATAGATTTTATATCACTGAATAATACATTGCTTTTGCTGAGTCAAAGGTGACCTAGAGCCTCTACTTATAGTCATTGAGTCACTCATTCATTCACTAAACATTTGTTGAGCATCTACTTGATGGGACTGCTGAGAATACAGTAATGAATCGGGCAGACAGTTCCCTCCTTCAGACATGCTGACAGAAGTCTAGCAGAAGAGATGGACATTGAACAATTTTTAATTAATTGCATACACAGTATAATTAGAATTGAAATAAGGGCTATAGGATGCTAAAAGAGATTATCACCTGATGTGAGTTCAAAGGTCAGAGAAGCTTTACTGACATTCTATAAAAGGCAAAACAAAAAACAAAGAAATTGGTGTGGATGCGAGGGATATGGGTAGGAAATGAGGCTGTCCACGAATGGGCACAAGGAGCCTTTTTCTTTTCTTTTCTTTTCTTTTTTTTTTTTTTTTTTTTTTTTGAGATGGGGTATTGCTCTTGTCACCCAGGCTAGAGTGCAATGGCATGATCTCGGCTCACTGCAACCTCCGCCTCCCAGGTTCAAGCGATTGTCCTGCCTCAGCCTCCCGAGTAGCTGGGATTACAGGCATGTGTCACCAAGTCAGGCTAATTTTTTTGTATTTTTAGTAGAGACAGGGTTTTGCCATGTTGGCCAGGCTGGTCTCGAACTCCTGACCTCAGATGATCCACCCACCTTGGCCTCCCAAAGTGCTGGGATTACAGGCGTGAGCCACCAAGCCTGGCCAAGGGAACTTTTAAGGGGGCTGGAAATGGTCTCCATTTTGATTGTGAGGTGTGGCTACATGACTGCATGCATTTGTCAAACTCATAGAACTACACACTGAAAAGAGTGAATTGTACTGTGTGTCTATTAAACCTAAATAAATCTGACTTAACAAAAAAATAAAACCCAGTATTCTTGTAATCTCTGACCACAATTTAACCAACAACTCCTTGGGATTATGATGTAAAAGTAGTCATATCCCAGAGACCCACACTGACTCCCATGACCACCTCCTGTATTCCTGAGTTTAAATTACACACACACACACACACACACACACACACACACATATAAAACCAATGCCTGAACCTTTAAGATAGATTCTCACAAAGACTTTTATTCATATAGGACCTTGCCTGAGGACAGCAGGCCCCAGTAGAGTAGCTCAGCATATGGCAATGGGCACTCAAGGTCCCCAGAGCGGGCACTGGGCAACAGCCAGAGGCACAAGCCTTAATCAACCCTGGCTTTCAGAGATGCCATCTTACTCTATCTTTACATAGGAGTAATAATGTCCCCCCTTTCCGACTGCAGGAACTGAGGCTTAGAATAGCTAAATGATGGTCCAGGATCATTCAGATAATCAATTTCAGAGTCAGAATCCTGGCAGAAGCAAAGAGGTGCCAAAAGGGGAGGAGAAAGAGGAGACATAGTTTTCCGGCTTTGATTCCATTTTGTCCCAGTCACTTGCTAAGCTCCACAATCAGGCAGGCAGTCACCTAACATGTATTGCACTTCTACTGCAGGCTGTTGCCAGAGAGAGGCAAAGAGGAAGGAGTCACATGTGGTCTATTGGAGCTATTCTACAATCCTGTCAAATGCATGGTAGGACTTTACTTATCTGCTTCCTTACAGTTGAGTGTGTCCATCCTTTGGCCAGTGACATTTGAGCTGAAGTGAAATGTGCCACTTCCAGGTGAAGGCTTTGAGAGCCTGGGCTCAATTCACTGCCCTGCTTCTCTGGGCTGTGATAACTGGCAAATGCGCCGTGGAGGCTGCTCCTTCAGCCTAGATCCTGAGGGAGGCCATTTTGGAGCAGAAGCCCAGACAAACTGATATGGACATCTTGCTGAAGGAAGAAATAAATCTTTTACCAGAAAAAAGACTGTTATTCATTGTAAAATTATTATAACTTCCCAAGTCCCTCCGTCACCTCTCATTTTCTTTCTAGCCCAATATTGTATGCCTCATAATCTATGTTAAGAAAATCCGCCAGGCACAGTGGCTCACACCTGTAATCTCAGCACTTTGGGAGGCCGAGGCAGGCAGATCACCTGAGGTCAGGAGTTTGAGACCAGCCTGACCAACATGAAGAAACCCCATCTCTGCTAAAAATACAAAATTAGCTGGGCGTTGTGGCACATGCCTGTAATCCCAGCTACTCGAGAGGCTGAGGCAGGAGAATCACTTGAACCCGGGAGGCGGAAGTTGCAGTGAGCCAAGATTGCACCATTGCACCCCAGCCTGGGCAACAAGAGTGAAACTCCATCTCAAAAAAAAAAAAAATCCTTTCCAGAGTGAAACCTTCAGCCTTGCTCTGGTGAAGTGTTGCCTCGTCCTGTGGTTTTCCAGACCCACCAGAACCCAACTCCCTGGCCCTCCCCACTTCCAAACTTCAGACACTCTAAATCCAAGAGCTTACAAATCATGTAAAGGAAAGCCCCAGACTTTATCCTTTCACCATTTTAACAGGAGGCAAGAGTGTTTCACAAAAACATTCAAACTCACTTATCTGACAAAAGAAGAAAAAGGAATTAAAGGAAATTTGTTATATGTCCAGTTTTCAAAGACTTCTTGCTTTGAGCTGTTTCAAGTTGAGTGACAGAAAAGATTTTTTTTTTTTTTTTTTTTTTTTTTTTTTTGACAAACACAGAGCTCATACTATGAGCCAGGCACTGTTCTAGGGAGTTCCAAATAGAAACCCATTTAATACCCATAACAACTTTGTGAGATAGGCATTATTATTATCACCATCTCATAGATGAGGAAACCGAAGCATGAAGGTTTTGATTTTCATGAATCACGCAACTAAGCAGATTCGAGAGTTTTCTGCCTTCCTCAAGGGCATTGTTAATTTTGCTTTAATATTAGACGTCGTTGGGAGCAATAATATTATAACTCACCAAAAATAGCTGTGCACATTTCAGGCACTGTGCAAGAGAGAGCAGTACCAGCTGGGCCCTAGAGAACCATTTGGCATTCCTCAAATAGAATTCTGTGGGCTGTTCTCCCTCGAAGCCCTTTGTGTCTCAGTTGCAAGTAGCTGAATATGGCAACCTTGGTGGCCAATGGAAAGGTCATATTCACACCTTTCAGAGAAGGAGACCAGAGAGCCTGGCCAATGGTGTGATGAAGAATCTTGGAGTCCTTCCAACTCTATGGGCTCCCAGTAAGAATTTTTGAAAATCCATCCCAGATGGAAAGTCACACTCCTCTGGGAGGGATATCAATTATAGAATCTATTTTAGGCTGATGCAAAGAATGCAAACAGAGCAAAAGCACATGCACGTGTTGAAGCATCAGTGACAGACAAATCAATGAGTGTGTTGCTAAGACACTAAAACATAGGATATCTACTTCTTGGTTCTAGTGCCAGGACCATGGGCTCTACTCTAAAAACCAAGCTGCCATCTTGAAAATGTTACTGATCGTCACAAGTGAGATCGTGATGCAAATCTGTCTTGAGATACCTTGGTTGAAAAGAAAAAAAAATCCCTTCCAATTACACATATATACATATACACACACAAACAAAGGAAAAATGGGAGGGTTGTATTCACCAAGGTACAGAGCATATAATGGAATGAAAGGATAGAGAATGCAATGAATGTCCACACAATCCTGAAAACAGCAATAGAAAGGAAAATTGAGGCTTCACTCTCAGTTTCTCTCAAATGAATTGGTTTCTGATCTCTGCTTCTCTCTGTACGTGGTCATTATTCTGTATTCTCTTTCTATCCCTCTATCTCTATTTCCTAAACCAATTATTTCTGGATTCTTGGCACAAGAACCAAACACGATATCCCCATTGCTGACTTGACTTTTCTCTTTAAATGCTCAACAGACACTCAGTAGCATCTCAGAAGGCCCAATTCTTATCCCAGGAGAGAGAAGCTGATTGGCTGAGTTTGAGTAATGACTTCTAATATAATCATTTGAGGTCGAGGAGGAGGCTGACATGCTCACTTAGCAGGGACTGTAGGAACTGACACTACAGAGTCTGTGGACGGGTTCTCAAAGAAAGAAGAGAGGAACTGGGGAGGAAGTGATTGATAGAGGAAATTATAAGAATCTCTAATACAAAATCTGTAACCTGGACTAGAAGGGCAATGGTATTTGCATCTCAGATACGGGCTCAGTGAAAGTGCCTGGAAGGAATAATTTTGTTTGCTACTCCAAGTGAAACCTTTTGTGTATTGTCATTGTACAAAAGAAGCTAACCTGAGTCTCCCTGGGAAGTTTTCCTGTGATTAAATATAGCCAAGATATTCCTGTACAAGAGCTGCAACACCCTTGCAATTTGGTGCAACACCCTTGCAATTTGGTGAACTAGATAGAAACATACCCTATCCAAGAACCCCTAATTTTCTTTATTTTAGCATCTAAAAATGGATCCAACTCTGAGATCAGGATTTGTGCTTTAAATAGTCCTTTATAAGAAAGGGGGAGAGGGTTGGAAGAAAACCAACTGTTCATCAGCTGATCTTCTTCGTGGGTGGAGCTAAGGAGAGCTCTTGGGGAGACCATTCTGCTGAATAGAAAAAGGTTGGGCCAGCCCATTAACAAGTGGGGAGAGTGACCCAAAGCATTCAAGCCTGAGAGATTTGTTGTGCTAGTCTCCTCTTCTCTAATTTCAATCTAGGCCACATGGACTCCGATTTCTCTTTGATCTTTTAAGAGGTACAATTTTTAAATCAAATACAGGAGGTGGCATGGCATAAAATGGAAATTTTAGCATGTTTTATACTCCCACACACTTGAGGAATACCACACGTTCCTGTTACAAGTTCTCAGTACCTTTTTCACAACTCTAAATCTAAAGAACAGTTACCATCTAAATTTTTTCATAATTGTTTGGTAACAAATTATGAACTGTAACTAACTGTGGCCTTTATTTCTTCCACTTTGTGTGAGTGTTCAGTGTGTAGCCAGGAAATCTATGCCCTAGAGAAACCACTGATTTATAGAAGTGGGCCAGAGAGAGGACCTGAACTCTAGTCCCAGATATACCACCACAAGCTGGGTAGCTCTGCAAAAGTCCTCCACCTTTTCTAAATGAGCCTCGTGTTTTTCTTTCAAATAAAATTTTGAGATCAGAAAGGGCCTGTTTTCTTACAGAAGTTGCTGTGGGACTTCAAGAGGCATATACACATTTCAGGAGCACAAAGTGTACCTGTGCACATGTCTGATGTCTATTCTAACTTGTCTAATTCTAGACAAATTGTTACTATCATTTTCTTTATTAATAACTGCCCTTTATAGAACATCTACTGCACTCAAGCACTGCTGTACGGTCTTTTATTAATCCCCTATACAGCTTTAGGACATTGGTATTTCTCTATTTTACAAAAGAGAATGAAATTTAGGGAAGGTTGAGTGTCCTACCCGGGATCTCAGAGCATTAAGTGGCAGATCGAATCCAGGATTGCAACCGAGGATTATTTCATGCTACAGCCTAGCTTCTTTATGATACCAGGAGTGGATGTAAAACCACCAAAGGATGGTCTCTCCATTATTTACAGTTTATACTTAATTACCACAAATTTATTCTGTAAAATGAGGAGGAGGGAGGGGAAGCAGCAGCATTTCACATGCCCAGAGCTCAAAGGAATCAAGAAGAGTTTTGTGGGGTTTTTTAATGCTCTAACGATATAATGATTTCCCTCCCTCTCTCTGTCATTTAGTTTAGTTTTCCAGAAAATTATTCCTTTGGGAGAAGACAACTGAGCTTTTAAATCTGTGTGGCCTGTAGCCCATGGTTTTCCTTAAAGAAGGTACAAATACTGGGAAGAAGACCATGGAAGAAGGGAAAGAAAGGCAGTAGAGCCCCTGGGATGGTGAAAGTATCTTCCTGATCTTAGTACATGACAGGTGGCACGGTAGAAACACTGATGCAAAGGTTAGAATGGCTTTTACTTCCAGCTCTGTACCTGCTACCTCCTCTCTAGCTCTCAGATTCTTCCTTACTTAGGAAAAAGGCACTCTGTGACCAGATGTTCCCTAAAATCCCTTCCCATTCTGATACTGTTTTATGCAAACCAATATTTTCAAAAAGAAAAGTATAACAAGGGACTAACACACATATGGACAAATTCTAATCACTTAAGAATCTGTCTCTTCTACCCCTTTTCACAACCTTTGACCAGACAGTCTGTGGCATAAGCCGAGCACAGAGAGGGCTAAATGTCAATAAGCAGGTGATGTCCTCGATGGGAGAATGAGAAGAGGGGCTGGAGAAGCTAACACATTCTCAGTGCTTTTCAGATTAAGAATACGAAGATAAGGTCAAACAATTCGTGTGGCCATCTATTAACCTGTAAGATCTTTTAAACAAGAGCCTCGCCTGTCTTGTACAGTAGCTTCAGCACCTAGAACAGCACCTGTGTATAGCAAATGCTTAGTGAATATTGAACAGAAAAATGACTTTGGGAGGCCGAGGCGGGCGGATCACAAGGTCGAGAGATCGAGACCATCCTGGCCAACATGGTGAAACTCCGTCTCTACTAAAAATACAAAAATTAGTTGGGTGTGGTGGCACGCACCTGTAGTCCCAGCTACTCAGGAGGCTGAGGCAGGAGAATCACTTGAACCCAGGAGGTGGAGGTTGCAGTGAGCTGAGATCACACCACTGCACTTCAGCCTGAGCGACAGCGAGACAAAAAAAAAAAAAGAAAAGAAAAGAAAAGAAAAGAAAAAGAAAGAAAGAAAGAAAGAAAGAAAGAAAGAAAGAAAGAAAGAAAGAAAGAAAGAAAGAAAGAGAAAGAAAGAGAAAAAGAAAAAACGAATGTATGAATGAGGGCTTCTCAAACAGAAAGGGTAGAAAGGGGACTATTAACATATTTGCTTATATGCAGGTCAATGACATGCCAAAAGAAGAAAACACAGGTGTGCTCTAGTGGTAGATGAGTAAACTAGGTCTGATCACAAAGACTATGCTAGTTTTCAGAATTGGTGGAAGGGAATATGCGGACTCCATTTAAGACTGCATTTATTCCAGTTTAGCTCATAACTAGCAAATAAGCAGTCTTCCAGATCAAAAACACTCTGTGTCTTTGAGTTACTTCAAAGACACAGAGAATGCAGCAGTCTCGTTGTTTAAGGGTCAGTGAAGTTCTCACAGAATGGAAAATTCACCAAGACAGAGAAGCTCAGAACCCAGAAACACCTGCCAGCTGTGAATATCTGAGGAAAGAACCACATGAGCACTCCAACACCCTTCTGTTTCTTATTAAGCTTTGGACTTCACCCAGCCCAGCCAATTTGTGGAAGCACATTTTTATGTATGAGATACAGTCATTTCCAAATGTAATGATTTAGTTTTTATATTCAAAGGAACTTCACTAGTCTCATCTCCTCCTAAGCCCAGTTTCTTGTCCTTTTACCCTAAGGGTGTACTTGGACCTCAGATAGATTTTCAGTCTGCAGTGGGAAAATCTCTGGACTTCTCACCCAAAGAGGCAGAGAACTCAGGCAGGAGTAAGACAACGGCTTACTTGGTTGTAAGGCTGCCGCATCTCTGGTGGCCTGTACACGCTTGGAACTAGCTGCTTTCTCACAATCTCTCTCTCTTTGAAGGAATGAAAGCTATAGGTACTGAGGGAGCCTCTGGAGGGCTTAATGAAAATCAATAACAAAAATTAAAGATGGGAAAAGGGGAAATCACAAGGAGGTTTCTAAAAATCTTCAATTTCTCTGACACTTTCGCCTTCATGGAAAGACTTTTGATTCCCCCCTGAAAAGCATGTGTGGAATCGCAAAGACAATGAATTGCATAGTAATGTAGCTCATCGCTCATGAGCTGTCCTTGCTAGATTTCCCTCCACCAAGCTCCTTCTCTGAAACCAGGATGGGAGGAGAGATGAAGAATGAAAATAACTTCCGAACTCTGGGGTCATCACCTGGTACTGGACTGTGGTTTCTTGGCTCCTGGAACTCTTCTGAAATTAAGCTAGATATGGATGACATGGCTTTTAACTACCCTAAGGCCACACACAAAACAAACTTGACTGTGATATTGTCTCTGATTTTTCTTTCTTTCTTTTTTTTTTTTTTAAGAGACAGGGTTTTGCTTTGTCACCCAGGCTGGAGCACAGTGGTGTGATTATAGCTCACTGTCACCTCAAACTCCTGGGCTCTAGCAACCCTCCCACCTCAGCCTCCTGAGTAACTTGGACTACTGGACCATGCTACCATAGCTATTTTTAAAATCATTTGTACAGATGGGGTCTTGCCATATTGCCCAGTCTAGTTCAAACTCCTGGCCTCAAGTGATCCTCCCATCTCAACTTCCCAAAGCTCTGGGATTACAGGCATGAGCCACTGTGCCCAGTTTTGTCTCTGATCTTTATTTTAATGGTTTTTGAGCTGTCTATGTTACTTCAAAGACACATAGAATGCATAGAACGAAGAACTCTCATTGTTTAAGTGTCAATGAAATTCTCACAGAATGGGAAGTCCTTCAAGACAGAGAAGCCCAGAACCCAGAAATATCTGCCAGCTGTGAATATCTGGGGAAAAACCACATAAGCACTCAGAGACCCTTCTGTTTGGGAATGATGCAAAATCTCTGGAATAGCATGTCATTATATAAATTATATTAGTTGCTCTTGGAGAATTCCAGCCTGAGAACTGAGATTCTTATTCGTCTCCATATCCTCAAGAGAGCTGATCGTCAGCTCTCGAGAAACAATGGTGGAAAATAAAAGAGAAAATATTAGGATGGTGCAAAAGTAAAGTAAAGGTAATGGCAAAAACCACAATTACTTTTGCACCAACTTAATAGATATCTGTCAACTCTCCCTCACATTGAAACACTACAGTTAGAGTGCTTACAAGGTGGGTTTAGGGGTGAAGCTCCAGACTATCCAAGAATCCCCATTCCTCTTGGACATGGGTTGAGGCTCAAGTACAAAGGAGCAGAACACTGTTAAAGAGAGATTGCTCCAGACACCTGTCAAAAATGGCAAGACAGATTTTGTTCAACTAACTGCAGTAGAGGAGAGAGATTTCAGTATAGAGCTGAGCTCAGCTCCAAGTTAAATAGACAGGGAAGACTTTATCCAAGACTACTGCAACAAGGAAGAGACATAGAACTCAACTCTAAATACAGTAGGGGCAAGTGGTGATTTATAGCAATGGGCAGGGTGAGGAAGTAGGTGAAAAATTGTGAAGAGGAGACTGGTTAGGTATGAAGGATCATGGAAATAAAGAACTTTATTGGATATCAAATGTGAGAGATTCACACTAAACAGGGCTTGACAGTCTAAGGACAAAGCCTACGGGAAAAAAGGACTCAAATGAGACTAAACAATGTTCCTCCAAGGAACTAGTCCAGGAGAAATATATGGTACCTTTACTACAATACAAAGATTATTGAAGCATTCAATCTCCCATCCACATGGTCGACAGATATGTATGAAGCACTTCTGCTGGGTTCTGGTATGCAGTGTGGGAGTAAGGTAGATATGATACCTGTTCTCATGGAGCTATGTGGAGTTCTCATGGCACTTACTGACCTACATAATTTTCAGTTTGCAGAAACTAGAAATTATGTAGCTCAACTGGAAATTATGAAGTTCAGCAAGTGCAATGACAGGGAAAGTACAGAAATGTCTAACAGAAGCATTCAACCCTGGTTTTGAGTTTTTTACTGTTTTCTTAAAATAACTTCACAGATGATATTTTGTCTAAGGCCTGAAAGATTGGTAGAACTTGGCAAGGCAGCAAAGACAGAGAATAACATCATTAAGAACATAGCAGGTTCAATAAACTGGAAAAAAAACAAAAAGCATGATATGACCCAAATGCAGCATGAGCATGAGGCAAAGATGTGGGAGATATGTGAGAAATTAGGCTGGGAAATTGGATACAGGCCAAATCGGAAAAAGCCTCAAGAACCACATTAAATATATATTTAATATATATAAAATATACATATATATGTATATTTAAATACATATTTAAATGTATATATAAATATAAAATATATATATTTAAATATATACATTTAAATATATATTTATATAAATATATTTAATTTATATTTAAATATATAAATATAAATATATATTTAAATAAATACATACACATGCATTTAAATATATATTTAAACAAATATATATTTATATATGTTTATATATTATATATTTATATATGTTTATATATTATATATGCTTATACATATATATTTATATATGTGGTTCTTGAGGCTTAATAAATATATATTTATTATAATAATATATGTATTATATGTAATACATATATTATAAATATTTATTATTATAATGTGCTCAGGACACTTACGTTAGCCCACAGTTGGGCAAAACTATTTAACACAAGCCTATTTTATAATAAAGTGTTGAATAGCTCATAGAATGTATTGGATACTATACTACCCTGAAAATGAAAACAGAAGCTGGGCATGGTGGCTCACACCTGTAATCCCAGCACTTTGGGAGGCCAAAGTGGGTGGATCACCTGAGATCAGGAGTTCGAGACCAGCCTGACCAACATGGTGAAACCCTATCTCTAACAAAAATATAAAATTAGCCAGGCATGGTGGCACATGCCTGTAAACCCAGCTACTCAGGAGGCTGAGGCAGGAAAATCACTTGAACCCAGGAGGCGGAGGTTGCAGTGAGCCGAGATTGTGCCACCACACTCCAGCCTGGGTAACAAGAGTGAAACTCTGTCAAAAAAAGAAAAGAAAACAGAATGGTTTATGGGTATTCAAAGTACAGTTTCTACTGAATACATATTGCTTTTGCATCATTGTAAAGTAAAAAAAAAAAAAATTCGTGAGTTGAACCATTGTTAAGTTGAGGACCATCTGTATGTTTATTGCAGGACTTCTCTGAGTCTTTATTTAGTAGATATCTTAGTTTGGGTTCCCCCAGAAGCATACTATAAAATAAGAATTAGAATATAATTAGTTTATTTGGGATGTTATTTCTGGCAACTTCACTAGGAGAAGTGAAGTCAATCAACACAGGGTACATTAATGAGCTGGTTTACCACTATGGGGACCTGGAGCTCAATCCCACTGGTGATATCTGAGAGACAATGTAGAACACACTTCAGAGTTATCCCAACCAACAGGCGAGAAAGCTGTGAAATTTTCTCCCAACTACCATCCCTCATTTGTTGAAGTCTGCTTTCAAAGGGGTTGACTCTCAAGTACTTCCAGCTTGCTCTGCAGGCCACAACGTGTACTTCCTGAGTCAGCAGTAAAAGAACACAAATAACAAAACAAGACACTTGAGCAAAAGTCACATGAGTTTATACTATGCAGAGTGTGCAGAGAATACGAGCAGAGCAAGGACAGCAACTCCTCCAATAGGTAACGTGGTTTGTGAAGCTCCAAGAGGTAGATTAAGTTTGCGTTTTCCCAGTATATTTGACCACAGAATCTTCTCCGTCTAGAACATCCTGAAGGCTGGTAACGTTTCACATAATAAACTTTGAGGGCTTCTTCTAGATCAGTAGTCAATAAGCTTTATCTGTAAAGGTAAACTTTATCTGTAAAGATAGTAAATACTTTTGGCTTTACATGACATATGGTGTCTGTCACAACTGTTCAACTCTGCTGTGACAATCCCCAAAACAGCCAGAGACAATATGCAAATGAATTTCCATGGTTGTGTTTCAATAGAGCTTTATTTATAAAATTAGGTGGCCAGCCAGATTTCACCCATCAGGTGTAGTTTGCTGACCCCTGGTCTTGCCATTCCTACAGCTCCATCCAGCTGTAGGATTATAAGACGTGTGTGGTTGCCCTACACAGCAGGGAAGTCAGAGTGACTGATCTTAGCAAAGCCTTAACTCTCTTCTCTCATGTGGATTCATAGTAAATGGCGTTTCAAATCAATGTACCTAACCACTACAGAACCCCATCCCAGCCAGTCCTCTGCCACAGTCCCATGTATTCCATTTTGCTGAAGAAAAGCAAATGAGCCTAAATTTAATTAATCTGCTAGGGAAATAAAAATAGTGTTGCCTGAAAGCTGCCTGATGCCAAGAATTTTCTGTGTCACAGGAAGAGAAAAATAAATAGTGGCTTAAAATAAACAAAGTTCTGCTCACCCTAGGATCCTAAAGAGATATAAAGACTGGGGGAGGAGGGAAAGGGGTCAGAGAACACCCAACTCCAGCTTCTTTATTTTCTAGCTTGAAGGCATAAGGACAATACTTTCTCCTGATACACCCATTTAGCTACCTAGTGAATGCTGGGCATTCGCTCCTTAATTCAAGAAAAATATATTGGATGCCTAATCTTTGCCAGACACAGTGCTAGACAGGACTGGCTACATAATTTGTTGGGCCCTGAATTTTGCAAAACAAAAATTCAGGGCTTCTGTTCAGCAATTACAGTATCAGGAATATCAAAATGATGACAGCAGAGTACTATACCAAGCCTGGGGCCCTTCTGACTACTGTGCAATTGCATAGGCCACACACCCAAGAAGCTAGCCCTGGCTGAAATTGGTTTTACAAAGATACATATGGTTACAAAGAAGATTTCAGTCTCCCCTCTAGAGAAGCTACTAACCAAGAGGGAGAGAAGATGTATGTAATAAGACTGTCAGAGCTTCATATCTTCCTTTTCAAATCCATCACCACTTTTATGCACATCAGATCCCAGTGAGCTTCTACATTCAACAGCCAGCACCTGCGTCTCTCTGTTGGCATCTGGCCACAGGCTGCTGGAGCCACTTTGCTGGGGAGCTCAGAGAACTGGAAGTCCTTCACCATTGACTTGTGTGCTAGTCCATTTAGTTTGCTCCTTGCCCCTGGTTAGGTCAGCCCTGAGGCCAGATGTGCAATGGTCCCAGACCTTCTCCTTAGGATTAAGTCATACCCCAGCCTAGATCCCTTCCCTTCTTATTTCCCCACTTCCCTACCAGTTCTTCTTGGGAGCACTTCCTAATAGATTATTTCCACACACAAATTTTCATTTCAGAGTCTGCTTTTGAGGAATCCAGTCAAAAACACACACATATGAATTATAGGGGACTGTTAATAGACTAAATGTCTGTGACCCAAAAATATTCTTATGTTGAAATCCTGGCTGGGCGCAGCGGCTCACGCCTGTAATCCCAGCACTTTGGGAGGTGGAGGCGGGTGTATCACGAGGTCAGGAGATCGAGACCATCCTGGCCAACATGGTGAAACTCCGTCTCTACTAAAAATACAAAAATTAGCTGTGCACATGGTGCGCGCCTGTAGTCCCAGCCACTTGGGAGGCTGAGGCAGGAGAATCTCTTGAACCCAGGAGGTGGAGGTTGCAGTGAGCCGAGACCGCAACACTGCACTCCAGCCTGAGAGACAGAGTGACACTCCGTTTCAAAAAAAAAAAAGAAAGAAATCCTAACTCCCGAAGCGGGGCTTTTGGGAGGTGACTAGGTCATAAGAGTGGAGACCTCATGAATGGAATTGGTGCCCTTATAAGAAGAGATGATTTCTCTCTCAATCCTGTGAAGGTTCCAGGAGAAGTTGGCCATCTGCAAAGCTGGAAGAGACTGCCATCAGTAGACACTGGATCTGAAGGACACCTTGATCTTAGACTTCCTAGCCTCTAAAACTGTGAGAAATAAATGTTGTTTAAGCCATTCATTTATGGTTGGCTGTTATAGTAGCCTATATTGACTATGATAAGGACTAAGGTACAAAATGAGAATTGGTGGAGATCCTGAGAAAGTATCAGGCTATTCAGAGATGAGGAAAGCTTATTCCAGGTGAAGGCAGGGAGTGCCACAGGTGAGAGGAATCTTGGGTGGGTCGGTGTCTATGGTAGGTCTTGACTAATGAATGTGTTCACATAATGAATAAGGAATTGTGGAAATAGGAGGAGGTATTGTATTTATTCTGTTTATTTCTACAGATCTCTTTACTCTTTTCTAAGCTGCCGTGTATCCAGGAAGGCTGACCTGCGTGGACTGCATCAACAGGCAACCTTGTCTTTGGCTTCTGGTTGCATTAGGCCAATTACGTTGTAGATGATGAGTGGTGGAGGAATGTGAATATATAATGGCTAGATGAACGAAAGGAAAGATGAATGAATATAATCAGTGGCATCTGAATGTTAATACTAGGTGGCTTGACCTTGACTTTCTAGTATATATTTGGGTAGAATCATTTGTTCATCCTTCTGTGATATTTCTCAGGGTTGATTTTGTTTTCTTGTTTGTTTGTTTGTTTTGAGATGGAGTCTCACTTTGTCACCCAGGCTGGAGTGCAGTGGCGCCATCTTGACTCACTGAAACCTCCACCTCTTGGGTTCAAGAGATTCTCCTGCCTCAGACTCCCAAGTAGCTGGGACTAGAGATGCACACCACCACACTCAGCTTAATTTTTGTATTTTTAGTGGAGATGAGGTTTCACCACATTGGTCAGGTTGATCTTGAACTCTTTACCTCAGGTAATCAGCCTGCCTCGGCCTCCCAAAGTGCTTGGATTACAGGAGCCACCACACCCAGCCTCTCAGATTCTTATTTAGTTATATAGCTGAATTTTAGAAGTCCCATTTCATAGGGTAATTGATAGAGTCATATTTCTTCCAACAAAGTTGGAATCTCTGAGCTGTTTGTGCTCTTGGCACAAAAGAGGATGCTGACAGGAGAATGCAGTTGCAAAACAAAAAAAAGAAGAAGAAGAAAGAAAGAAATTACGAGAAGTATTTTGCAAAGTAAACATCACTAGGAGGAGGAATGATGAAGCTAAAATAAATGTTTCCTGTTGAAGTCTACTTTGTATTACAAATCATGAAGGGGCTTGATTGGATAGCCGACTGGTGGCAAATAGCCTGCAGTTCATTTCTTTCTCTTACTGACTTTTGGCCAACATGATGCAAGATGCACATAAATGTTATTTGACAGTGCCTTTCAGTATACTGAGGGAGGATGAGGCAGGGCTCTGCTCAAAGAAACACCTGGGTTTTTGGAACCAATCCTACTGCACATTACCCCTAACTCTATATACTGTTGTACCAATCAAGGGACCCACAAGACACAGGTAACATATTCAAACATACTAATTGAGGAGACATAACAGGGGAACCATTTACAAAGTGCAGACAGGGTTTGAGAGAACCAGCAACATGTGGTGAAGCACCCTGGACCTAGTATGAGAGCAACACAGAAGAAACCAGAGGTGAGAGAGGCAGAGAGAGGGGTTCATGGTGACGCTGTACAAGCACCTGGCTCCAGTCTTGTTGGAGTGCAGCAATTCACGAAGCTAGATTCCCCCTCTACCTCTCAATTATGTAAGCCAGTTTGTCATTTTTTTTTTTTGACTTGAGTGAGTTGAAGCTCGTTTTTATCACTTGCAATACTCTCATCTAGGCTCCCTTTGCCCTGAGTCCATCCCTACAGTGCTATCAACCACTCTGTACAGTGTCATTTTTTGTTGTTTTTTTTTTTTTGCCGGAGTGGGGGGATCAGACACCCCCACTAGACTCAGAGTTCTCACTTTTCCTCTTTACCAGGGTCTGGTGCAAGTTTGTAAGTGTTTAACAAATATGGAAAGAAAGCAATGCAAAAGTCAGGGTTCCAAGACAAGGTAGTTCAGCATTGCTAGTTTCTTAATAAGATAATAAGGAAGATGATGATGATGATGATGACCACCTGTGGTAATGATAATGGTGATGATAATAATTACCATTTATTGAGCATTGCACCTTTAAGGGCTTTACAAACATTTTCTCATTAGATCATCAGAACCACCACCTCAAGTGGCTATGTTAAACCATGCTCCTCAGGCTCAGAGATTTCAGGCAACTCATCACTCATACAGCTATAAGTGCCAGTCACAGGATATTCACTCCAAAGTCCATGCTTTTATCCATCACGTGAACAGCCCCCAAGCCTTTCTACTTCTTCATTTTCCTGAATGAAGCCCCCTATCCTGACATGCCATTCTTGACTCTGCCTTTGCTTGAACTCTATTGGAGCAAGGAAATAGGGCTAAACATTTTCCCGTCTCACCTCTTTATGCCAGGCCTGGCCCCTGATATACCATGTGGCTTCATGCCAGGCTGAGCACAGAAACATCTTCTCAGAATCACTTTGGGGCCTGAGAAATATGGTGGTACTGAATCATGGAGTTCATATCCAAAAGTTCAGAAGGAACAAAGCCTGATTCCAACTTCAGAACTTCCAAGTCAAATCCCCAAAATATCCAATGCTTCCTTAAGACCCAGAAGCAACCTAGACCATCATTTGAGCATACAGGCTTTAAAGCCAAATCCACCTGGGTCATAATTCTGACTCTTTCATAGTCTGGGTGACTTTTGGCAAATTGCATCAACTGGGGAACGTTTACCTCAGAAAAATGATGAGAGAATGAAGTGAATTAGCATTGACTATAGTAAACTAATGGTATCTTGCATATAGCAATTATGACAACAGTAGTAGCTATATTTATTATTATCAAAATCTCATCTTTTCAGATGACTGAAAGCTAAAAATCTTCTGGAGGTCTTACAGGGAAATGGGGGAAATATAAAGAACCCCATTACTCCACACCTCTACTACCTATTGTTCCCCATACACACATGTATATGTCTCCATCTTTTGACAGGCACGCCTCCTTCTCCAGAAAGCCTTTGGACCCTCCTTCCCCCAGTGGTGTTAAGAGTTGCCTGATTTACGAAATAAAAATATGGAACACCCAGTGAAATTTGAACTTCAGATAAACAGCAAATACCTTTTACAGTATAAATATGTCCCAGGCAATACTTTGAACATACTTATACTAAAAAAGCATGTTTTGTTTATCTGAAATTCAAATTTAACTAGGCATTTTATCCGCAGTCCTAGTTATACATTCCTCTGCAGTGTGTCGCAACTCTCCTGTGCAGTATTTTTCTTTCTATGTTATAATTGGCCTACATCAGGAGCTGATACCTGTCACATCTGAGTTAATGTGTAACTTTAAGATCCTCTGATATTAAAGAATTAATGTTAATTTTGTAAAGAATAATATTATTGAGATGAATTTTAAGAGCTCATATATTTTAGGATACATACTGAAATATTTGGGGAAGAGATGACATAGTGTCTGGGATTTGCTTCAAAATAATAAAGGTGCAGAGAAGTGGATGAAGATAGAAATTAAACAAAATTCTCCATGAGTTGGTAATTACTGAAGCTGAGTGATAAGTACCTGAAGTTCACCATAGCCTTTTGATTATTTTGTATTTTGAAATTTTCCATCATACATATGTCTGCTGAGAGAAGTGGGCTCTGAGCATGCACACACGCACATACATACAAGACAGGACAGTTAACTGAATGAGCATTGCACATGAATCAAGCAATCCATGGTTTGATCATAATGAGTTCCTTAAATAGCTCGGGAACATTGAGCAAACCACTTTCTCTTTCTAGACCTTAGTTTCCTTATCTGTTTAAAATGGAAAAATTGGATTAAGTGATTTCTGCTAAAATCTCTGAACTTCAGATAACCACACTGGAATGCCCTTGACCTTTTCTAGGTTAAATTTTCTGTGCATTGCCTCAAGCCTCCCCTGCCCATCAGCTGTAGAACAAAACAGACTGCTCTTAGCATCTGCCTCACACTTCAACAAAAAGGGGCCATAATGGGGTTCTGTGGAGAACTTTAGTGGAGAGTGACCCAAAGCCCTCCATCACCAAGCAGCTGCTCTTTCCTTCTGCCACCTGCTGAAAGGTCACTTCAGTGTATAGCCTACCTCAAGAAGGCCTTCCATGTTCCATTTCAGCCGTGGAGGGGGAGAAATAAAACCTCCTTTTTAACTTTTCGACCTGATGTTTCCATGTTTCCAGTGTGTCAACTCCCAACCCACCTTCAAAGTTCCCGTATGGAGTTCCTTAGACCAAAGATCTGATGTGAGCCCAAAACCATATTTCTCCTGTCCTTAAAAGTGCAGTCAATAGGGAAAGAGGACTAAAACAAGAATCAAAAAATAAAAAAGAAGGGCACCATGTGGAAATTACACCTAGGTAGCAATCTGGTTGATAGTAGTTGCTGGGGGTTTTTTTGTTTGTTTGTTTGTTTGTTTGTTTGTTTGTTCCCAGTATCTTTGTGGCTTTAGAGATGGGGCAAGAGGAAGACATGTGTTCATTATAAACAAAAGTCAAGCAAACAGAAAAGCAAAAAAAGTACATTGCTATTCCAAAGTCCACTATTCAGAAGTAACCATTATTAGCATTTGGAGATTAAGAGTTTAGGGAAACTAAAAGGAACTAGGGGTCCAAGGAGAAATAAATGGTCGATTTGAGAGCAGGGTCAGGGAAGTACAAGATGAGACTGGAATATCTTGTGCCAGAAGGAAAAGAAGTGCTCAAAAAGTAAATAAATAAAGGGGCATTTCATGAGGACAAAGTGGGCAGCTGCATGGGCCTCCTGATGGCCAAATCTGAGATAATTATGGCATCAAAATAATTATAAACAATTGAAAATAAGAATGCAGGCCAAGCGTGGTGGCTCACGCCTGTAATTCTGGCACTTTGGGAGGCTGAGGCAGGCGGATCACCTGTGGTTAGGAGCTCGAGGCCAGTCTGGCCAATATGGTGAAACCCCATCTTTACTAATACAAAAATTATCCAGGTGTGGAGGCAGGTGCCTGTAGTCCCAGCTACTCCAGAGGGTGAGGCAGAAAAATCACTTGAACCCGGGAAGTGGAGGTTGCACTGAGCCGAGATCATGCCACTGCACTCCAGCCTGGTCAACAGAGCGAGACTCCACTTCAAAAAAAAAAAAAAATGCATCGGTCCACACTAAAAATAAACAGATAAAAACCAATATATATTTATACCTATATATGCTTATGCTTATACATGTGTATATAAACATATACTATATATGTATATGTATACATGTTTTCCCTTCCCACATATATATGCCCAATCAAGTGTTTGAACTGACAGCAGCTCTCAAGAAAATCGATTTCAATTTATTTAAAGTTATTTTTTGTATATCTTGTTACATGAATATTGAGCACATTTAGATTATTCTCACATTATCCTGTTCTTAACAATGACTTCCTATTTCCTCAAGGACTGTGTTAGGCTATCAATGGATTGGTGAAAAGACTGTTTCTTTAAACTACATTTTTCAAAGGTTTTTTTTTTTCAAAACTGGTAAGTTGAACCTAGCAAAATTTTAAAATTTTGTTCTTTGAAAAACAACATAAAGAAGGCAGAATGGCAAGCAACAGAACATATTCTCAATCCATGTGTCTGACAGGGGACTTGCATCTCAAATGTGTGAAGACCTCTTACAACTGGAGAATAAGAAAACAAGCTATCCAACTGAAAGAAAAATGGACAAAGATTTGAACAGATACTTTTACCAAAGAAGATATTGAGATAGAGAATAAGCATATGAAGAGAAGCTTGGCATGAGTCATCTCAAAGGTATTCTTGAACCCTAAAATACTGTGCTTCATACTTGCTGGAATAGTCACTCGGAATTTCTTGCAAGTGCTGAGTGCTTCATTAATCTCCCACACATTGTTCCCTGCCTTCTGATTAAATGCTGCTGTCTTATCATTCAGACCTAAATAAGCTAAGCATATAGCAGGGTTTACATGGAGATTTGCCATCCTGGAGATTGAGCAAGTTAAAATGTTTAAGTGTCAGTGGCCTGCTGTTGAATCTCATACAATTCTGGCTTCATTTGGGTGGGTGGTCTGGGCTAAATCGAACCCAGGACTCTGGAATCAAATTCACCCACCCTTTCTGCTTAGCCATTCTGCCAGCTTTTTTCCTTGGAGATGGAGAGTGGTTATGGAAATCAGATATTTTCCTTCTTCTAAATATGCAGACTCATAGTTCAAACCTGTCATTTGTGATTCTATGATAAAGAAGAAAATAAGCTGAGAGGAAGGAAGACATTATCATTTCTGAACTTAACTTGAAGTCAGCAGGCTTAATTTGTCCCAAGCCACATCTAAGAATAATAGCAATTCCTCATTAGATACCAATTAAAATAAACCTCTTATCAAGATGGGATGACGGTTGAGGGGATCTGGTTATTTAAACAGAGTAGGTTATTGAGAGTCAGCCATTGAGATGAAAAGTAGGGATGCTAGTCCTTCAAAATTGTGGACAGTTTTTTCTATTCCTGCATGTAATAGCAGCATCCAACATATATTGGGAGTTTACTATATGCCTGGCACAGTACTAAACCTTTTGTTTAATCCTTTAATAAACCTCTGGTTTAGAAACTATCTCATTTTCATTTTACAGATTAGGAAGCAGAGGCTCAGAGAGGTTAAGTAATCTGCCCAAATAACAGAGCTGTTAACTAACTGTGATTCAAACTCAAGTGAGTTGATTCCCTTGCATTTTCTTATTTTTTTTCCAAAAAATTAATTTGTTTACAAACTGTTGAGATCTTTAATTCGTCTAAAATTTCATTAGGAACATGATGTGAAATAAGATATAAATATTTTGTTTTCTAAAAATGCAATCAATCACAATTTAAAATGTTTTTTTTAAACAACTTAATATAATGGAGAGATAAATACACATGACATGATAAGTAAAAAACGGAAGTCCAGGCGAGGTGGCTCACGCCTCTAATCCCAGCACTTTGGGAGGCCAAGGCAGGAAGATCACCTGAAATCAAGAGTTCAAGACCAGCCTGGCCAACATGGCGAAATCCCCACTCTACTAAAAATACAAATATTAGCGGGGCATGGCGGTAGGCACCTGTAGTCCCAGCTACTCAGGAGGCTGAGGCAGGAGAATCACTTGAACCCGGGAGGCAGAGGTTGCATGAACAGAGATCACGCCATTGAACTCCAGCCTGGGGGACAAGAGCAAGACTCCATGAAAAAAAAAAAAAAAAAAAAAAAAAACTCAGAAGTGACACTAAACTATATACACAATATAAGTAACTGCATTAAGCACAAAATATGCATAGCCATTGATATGACACCATGTACATCTACATGGAAACATAACACTGTTGAAGTTGAAGGAAGAGTCTGAAATCAGAAATCTAGCATTAGACTGCCTAGGTGGGTCTGAATCCCACACCTACCTCTAACTCTCTCTGGATGACCCTGTGCAAATTACTTAACCTTGCTGTGCCAGTTTCTCATCTAGAAAACGTGGATAATATTGCTTATCTTGTGAGATGGCTGAAAGGCTTAAGTAAGTCAATCCATGCAAAACAGCACAGTGCTTAACACTAAAAAACACTGCACCTATAAATATGCAAAAATATTGATAGTTCTAATCAGTGAATGGTGTAATTATATGTATTTTAATTTTTTTCATTTAAATGTTCAAATTGAAATTTTCCACATTGTTCACAATGATTTGTTTTGTTTGGTTGGTTTTTATACTCCGGGGGAAGAAAAGGTTAATTTTTTCAAACTCTGGGTCTTAAGTGTGCAACTAATGCCAAGATATTCTAAAATCAAAAACTAAGCCCCTTACAAACTCCCTTGGGGGATGTACCTTTGCAGAGAGAACCCCTATGCCTCCCTCATAGAAAACAAGTTCCTCATTTCCATAAGCTGATAACACAGGAAGCATTAGAGCAAGGATTCAGTGAAAAATAGAATCCTTAAATAATAAATTGGAAGTACTGGGCATTATGAAAACAAGAACCAATAAATGTAAATGACTCCAAGGTAAATGATTTCTTCAAGTCCCTGAGGTTCTGTAAGAGTTGGGAATATGTTATATTGCATTATAATTTATAATTGGATTTTGAAGTCTGTTCAGTAACAGGTCTAGTAACAGGGCTGGGAATTAATCCTCAATTCACACCTCATTACATTGCTGCAAATATCGCCAAACTTGACTCCATATGAGACAGACCTTCATGTATATAAATAAGGGTGCCAGCCAGGCCCATAGTACTCTAATACAGGTACTTTCTTATATATGGGGAACTGTTGGGATGGAAAGCTGAATTATTCAAAATAATGCAGTTCCCTTGCTAAACTTCCCCAAGCTGCAGATGAAGCTAATGAAGGAAAGATTTATCTGTGTTCCTTCAGAGATGATTTGTGAAAAAATCAGCTGCAAATAACTAGAGAAGCAATCTAGAGAAATGCTTAGTATGTCTCCAACAAGCAAGAGTCTGTCCTGGCCATGAAATTGCTACTGTTCAGAAATTCAACATGTGGAAGAAAAGGCAAGGAGACTAGTTCTGGGAACCTGTTCTTCTGGAAAACGATGATTAAAACATTTTCTTCCAGCCACCCACCTCCCTCTGGGGACTAACAAGGCTGAGAAAGATAAACAGTAGCTGTGTGACTTTGAGTTGGTTTATTGCCCTCTCCGAACTTCATTTTTCCCACCTGTTCAGTAAGAATACCCACCTGGCAGCATTTCTGTGAGGACTCCAGATAATTCACACAGTGTGGTTTTCTTAGAACCTGACTCATAATAGAAACACAGCAGCTGTTAGCATTGTTACTGGGGTGCTGATTTCAAGAACCTTGGAAAAGCCTGGATCTCCAGTTTCCCCAATTGATTTGCTAACATTTAAATACCTTCAGTTGAAGAATATGTTTTCCTTCTACTGTTACAGATAAGGCTTTACTATAAATATCTGGGTGTGATAGCAATTTGCTTAAATTCATATTAAACTACAAATGATCCATGTCAGATTATAACAGGTTCTGAGGACTACTAGTAGGGAGAAAGAAAACATTTGCCTATTGACTCATTAAGCATTTATTTAGCACCAACTATATGCCAGGTTTGCAGCGGTTTGGAGATAGGGACAAAGACAAGCCTATGGACTTTGAAAATGTTCCTTTCTTGGCCTGAAACAAACTGCCAGGCTCATGGTTCTCATCCTTCAGGCCTTGGTTTAGATCACTTCTTGGGTTCCGTACATATTCAGATTCTGCACTTTTATAGTATTACAACAGAATCCTTCAGACAACTTGTAGTGACCAAGGTTAGCCACCCCACTCAGATGTATAAGAAATCACTACTTATTTGTTTTCATGAAGCTCAGTTTAAATCCGTTTCCAAGGCGAATTCCCACCACACTGGGTAGAAATTTCATCTTAGTCAACATTGAGCACCTATCTCTCTGAGTCAGTTTAGAATCCAGGAGACATTTCTAGTACCCGGAAGATAGAGAAAGAGCCCCTGACTTCCCATCCTTCAGCCCCTATCCTCCATCATGGCCAACTTCCTCTTTGTCACAGCTGACAGTGGCTCCTCCCCAGTCTCAGAAGCTCTCAGCTTTGGTGGGTGCAGAAACCTTGCTAAGGCAGACAGCTCTGTGTCTTGAGTCCAGTCACTGTTTGATGTCTTGGTACTCTGATGTCTTGGTACTGCCACTATGCAATGTGAGGGTCATGCCATCTCTCACCTTCCATCTCTGATCTCTCTTGGAGTCCACAGAGCTCCTTCCATCCCAGGGGTTTGCAAAATCTTTTCAGGTAGCAAATATGTTGGAGCTTCACAGGCCTCACTGTCGCTTTCACAGCTACTCAGCTTTGTTGCTGCAGGGCTAAACCAGCCATAGACAACACGTAAATTAATGAGCATGGCTACATTCCAAAGACACTATATTCATGAACCCAAAAAATCTATTTTTGTAAAATGTTCATGTGTCACAAACTAATATTCTTTACATAATTTTTTTTTCTTTTTTGAGACAAAGTCTCGCTCTGTAGCCGAGGCTGGCATGTAATGGCATAATCTCTGTTCACTGCAACCTCTGCCTCCCAGGTTCAAGCGATTCTCCTGCCTCAGCCTGCCGAGTAGCTGTAATTACAGGTGCCTGCCACCACGCCTGGCCAATTTTTGTATTTTTAGTAGAGACAAGGCTTCAGCATGTTGGCCAGGCTGGTCTCAAACTCTTGACCTCAAGTGATCCATCCACCTCAGCCTCCCAGAGTGCTGGGATTACAGGCATGAGCCACTGCACCCGGCCTCTTCATGTAATCTTTTTAAAACCATTCTAATGTTCAGACCATTAAAAAAATAGGCAGTGGGCCAGATTTGGCACACATCCCAGAGTTGGCCAAACTCTGCTCCATCCTCTTCTTATCCTCAAAAAGCTTAACAAAATTTGTTTCATGAGTTTAGACTTTTTGAAAATAAAGGCCATTTATTCATCATTCATTCATTTGTTGAACAAATCCTTATAAGGTGACTGTCCACCATCCCAGATTGCCTCGGATAAAGGAGTTTCACGGGATGTGGGATTTCTAAGAACTGAAATGGAAAGTCCGAAGCAAACCAAGAGCGTTGATCACCCAACCTATTAGGTGCCAGGTAACAAAGGTTCAGGAGTAAAGGAAACCAAGTATTTGTCTTTACGAAACCCACAGGCTCTTCGGGAAGGCAAGTGCCTTTGCCCACAACTCCTAACCTTGGTTTAAGATACACACCTCCCCTCACTCATTCCTGGCAAGTGCAGGAGGTCAGGGGAAAGTGCTGGAAGGAAAAAGCCCAAATTATCATCTCAACAGATTGTTCTATTACACAGTAAAGTACTGTGCATAGTATTGATTCTAAGCATCAAAGACAGAGCAGCAAGAGTAAACATGTAAAATGTTCCCACAGTGCGAGGTGACTGAACCAAAGCCTCACCACACCCACCTACCCACCCATGAGGATTGAACAGAGCTGGAACATCTAGGCCCAGGAAGCAGATTAAGGGCTTCTAGAGTGGTCCAAGCATCTTTCACCTCTAGCGATTTCTGTGGTACTAGCAAATGCAAACATCCTAAAATCATTTTATAAAAATTGTGAGCAATTTCATTTGTTCAATCCTGTTGGTTCGATTCTGTGATTACATTTATAAACTCAATTTGACTTCATGAGAAAAGTCTAAATTTGAGGCCCGCTAGAAATGTGAGGCCCAGGTAAAAAGTTCTCCTCTTCTCCTATGCTCCTTGCCCATCCTCTCCCCTCCAAAGAGTTTGATACAGTAAGACAGCCTCAGCAGGGCCTTTTTTAATTAGGAAAGGCGTACACTTTGGGAAGACAAGATCACATGCCACAGTGGTGAGTGATGTACAGACAGGACCTCAGTCCCTATTTGACTCCTCTGTCAGGCAGCTTCGTGCAGTGCATAACCTGCACCACTATGGAGAGCTACCCTGAGACAGCTGTCTGGCCTTTCAGGGAAGAAATCAGACCCTTTTGCTAACGTTAGAGGAACAATGAATGGGGTGAATCTAATTGCTTCAGACCCCAGGGCAGTAAGTTGCTCCTTCGGAAGTGATTTCTGTCTTTCAATTGCTTGGGTTTTTGACAACTGGCTGTTTCTCACCTATTGTTTCTTCCCGTGGTTCTACTTGCCAAATGTGCCTTCAAACAGTGGGCTGAGCATGGGTTGGGAAAGCCTTTGAAAGCCAGCAAGGCAGAAAGTTCAAGACAAAAGGTCTTCAAGCAGATATTGTTGACAGCCTTTAGTTAAGCAACTGCTCTGGCTGGAGGAGGATAATAGAGAGTATACCCTAAACCCTGCTTCAAAGGGGGACTTTGACTTGGCTGAGGGGCTGGTTGTAGAAGCCTCTAGAACAAGTGCTTTTATACATCCACCACTTACCTCGCCCAGTTGAGAAGTGTTCATACGGTACTGGTGGTAAAGTCTCCCAAATGCACAGCCTGACAGCACTGCCTAGACAGCTGGTGATCAGGTTGCCATGTCAACAGGAAAAGACCCTACTGGGGTTTTGTTTACTCATCACCAGATTCTCAGTTTGAGTAGCTCTTAGCTATGAAAAAAGCTAAGAAATCGGATCTCTGACTTCCAGATTACTTCTCTGGGCATTGGAATTATTTTGACCCCAGTGGGGAAGACTAGGAGTCTGCTAAAGCACCCAGAGTCTGTGGGGAGGGGTGGGAGAGCAAGGAGGGATGGAGCCTTCAGATGAAACATCTTGAGTGTTTCATTGACAGGGGAAATAACAATTATGGAATGTCTGTCATGTGTCTGGAATTCTGCTAGAAACTATACAAATTTGATTTATCTTATTCTCACAGCTATCCTGTAGTATTAATATCAGCCTGTCCGTTTTATGGATGAGCAAAGAGAGGCTAAAAGGCCAAACAGCAGATCAAGGTTCACTAAATAAGAACATGTACATAAGATGGATTATTATGCATCTGTTTAAAATCACATTTTTTTGGTGGTTGTTGTATTTTTAGTAGAGACGGGATTTCACCATGTTAGCCAGGCTGGTCTCGAACTCTGGCCTCAGGTGATCTGCCTGCCTCGGTACTGCCACTGCACCCAGCATAAAATCACATTTTTGAAAGACATTTCATGACATATTCACCTTGGCTTATCACTAAGAGAAAGAAAACAGAAGGCAAAACTGCACAATATAACATACCCAGGCCAGGCGCAGTGCCCCACAACTGTAATCCCAGCACTTTGGGAGGTCAAGGCAGGCAGATTACTTGAGCCCAGAAGTTTGAGACCAGCCTGGCCAACGTAGCAAAACCCTATCTACTAAAAATACAAAAATAATTAGCCGGGTGTGGTGATGCGTGCCTGTAATCCCAGCTACTCCAGAGGCTGAGGCGGGATGATCGCTTAAACCCAGGAGGCAGAGGTTGGAGTGAGCCAAGATCACGCCACTGCACTCCAGCCTGGGCGACAGAGCAAGACTCTGTCTAAAAGTAGTAATAATAATAACACATCCATAGAAGATATATAGGATGAATAAATCGCCCTAGAAGCAAAATTATGGAGAATAATACTGTGGAAATAACTGAAGATCACCCAAATGAGAACAAGCAAAATCTGTTTATTCAGTGCCTGCTATACAAGGGAGTCAGCCACCATCACTTGCATTTGACAGAGAATGAAAGGCGGGCAGAGGAATGGGAACACTTTACAGTGAAAACAAAGGGAAGGCTTCCGGTGTGCCTTTATTGGAGGCTGTTGACACAAGGAAGCTGGATGGGACTGACCAGAAACAGGACATCCTATGTGACTGGTTAGGGGAACATATTTGGCTTTCTCTGGTTCGTCCTAAGTGGGAAAAAGAGATGAAAATTGGGAAGCTGACAGCTTTTGACCATGTCCTGACAGTCTGGGACCAACTACCACAAAGGTTGTGGTTTAGCTTCTTGAACTGGTTGCTGTTAGGTTTTGGGTCAGAGTCCTGTTTTTATATCTGATTGCACCATTTTTCATTTGTATATTCAGTCTCTCAATATACAAAATGATAATAGTAATTATCACTAGGTTTCAGGACTACAATTGATTTTTTCTTTCTAATTCTTTTCAGACTTTTCTAAATGTTCTATAATAAACAAGTGTTATTTCTAACAATAAATAAGTAACTGTTTTTATAAGGAAAAAGAAATCGAGTTTCAAAAAGGTTAAGTAATTTTCCTGAAGTAACACAGCTAGTAAGTAATTTGCCTGGAATCGAACACAGATCTTTTAGATATTAATGCCTGAGCATTTTCCTGCCCTGTGTCTCCTAGGGATCTTCAGGGCATAGTTACTGAAAGAAATGAAGAATGTAAACTTGTGTTGAAGAACTTATACAAACCAGCTGCTTCACAGACATCACTTTAAAAGTATCTTGTTAAGTCTCATTATTGAATAGCTAATACAGTTTCAAGGTATATTTTCCAGGAAATTTGAATTCAATTAAAAGGTGATGATACTTTAGTTTTTAATCACTTATGAAATAATAAACAATTTCTTTTAGGAGAGCATTCCCGAATACCTTTGATGGACTAACAAGCACTCTGGACTACCTTCCCAAAAAGAAATGCACAAAACCAAAAAGTCTTGTTACAATTATGGAAGCCCACAGGCCAAAGACCTCTATTCTAATGGTAGATATGTGACATCACTCACAAGCCTAGATGTAGGAAGATGTTTGAAGTCAGTAGGAACTTTCTGTGTACTTTACAAAAATCATCCTGTTTATAATCAGGTGTGTCCATGTTTGGTGCAGCTCACTTCTGATTTATTTGTGGCTAACAGATGACAGTCAGGGGTGCCCCCTGCATAACTCTCTGAATTGTGGCAGGTGACCAACCAGTATGTGAAAAGTGAAATCCATACATAATACACAAATTTTACTTAGGCAAATAGCTAACACCCCCTTTCCCCACTTCTTCCACTGCCAATTATTTTCTTACCTCTGACACCCTAAAGGACCAGTTTGACATCCTCTCTCTCTTATCCCTATGAAATAATCAAAATAAGGATGAACAAAGCATGAGATACTACATTCTCAGATCAGCAGCTTCTGAAGTTAGGGATCATGATGAGTTACTTGGAATTCCACTTCTGGTATGGCGGTGTAAGCACCTAACAAACTGAACACTCGGATAACAACTGTAAGCTCTTGGAAAAATACAAAAACAACTAACCAAAGCTCTATAGAATGAGAAAAATAGGAAGATTTTGGAAGGAAGTCAAAGCTTAGAAGAATGATACAGAGTGAGATTCTTATTTTTACAGGTCTATCCTGTGGGCAGACTGTAGTCATTGCATGGCTTAAGGTGGTCAAAACTTCAATAGAAAACTCATTTTTTCTCTGGCCTGAAGAACCAGACGACAGAGGTCAGGGCAACCATAGCTTCTGGAAAATGAGAGACTAACCTTGTAAAGGAGAAATCCAAGGAAAAGAAGTCCCAGATTCTGTTTTCAAGCTCTACCCAAGTCTCTGGGAAACCAATAAATCATGCACACATGGGGCAAACACAAAGCAGTTTTCAGAGAAAGCTAAAAGAAATGAAATTCAACTTGAAATTCTCACATCCACAACAGGATAGACAGAATCTGTAGTTTGAACCTAACCAAATTAATTGCTTACAAAAATAACAGCAACCCTCTTCAGAAGAATATAACAGAACCCAGAATCACCACAGTACTGTAGTCACAATGTTTAGCATACAATCCAAAATTACACAACATGTAATAAGTCAGGATATTGTGACATGTTCTCAAGGAAAATGTAATCAACAGAGGTCAACTTTGAGATTGTCTAGATGCTGGAATTATCAAACACTTACAACAGCTATTATGACTATGCTAAAGGAAATAAAGGAAAATATACACAAAATGAATCAAAAAGAAAATGTTAGCAGAAAATAAAAATAATAAAAAAGAACTAAATGAAAATTCTAGAAAGAAAATATATAATATCTGAAAAAAATCACTGGGAATGGGCTTAATATTATCAACAGCATGGACACAAATAAAGAAAGGCTCAGTGAGCTTGAAGATAGATCAACACAAGTTATTCAACCTAAATAAAAGAGACAAAAATAAACAGAGCCTCAGGGGCAACATCAAACATTAAGCCTGTGAGACAACATCAAAAACTAATATATGTAACTGGAGTCCCAGTTAGAAAGGGCAGAGAAAATGAGCCACAAAAGTTATTTAAAGGAATATTAACCAAAATGATCCCCCAAATAGTGAATATATAAAATTTACAAAGCTAAAAAGCATCAAACTCCAAACAGGATATATACAAGGAAAACTGTACCCAGGGACAACCTAATGTAGATATTGGAAAGGGAAAAAGGAAAAAAGAAAAAAATGTGAATCAGTAACATTAAAATGACAATAAATATAGGAAAATGATTTGAATGGCAGAGAAAAACAACATATTACATACAGAGAAACTGAAATGCAGGATTCAAAGGACTTCTCATCAGAAATTGTGGAGGACAAAAATGAATGGAACATTTTAAAAGTCTGAAAGAAAAACACTAAAATCCCATAATTCTGTCTGAGCAAAAATATCCTTCTAGAATAGAGGAAAAAAATACTTCTTCAGATTTAAAAAATAATAACAGGATTCACTGCTAACAGACTTGCACTACAAAAAATGCTAAAGAAATTCTTCAGGATGGACAGAAGTAATATCAGTATAAATCAAAGCTTCAGGAAATAATGAAGAGCATCAAAAACAATAAATAATGAAGAGCATCAAAAACAATAAATGGCTATTTTCTCTAAATGTCTTTAAATTATAAATGACTGTTTAAAGAAAAAAAAATATACATACATCATGTGGTGGTCATAATGTATGGATATGTAATCAATATGACAATTATAGCCTACCAGATAGTGGGGGAAAAGTAAAGGGAGCTATACACTTAAAAGATTTCTACATTTTACATAAACTGATATAACATTAACTCTAAATAGATTGTGAAAGTAAAGAATATATATTTTAATCCCTAGATTAATCACTAAAAAATGCAAAGAGATATAGCCAGAAAACAAGTAGGTAAATTATAACAGAATTCTAAAAAAAAATTCAGATATTCAAAAGATGGCCGAAAAGGGGGAACATAGCAATGAAAAGCAAAGAGGAAACATGGGAAATTAAAATTGGAATTATATACCTAAATCCAATCATATGAATAAGTACATTAAATGCTAGTGGTCTGTCTACTTTTGTGTATCAAAGGATATTATCGACTGAGTAGAAAGGCAACCCACAGAATGGAAGAAAATATTTGCCAATCATATATCCGATAATGGATTAGTATCCAGAATATATAGAGAACTCCTAAAGTTCAACAATAAAAAAAAACTTGATTCAAACATAAGCAAATCAAAAGAGATAACATTTCATATCCCCCTAGGATGGATATTATCAAAATAGAAAATAACAAGTATTGGTAAAGACGTAAAGAGGTTGGAAACTTTGACACTCTGATGGGAATATAAAATAGTGGAACTGCTTTAGAAAACAACATATGGCCCCTCAAAAAATTTAAAAAAGATTACCATATGATTCAGTAATTTCACTTTTGGATATGTATTCAAAATAATTGAAAGCAGGGACACATTTGAACACCCATGTTTGTAACAGTACTATACATAATAGCCAAGAGTTAGAGGCAACCGGTGTCCATTAATAGGTGAATTAATAAACAAAATGTGGCGTATACATACAATAAAATACTATTCATCCTTAAAAAGGAAGGAAATTCTGGCACATGCTACAACATTAATTAAACCTGAAGACATTATGCTAAGTGAAACAAGTCAGTCACAAAAGGACAAATACTGAATGATTCCATTCACATAAGGAACCTAGAGTAGTCAATTCATAGAGACAGAAAGTAGAATGGTAGGGCTGGGAAGGTGAGAATGAGGAGTTGTTTAAAGTTATTGAAATTTTTTTTATTTCCTTATCTCTAATTTCTGACGTTTCTGAAGTTTTTTCAAGAGTTTTCAAGTTATTACAAAAGTTCTGAAGATGGATGGTGGTGATGGTTGAACAACAATGTGAATATGTTTAGTGCCACTGAATATTAGATGGCTAAAATGGTAAATTTGATATGTATATTTTATACAATTTAAAATAAAGAAATACATTTTTTTAAAAGACACTTGGGTTCCGTTCCAAGACGGCCAAATAGAACAGCTCTGGTCTGCAGCTCCCAGCATGACCGACACCAAAGACGGTGATTTCTGCATTTCCAACTGAGGTACGTGGTTCATCTCACTGGGACTGGTTGGACAGTAGGTACAGGATATAAGCCACGGAGAGCGAGCTGAAGCAGATCTGGGCATCACCTCACTTGGGAAGCACACACAGTCAGGGGATTTCCCTTTCCTAGCCAAGGGAAGCCATAACAGACTGTACCTGGAAAATTGGGACACTTCCGCCCAAATACTGCACCTTTCCAACGTTTTAGCAAAAGGCGCACCAGGAGATTGCATCCCGCACCTGGCTCAGCAGGTCCCACACCCATGGAGCCTTGCTCACTGCTAGTGCAGCAGTCCGAGATCAAACTGTGAGGCAGCAGCCTGGGGAGGGGCGTCCACTATTGCTGAGGCTTCAGTAGGTAAACAAAGAAGCCGGGGAAGCTCGAACCGGCCGGAGCCCACCACAACTCTGCAAGGCCTGCTGCCTCTGTAGACCCCACCCCTGGGGGCAAGGCATAGCTGAACAAAAGGCAGCAGAAACTTCTGCAGACTTAAACATCCCTGTCTGACAGCTCTGAAGAGAGCAGTGGTTCCCCCAGCACAGTGTTTGAGCTCTGACAACAGACAAACTACTTCCTCAAGTGGGTTCCTGACCCCTGTGTAGCCTAAGTGGGAGATACCTCCCAGTAGGGCTGACTGACACCTCACACAGGTGGGTGCCCCTCTGGGACAAAGTTTCCAGAGGAAGAATCAGGCAGCAATATTTACTGTCCTGCTGCCTCCGCTGGTGATACCCAGGCAAACAGGGTCTGGAGTGGACCTCCAGCAAACTCCAACAGACCTGCAGCTGAGGGACCTGACTCTTAGAAGGAAAACTAATAGAAAGGAATAGCGTCAACATCAACAGAAAGGCCATCCACACGAAAACCCCATCTGTAGGTCACCATCATCAAAGACCAAAGGTAGATAAAACCACAAAGATGAGGAGAAACCAGAGCAGAAAAGTGGAAAATTCTAAAAACCAGAGTGCCTATTCTCCTCCAAAGGATCACAGCTCCTTACCAGCAACGGAACAAAGCTGGATGGGTAAAGACTTTGACGAGCTGACAGAAGTAGGCTTCGGAAGGTCAGTAATAACAAACTTTTCCAAGCTAAAGGAGGATGTTTGAACCCATTGCAAGGAAGTTAAAAACCTTGGGAAAAGATTAGACAAATGACTAACTAGAATAAACAGTGTAGAGAAGACTTTAAATGACCTGATGAAGCTGAAAACCATGGCACGAGAAGTTTGTGACTCATGCACAAGCTTCAATAGCCAATTCGATCAAGTGGAAGAAAGGTTATCAGTGATTAAAGATAAAATTAATGAAATAAAGAGAGAAGTTTAGAGGAAAAAGAGTAAAAAGAAATGAAGAAAGCCTTCAAGAAATATGGGACTATGTGAAAAGACCAAATCTATGTTTGATTGGTGTACCTGAAAGTGACAAGGAGAATGGAACCAAGTTGGAAAACACTCTTCAGGATATTATGTAGGAGAACTTCCCCAACCTAGCAAGGCAGTCCAACATTCAAATTCAGGAAACACAGAGAACACCACAAAGATACTCCTCCAGAAGAGCAACCCAAAGACACATAATTGTCACATTCACCAAGGCTGAAATGAAGGAAAAAATGTTAAGGGCAGCCAGAGAGAAAGGTTGGGTTACCCACAAAGGGAAGCCCATCAGACTAACAGCGGATCTCTCAGTAGAAACTCTATAAGCCAGAATAGAATGGGGGCCAATATTCAACATTTTTAAAGAAAAGAATTTTCAACCCAGAATTTCATATCCAGCCAAACTAAGCTTCAAAAGTGAAGGAGAAATAAAATTCTTTACAGACGAGTAAATGCTGAGAGATTATGTCACCACCAGGCCTGTCTTACAAGAGCTCCTGAAGGAAGCACCAAATATGGAAAGAAACAACCAGTACCAGCCACTGCAAAAACATGCCAAATTGTAAAGACCATTGATGATAAGAAGAAACTGCATCAACTAACAGGCAATATAACCAGCTAACATCATAATGACAGGATCGAATTCACACTAGCAATATTAACTTTCAATGTAAATGGGCTAAATGCCCCAATTAAAAGACACAGACTGGCAGATTGGATAAAATAGTCAAGACCCATCAGTGTGCTGTATTCAGGAGACCCATCTCACACGCAGAGACATACATAGGTTCAAGATAAAGGGATGGAAGAAGATCCACCAAGCAAATGGAAAACAAAAAAAAAGCAGGAGTTGCAATCTTGGTCTCTGATAAAACAGACTTTAAACCAACAAAGATCAAAAGAGACAAAGAAGGCCATAATGGTAATGGGATCAATTCAACAAGAAGAGTTAACTATCCTAAATATATATGCACCCAATACAGGAGCACCCAGATTTATAAAGCAAGTCCTCAGAGATCTACAAAGAGACTTAGACTCCCACACAATAATAATGGGAGACTTTAACACCCCATCGTTAATATTAGACAGATCAATGAGACAGAAGGTTAACAAGAATATCCAGGACTTGAACTCAGCTCTGCACCAAGTGGACCTAACAGACATCTACAGAACTCTCCACCCCAAATCAACAGAATATACATTCTTCTCAGCACCACATCACACTTATTCCAAAATTGACCACATAGTTGGAAGTAAAGCAGTCCTCAGCAAATGTAAAAGAACAGAAATCACAACAAACTGTCTCTCAAGCCACAGTGCAATAAAATTAGAACTCAGGATTAAGAAACTCATGCAAAACTGCACAACTACATGGAAACTGAACAACCTGCTCCTGAATGACTACTGGGCAAATTATAAAATTAAGGCAGAAATAAAGATGTTCTTTAAAACCAATGAGAACAAAGACACAACGTAACAGAATCTCTGGAACACAATTAAAGCAGTGTGTAGAGGGAAATTTATAGCACTAAATGCCCACAAGAGAAAGCAGGAAAGATCTAAATTCCATACCCTAACATCACAATTAAAAGAACTAGAGAAGCAAGAGCAAACATATTCAAAAGCTAGCAGAAGGCAAGAAATAACTAAGATCAGAACAGAACTGAAGGAGATAGAGACACAAAAAAAGCCCTTCAAAAAATCAGTGAATCCAGGAGCTGGTTTTCTGAAAAGATCAACAAAGTTGATAAACCACTAGCAATAGTAATAAAGAAGAAAAGAGAGAAGAATCAAACAGATGCAATAAAAAATGATAAAGGGGATATCACCACTGATCCCCCAGAAATACAAACTACCATCAGAGAATAGTATAAATACCTCTACACACACAAACTAGAAAATTTAGAAGAAAAGAATAAATTCCTGGACACATATACCCTTCAAAGACTAAACCAGGAAGAAGTTGAATCTCTGAATAGATCAATAACAGGCTCTAAAATTGAGGCAATAATTAATAGCCTACCAATCAAAAAAAAGTCCAGGAACAGACGGATTCACAGCTGAATTCTACCAGAGGTACAAAGAGGAGCTGGTACCATTCCTTCTGAAACTATTCCAATCAATAGAAAAAGAGGGAATCCTCCCTAACTCAATTTATGAGGCCAGCATCATCCTGATACAAAAGCCTGACAGAGACACAATTAAAAAAGAGAATTTTAGACCAATATCCCTGATGAACATCGATGCAAAAATCCTCAATAAAATACTGGCAAACCAAATCCAGCAGCACATCAAAAAGCTTACCCAGCACGATCAAGTCGGCTTCATCCCTGGGATTCAAGGCTGGTTCAACATACACAAATCAATAAATCTAATCCATCACATAAACAGAACCAAAGACAAAAACCACATGATTATCTCAATACATGCAGAAAAGGCCTTTGACAAAATTCAACAGCACTTCATGCTAAAAACTCTCAATAAATTCGGCATTGATGGAACATATCTCAAAATAATAAGAGCTATTTATGACAAACCCACAGCCAATATCATACTGAATGGGCAAAAACTGGAAGCATTCCCTTTAAAAACTGGCACAAGACAGGGATGCCTTCTCTCATCACTCCTATTCAACATAGGGTTGGAAGTTCTGGCCAGGGCAATCGGGCAAGAGAAAGAAATAAAGGGTATTCAATTAGGAAAAGAGGAAGTCAATTGTCCCTGTTTGCAGAAGACATGATTGTATATTTAGAAAGCCCCATCATCTCAGCCCAAAATCTCTGTAAGCTAATAAGCAACTTCAGCAAAGTCTCAGGATATGAAATCTATGTGTGAAATTCACAAGCATTCCTATACACCAGTAACAGACAGAGAGCCAAATCATGTGTGAACTTCCATTCACAATTGCTACAAAGATAATAAAACACCTAGGTATCCAACTTACAAGGGATGTGAAGGACCTCTTCAAGAGGAATAAAAGAGGACACAAATTCTATGTTCATGGATAGGAAGAATCAATATCATGAAAATAGCCACGTTACCCAAGGTAATTTATAGATTCAGTGCCATCCCCATCAAGCTACCAATGGAATTGGAAAAAACTACTTTAAGGTTTATATGGAATCAAAAAAGAGCCCGCATTGCCGAGACAATCCTAAGCCAAAAGAACAAAGCTGGAGGCATCACGCTACCTGACTTCAAACTATATTACAAGGCTGCAGTAACCAAAACATCATGGTACTGGTACCAAAACAGACAAATAAACCAATGGAACAGAACAGAGGCCTCAGAAATAAAACCACACATCTACAACCATCTGATCTTTCACAAACCTGACAAAAACAAGAAATGTAGAAAGGATTCCTTGTTTATTAAATGGTGCTGGGAAAACTGGCTAGCCATATGTACAAAGCTGAAACTGGATCTCTTCCTTACACCTTATACAAAATTAATTCAAGTTGGATTAAAGACTGAAATGTTAGACCTAAAGCCATAAAACCCCTAGAAGAAAACCTAGGCAATACCATTCAGGACATAGGCATGGGCAAGGACTTCTTAACTAAAACACCAAAAGCAATGGCAACAAAAGCAAAATAGACAAATGGGATCTAATTAAACTAAAGAGCTTCTGCACAGCAAAAGAAACTACTATCGGAGTCAACATGCAATCTACAGAATGGGGGGAAAATTTGCAATCTACCCATCTGACAAAGGGCTACTATCCAGAATCTACAAAGAACTTAAACAAATTTACAAGAAAAAAACAAACAGCCCCATCAAAAAGTGGGCAGAGAATATGAACAGACACTTCTCAAAAGAAGACATTTATGAAGCCAACAGACACATGAAAAAATGCTCATCACTGTTCATCAGAGAAATGCAAATCAAAACCACAATGAGATACCATCTCACACCAGTTAGAATGGTGATCATTAAAAAGTCAGGAAACAACAGATATTGGAGAGGATGTGGAGAAATAGGAACACTTTTACACTGTTGGTGGGACTGTAAACTAGTTCAACCGTTGTGGAAAACAGTATGGCGATTCCTCAAGGATCTAGAACTAGAAATATCATTTGACCCAGCCATCCCATTACTGGGTATATACCCAAAGGATTATAAGTCATGCTGTTATAAAACACATGCACACGTATGTTTATTGTGGCACTATTCACAATAGCAAAGACTTGGAATCAACCCAAATGTCCATCAGTGACAGACTGGATGAAGAAAATGTGGCACATATACACCATGGAATACTATGCAGCCATAAAAAAGGATGAGTTCATGTCCTTTGTAGAGACATGGATGCAGCTGGAAACCATCATTCTCAGCAAACTATTGCAAGAACAGAAAACCAAATACCACATGTTCTCACTCATAGGTGGGAATTGAACAATGAGATCACTTGGACACAGGAAGGGGAACATCACACACCGGGTCCTATTGTGGGGAGGGGGGAGGGGAAGGGATAGCATTAGGAGATATACCTAATGTAAATGACGAGTTAATGGGTACAGTACACCAACATGGCGCATGTGTACATATGTAAGAAATCTGCACATTGTGCACATGTACCCTAGAACTTAAAGTATAACAATAAAAAATATAAAAATAATAAAAAAATACAACATAACAAAATGTGTTAGTTGCAGTTAAGATAATGGTCATAAAGAAATACACTGCTTTAAACGCTTATATGAGAAAAGAAGAAATACTATGAAATTGACTGCTTAAAATTCCACCTTAATAAGCCAGAGAAAGAGCAAAGAAAGACAAAGTAAAACAGAGGAAGTAGAAAAGAAATAGAAATGAAAGCAGAAATCAATGAAAAAGAAAACTAATAAACAGCAGAGAAAATTAACACAGCCAAAAGTTGGTTCTTCAAAAATATTAACAAAATTGACAAGCCTATAGCAAGTCTAATCATGGGTAAAAGAGAATACACAAATCACCAACATCAGAAGTGAACAAGGGGTTATCATCATAGATGCTATAGATATTAAAAGAAAAATTAAAGAATATTGTGAACAACTTAATGCTGACACATATGACAATTAGATTCAGTATCCAGAACAATGAAACCAGCTACTGAAAAGAGGGATGTTTATGGAGGACTCTGAGAGACATCACCAACGTTTCCCATAATAATGTATTTATACAGGAATCCCTTCAGGAGACCCTTTAAATTGGGCACACTGTGCTGAAGATTATTAGCCTTACAGTTTTTTGATGGTGGCTTAGAAAAATCAGGAAAAAATGAGATATATGTAAATTTCAAATGATATAGGTGCTTCTTTTATTTCTGAGAATTAAGTGCAACTGCAAGAGTCCCTTCATTCTGACTGGGATATCAATGGCAATCCATCTGTAAAGTATAATTAATCTACTTCTAGATAGTGTATTTGGATCACTGTGCAAAGTTCTGGTAAAATATACAAAAGGATCTGACTACCATGGAACTTAGAATATCCATGGAAAATTTTATTCATTACGTTTGTTTTGCAACAATAATAATAGAGCCTACTTACTATATTCCTACTATGTGGCAAGTGTAATATTCAAAACTTTTATTTACTTAATTTTTTTTTTTTTTTTTTTTTTTTTTTTTTTTTTTTGAGACAGAGTCTCACTCTGTCGCCCAGGCTGGAGTGCAGTGGTATGATCTCAGCTCACTGCAACCTCCACCTCCTGGGTTCAAGCAATTCTCCTGCCTCAGCCTCCTGAGTAGTTGAGATTACAGGCACCCGCCACCATGTCCAGCTAGTTTTTGTATTTTTAGTAGAGACAGAGTTTCACCATGTTGACCAGGCTGGTCTTGAACTCCTGATCTCAGGTGATCGGCCCGCTTTGGCCTCCCAAAGTGCTGGGATTACAAGAGAGAGCCACCACGTGCAGCCTGATACTCAAAATTTTATAGATATTTGCCCACCCAGTCAAAAAGAGGCCCTATGAAGTTAGTATCATTAACTCCATTCTAAAGGCCAGAAAACTGAGGCAATATGCCCCAAGTCGCAATCATGATTCAAGCTGGGTCTGCCTACTGTCAAAGTGCACATGGTAGCCAAGTGGTTAAGAATATGGAGTCTGAAACCAAGCAGACCAGCACTTCCAGACCTCCAAACCCCCCACCACTTCTGTCTGAGCCTCATTTTCTTCACCTGTAAATGGAAATAAGAAAAATTACCCTTCAGATTCAGAAGGGAATTTTAGACAAGAGACATGTTGATAAAACATGGTAACACTTTAACTAGAGTTTTGTCTTGGTTTGTGTTCCCTAAAAATAGACCCTGAGATAAAGATTCAAGCACAAGTAGTTTATTTGGGAAGTAGTCCCAAAATGTAAGAGAGTGAGGAATGAGATAGGGATTGGAAGGAAGCCCATAAATGATATGTTATCAAGCAAGTCGTCACTTGACCACTGGAGCACACTCTTGCTGGGAAACCACAGGAGACAGTGTAAAATATGCCTAGAGCTACCCCAACTGAAAGGTGAGAAGGCTGGAGTATTCATCCACCAGCTTCCTGTCCATCACTGGTTAAGAACAGCTTCTGAGAGCATTAGCTTGTTGTTGCTGTTGGCTTGCTCTTGGCCAAGCATATTCGCACAACCAGGAAAAAAAGAAAAAGAAAAAAAAACCCTTCAGGCATAGGTTTGGAGACATTCACAGTAACGACCTTTCTGTGTATAAAGGTGGGTGCTGAGAGTTATGGCCAGGGTACCAACAGCAGCTGCTACAACACTGAGACAAGAAATGGATTCAGAGACAAAGAAGCAAAGAAAAGAGATTTACTTTTTTTTTTTTTTTACTTCATTAGGAGCCCAGAATGTCTAGATAAACCCCAAGTCTATTTCATTTTGAACGAATGTTTCCTTGTTGAATATTTCCAAGCATGATTCCACTTCCTGGACTCCAAAATGAAATGATCTGGTGAAGAAAGGCTGTCCATTAGTCTCCATCTCCAGGTCAACCTAAGGATTCTTTGCTTGAGGTGGTGAGGCAACCTGTGCTCAAATCCGCATTGTACCCAAAACTGACCCTGGCATAGTTGCACATCCACACAAGCCTCAGCTTCCTTACCTAAGAATGATGCCGGCACACCATCTCCCTCTCTGTAAACACAAAGCTTTTCCTAAGCCTCCACTATGTGCCCCACTCCGGGATAGGGGTAGGAACTGAAAGATAAATAAGACAATGTTGTCGTTTTCAAAGACTTTCCTGCCTAGAAGACAAATAAGTAAGCCAACAAAGACCATACAATGAAAATAGTGCTATAACAAAGGCAATCACATAAAGCTAAAAGAGCCACAACAACAACAAAAAGTAATTAATTAATGAGCAGGAGAGAAAGAGCACGTCTGAAGGAGGTGACTCAAAGTCAGTCTTCGTGGTGGCCTTACACACCTATTACAGAGGCTGCAGCAGCGGTTGCTCTGGACTCCATTCTAGCACTCACACCAAGGTCATGTCCCCACAAGCTGCTCTGCTCCTATAACTCAAAAGAGCAGGGATACTAAGGCCCATTCCAGGAAGCCAGCTCTGGCTCAAGGACTCCCTGATGCCTTTGCTTAACGTTTCTTAAATTCCAAGACAGGCCAGATACTCCCACTATCCAATTTTCTCTCCTTGTCTCCTTCACTCGGGATCAGACTTGCATTGCGGTCTGATGACTCTTTCAGTCCTTTCCAGCTTCCTCCGAATTTCGTTTCACACAGACATTTTCCCCAAAAGAAAAAATACATATATTTGAATGTTTAATCTTGCCTTGGCATTTTTTGGATGATCTAGACTAACTGTCTTGAAGGATTAGTAGTGGTTAGATAGGCAAAGAAGGCCAGAAAATGCCCATTAACCAGGAGAAATGGTGTGAACAAAAGCAAGGAGGAAGGGAAAGCTATCCCTGTTCAGTGTAAGCAAGGACAACAAATGGATAGAGTTTAGGACCAACTAGGTTGGGAAGGAAGAGGGTGTGAGTGGGAAATTAGTTTTTGAGCTAAATGATTTTTGCCATTAAAAGGAATGGCAAAAACAGCAATTGCTTTTGCACCAACCTAATATATTAGAAGGAAAAGGGCTAAAATCAGATCATCCAAAGCCTGTTAGGAAATTTGAAACTTTTCCATATGACCCTGAGGAGACTTTAGGGAGTTTTAGGGAAAACAGAACAAAATCAGGTCCTCATTGCCAGGCCACAGGAGCAGATGGATCAGAGTACATCAGAACCAGGGACTGGGAGGTCAGATAGAAGACACTGCAGTAACTCTGGTGAGCTACCATGAGAACCTAACCTGGGGAGAGCAAAGCTGACAGAGAAGAGAGAAAAGACCCAAGTGATATTTACAAGGTAAAATTGTTAGAACTTGGACACCACTGAGTATGGAGAATTGATGAAAGTGAGGAGTTGGGGAAAATACCCGGGTTTCTGTTACATGGAAGCAGACGACTTCACTGGAAATGAACTGGCAGAGAGAAACCCACACTGCTGTTCACTATGTTCCATGACATTCACAACTCACAGTTCTCATGAAATTTAAAAATCACAACTAAGTTGACATTTCCCAAAGGCACAGCCCCAAATCCTCAAAAGCCACTGAGACCGTCTCATGCAACACACATTGCTAGAAATGTGGTTTGCCAGTTCAACAATTTGACCAACCAGTAATGGAATGAAGAATGCATGTGGTGTCTGCAGTGCCTGGGGGAAATGGAGGTGGATAGCCCAGTTGAGCCATGCCTCAGTCATAGAAAGAGGCCAAGGTTAGAGATGAAGAGTAAGGAATCATCAGCACATAGGTAGAAATCTAAGCCACGAGGCTTTAATAGCTCACACAGAAAAAGAAGAGCAGAAATCCTGTGTATGTTTCCTATGACTGCTGTAACAAATCAAGGCAATCTTGATGGTTAAAACAACACATATTTATTATCATAATAAAGCTCTGGAGGTCAGAAGTCAGAAATGAGCTTTGTGGTACCAAAATAAAGGCATCAGCAGAGCTGCATTCCTTCTGGAGGCTCTAGGGGAGAATCTGTCCCTTGCCTATTCCAGCATCTGGAGACTGTGCCTGCATTGCTCAGCTCATGGTCTCCTCCCAGCAATGGCTTCACTCCAACTTCTTTTTTCGTCATATTTTCTTCTCTGACTCTTCTGCCTCTCTCACACACAACTTAAAGACTCCTGTGATTACATCCGGCTCACTCAGATAATCCAGAAATGTCCCCCCTTCTCAAGATCCTTAACTTAATCATATCTGCAAAGCCCTCTTGCCATGTAAGGTAACATATTGACAGGTTTTGGGGATCAGGACATGGATATCTTTGGGTGACCATCATTCTGCCTCTGGCAGCTAGGGACTAAGCCCTAGAGAACATGACTATTTATGGAACAGGCAAGCCTTGGAACAAGATAAAGAACTAAAGACAGGGACGAATTCCAGACAGTCAGTTACCAGTGACATTTTCAATTTCAAGGGTATCTTAGCTCCAGTTAAAGTCACTGCATTGAGAAGTGAGGTTTGGCTTTTTTCCCCTCCCTTTCTATCTGTGATCTAAATCACCAACTCAAGAGTAAAAAGCTATTTTGGGGTGGAAAAAAAGCACAGGGATATGCATAAAGAAGCATTGCAAGAATCGTAATTATCATTCTGAAGTTACTCCTCCTCTGAGAAAAATAGGCATCTTCCCAAGGCCTCCTCTCCCTCACTGAAATGCTGTGGCCCCATGAGGTTGTCCTTGATCGTGGGATAAACCTGGGTCCTGTGTGGACTCCCAGAAGCCCTTGAAGCTCCCTAGCTCAGTTCCTCCCTGCCATTGAGAGGTCACCTCTCCCTTTCTAACTGATAACTTTAAGGCTTGATGGCAAACCCAGTCAAGTTAGGATGTCACCCTCTTCCCCTGACTCATGGTCGAACTCAGCAGTCTCTCCCTGACAGTTCACTCGGAAAATGGACGGCTTCAGACATTTGCAAAGAGTGGGATAATTTATTGAATTTTCTCCTCCTCACCTTCAAGCAGGGAGTCTGGCCCTGGAAATTTCCTTGCCTTAAGAATTTTCTATCATCTGTGGCAGGGCAAACAGTGAGATGAGGCCAGAGTTCGCAGAGTGCGTCTTAGGTCAAATTTTCCAGAACAAAATCCTGACAATAAGAATTCACTTGTGAGTGATTTATTAAGAAAGCATTCCCAGGAAAAACTGATAATGGAATAGGGAAATGAAGAAAGGGGAGAAGAAAAGGCTAAATACGGTTCAATATCAAGCAAAGTTGCAGTTTTAGACCGATCCTATTACTCCTCAGTTTGCCCTGCCAAAAGAAAGGAAGCCAGGCTTTCAAATGCCCTCCACTAGTCAGTCACTGGCTGACAGCAACCTTGATAGAATGTATACTCCTGGCCACTGACAGCTGTGTGTGCATATACCCTGAACACAAAACAGTGCCTCTCACAGAAGATCAGGAAATATTTGTTGAATAAAATAATTAATATTATTATGATTGCTGTCATTGTGTTTTTGTTGTTGTTGTAACATTAAATAATATATATAGTAGAAGTGCAAGCATGAACATGTGCATTGCATGTCTGCATAGGATATCATCTCAACTAAATGGTTTGTTTTGTCAAAATAAATGAAGCAGGTGCTGCCACTCTAAAACTATCATCAATAGTTTTACTGCCACTTCTCTGCAGCTAAACACAGATGTGACAATGAAAAGAAAGGACACAAAACTGGGCATCTTTCACTGGAATTTGCCTGAAAAAGAAGAGAATGACAAGAGGTGGAGGGAGAAGAGAGGACTAACAGGCCCTGTAAAGATACGTGGTCGAGGCCAGGTGCTGTGGCTCACGCCTGTAATCCCAGCACTTTTGGAGTCCGAGGCAGGTGGATCACCTGAGGTCAGGAGTTCAAGACCAGCCTGGCCAACATGGTGAAACCCATCTCTACTAAAAATACAAAATTAGCCAGGCATGGTGGCTCGCGCCTGCAGTCCCAGCTACTTGGGAGGCTGAGGCAGGAGACTCGCTGGAACCCAGGAGGCAGAGCTTGCAGTGAACCAAGGTCACGCTACTGCACTCCAGCTTGGGTGACAGAGCGAGGCTCCATCTCAAAAAAAAATAAAAAATAAAAAAAATACGTGGCTGATTTACACCTGAGTGCTCCGTTATTGCTCATCAATTGTCTTGGCAATAGAGTCCAGCTCTGAAATTAGACAAACCTGAGGTCAAAAGATCCTCCACCATTTATTATTGGGTGGCCTCAGATGAGTGGCTTAGCTTCTTTAGGCCTCAGTTTTTTTCATTTGTAAAATGGAGGTAATAATAATAACCTTCTCCTAGGGTGATTTTGAGGAATGAATGAACTAGTGAATGACCAAATGCATTTGCCATGCCTCACAGAGAGTACTCAGTTGTTACTGGTATTATTTTTATTGTTGTTGTTTGGACTTTAGTCCCTCAGGTCTTTTCCTCTGTCCAGTTCATTTATCCATTCACTCAATTAATATTTATTGAGTGCTGACACAATATGATGTATCAGAGTAGGCTCAGGAAATACAGTAGAAAATAAGACAAGTAGATAACAGACTAAAAGTTAACATTGGTAATAATTAAACATTTGTTGAACATTTACTCTAACCAGCTTCTATTCCAAATGCTTTATATATGTTGCCCCATTTAATATTCTCACAGCACCTCCATGAAGTTGACCCTTTGTCATCCTTGTTAGACAACCCAAGATTAGATAGAGTAAGCTACCTGCACAAGGTCACGCAGCCAAGTGGTAGAGTGAGGTGGGCCACTGTTTAATCGTGATTAAGCAGACTCCTCTGTGAAATCACAAGCGGTTATGATGCCCCCACCGCCAGGGCTCTGCCAGGACTTTAGGTTGATCTCCAATATGTGACACAAAGTTGTCAACCAGTCTCTAAGCCTGAGGCTCAGGAACAATACTCAGCACTCAACAAATTGAGGAAGATAACAAATTTTTCTACTAAACCAAAGCCGTGACAGATATAATTGAATGCTGGAAGCAGTATGATTGCTTGTGATTTGCCCAGGATGAATGGCTCTGCTTGTCTTCATTTCGAAAGGCATTGCTTCCTGCTTGTGACACAGCCCTGGAGAATACATATTCTTTCCCCAGAAAATCAGCAAAAACTAATTTCCAAAATATTTCCAACATTCCTCCAACCCACAAGCCCAGCTAAATGAAATTAAATTTCACCTTTCCTGAAGGTTAGTCTGTTTTTAAGTTTGAGCGATAGACTGATGTTTAATTTCAAATCTCTAAACATGGAGGCTATTGATCTTGGTAAGTATAAAGATTAATATTTCTGAAGAAGATAGATGGAGGAAAATATCCAGGCAATTACAAGTAACATCTATTAGAGAAACATAATAAATATTTAATGAGTTGAAGCAACTGCTAATATAGGAGAAGCTGAGAAGAGACGGAAGATCAGTATGTGGGGTGGGGCAAGGTGAGAGAGAAAGAGAGTAAGAGAAAAAGTTGACTACTTAAAAAAGTCTACTTCCTCAATTCATATATTTATTAGGCCAGAGGACCGGTTCAGCCCCCCTTCCAGAATTTGCACCTCTCTCTCCAGTCCTTCTATTAACACCTAGAAATTCAGGCATGTGATGAAAAATAAAGATAGAACACCTTACACTTGCAGTGGGAAATGTGGCACTGGGAGCTGGAAATGTGTTAGCAAGATGGAAGAATTACATCCTAGAATAATCTAAGGAACAAGAAATTAGACTTGATGTTTTTACCCTCTGAAATGCACAGTGATACTTAACTAGAGGCAGACCTTTGAATAATGTTTTAATTTTTTTTATGTTGAGAGAAAAATACTTCCTGCTTACAGCTTCTGCCTACGTTCTGGCATAAACCAATCGTGTGTGAAAAGAAGAAAAAGGCACTGTATCATAGGGAGGTTGTAAGAATTAAAGGAGTGATTCATAAAGGAGTGCCTGGCACCTAGTAAGTGCTGTGTATTGGTTTAAGATTGGTTTGAAACTTAAATAGGAGATTGGCCCATAGAGAATTGAATTTTAATAAGATCCCTTGAGAATCAGGGTGGGTGGAGGATGGATTGGAAGGATGAAAGCGAAGGTGGGAAGATGTGCTGGAGGGCTGTTACAGGAATCCAGGAGAGAGATGATGGTGGCCTGAACCAGCTGGCTGCACTGCAGATAGAACAAAATAAAGAAATTCTGTTGAATTCAGGAGATAGAACCCACAGATCGTGACACTGCTTGACTATGAGTATACAAGTAAATGGAGAAGTCCTTGGTGACATCCAGGTTGTTTAAGCAAATTGCAGCACCATTTACTAAGAAGGGAAATGTGAAACAAGAGTACACTGGTGTAAAGTTCAGTCTTTATGCCCCACTCCTTCAATTTTTTTCATGCTACATGGTCACCAAGTGGTTTCAGATCAAAGGTTTGGAGTGTGGACTCTAATCTGAAGGCCTAGTTTCTAATCATGACTGTTCCATATACTAGTTCTGTTTCCTTGGGTAAATTATTAAGCCTCTCTGTGCCTCAGTTTTCTCATCAGTAAAATGGAACAATAATAGTAATCTAACTTATGGAAGCATAATTAATTCCTTATGTAAGGCACATAGCATGGAATCTGGCATATTGTAATATTCTCTATACACTTTACTCCTGGGTATCACTACATGATTATTGATTATAAAATCAATATGCATAATGAACATCTGAATTGCTCTCCTTTGAATGGATTCAGCTGATCTGAACCTTTTTCAAATTATTGGCCCCCAGTACTACGAGGGCAAAAGCAGACATTTCACGTGTTGCTGTGAGCATACTATTCACACCTCAGGGTCTTCTCTATTTCCTCTTGCTGGAACATTCTTCCTTCTACCTTTGGCTTTCACATCACAATTGAAAGTTTACTTCAAAACTCCTAGAAGAAAACATAGGTGAACAATTCAATTACATTGGTGTTGGCAATGGTTTTTTGGGTATGACACCAAAAGCATATGTAACAAAAGCAAAAGTAAGTAAGTGTGACTAGTACATCAAACTAAAAAGTTTCTGCACAGAAAAGGAAACAGTCAACCAAATGGGAAGACAACTCATAAAAAAGGAGAAAATATTTGCAAATCCTACGTCTGATAAGGGGTTAATATCCAAAATATATAAGGAATTCAAACAACTTAATAACAAGAAAACAAATAACCTGGTTGAAATATGGGCAAATAACTTGAATAGATTTTTTTCCAAAGAAGACATACAAGTGGCCAAGAAGTATATGAAAAGGTGCTCAACATTACCAATCACTAGGGAAATACAAGATAAAATTGTAATGAGGCATCACCTCACACCAGATAGGATAGCTATTATCAAAAAGTCAAAAGAGGCCAGGCCCAGTGGCTCATGCCTATAATCCCAGCAATTTGGGAGGCCAAGGCAGGAGGATCACTTGAGCCCAGGAGTTCAAAACCAGCCTGGGCAATATGACAAGATCCTGTCTGTAATAAAAATTAGTCAGGATGGTGGCACACACCTGTGGTCCCAGCTACTCAGGAGGCTGAGTTGGTAGGATTGCTTGGGCCTGGAAAGTCAAGGCTACAGTGAGCCGTGTTCATGCCACTGCACTCCTGGGTAACAGGGTGAGAGCCTGTCTCAAAAAAAAAAAAAAAAAAAAAAAAAAAAAAAGTGAAAAGATAAGTGTTGACAAGGATATGAAAATAAGGGGGATCCTTTTACATCGTTGGTGGGAATGTAATTGGTAAAGCCATTATGGAAAACAATAAGGAAATTCCCCCCAAAATTAAAAATATAGCTACCTTATGATCCAGCAATCCCGCTTTTTTGAGTATATATCCAAAGAAAATGAAATAAGTGTCTGCACTCTCATGTTCATTACACCTTTTTTCTTTTTTTTTTTTTTTTTTTTCTGAAACAAGGTCTCACTTTGTCACCCAGGTTGGAGTGCAGTGGCACAATCTTGACTCACATGTTCAAGCAGTTTTCCTGCCTCAGCCCCACCAAGTAGCTGGAGCTACAGGCATGTGCCACTACGCCTGCTTATTTTTGTATTTTTTTTTGTAGAGATGGAGTTTCGCCATGTTGCCCAAACTCGTCTTGAACTTCTGACCTCAAGCAATTCGTCTGCCTTGGCCTCCCAAAGGGCTGGGATTACAAGCGTGAGCCACCACACCTGGCCTCATGTTCATTACAGCCTTATTCACAATACCAAAATATGGAAACAACCTAAATGTCCACCAATGGATGAATAGATAAAGAAAACATTGTACACGTATGCAATGAAATGTTATTCCATCTTTAGAAAGAAGAAAATCCTGCCATTTCTGACAACATGGATGAACCCGGATGACATTATCCTAATTGAAATAAGCCAGTCACGGAAAGACAAATACTGCGTGATGTCACTTATAAGTGGAAACTAAAAATACTCAAACTCATAGAAACAGAGCAGAAGGGTACTTACCAGGGGTTGGGGGAGTGGGGGGAAATGAGAGATATTTGTCAAAGGCAATTGGAAACTGCCAAGTTATATTGACAATTGTAAGATGAGTAAGTTCCGAAGACTTAATGTAAAACATGATGACTATAGTTAACGATAAGGTATACTTGAAATTTGCTAAGAGAGGCTGGGAGTGATGGCTCACACCTATAATCCCAGCACTTTGGGAGGCCAAGGAGGATGGATCACTTGAGGTCAGGAGTTCAAGACCAGCCTGGCCAACATGGTGAAACCCCATATCTACTAAAAATACAAAAACTTAGCTGGGTGTGGTGTTGTGTGCCTGTAATCCCAGCTACTCAGGAGGCTGAGGCAAGAGAATAGCTTGAACTCAGGAGGTGAAAGTTGGAGTGAGCCAAGATCATGCCACTGTACTCCAGCCTGGGTGACAGAGCAAGATTCTGTCTCAAAAAAGAAAGAAAGAAAGAAAGAAAGAAAGAAAGAAAGAAAGAAAGAAAGAAAGAAAGAAAGAAAAAAGAAAGAAAGAAAGAAAAAGAAAAAGAAAGAAAGAAAGAAAGGAAGGAAGGAAGGAAGGAAGGAAGGAAGGAAGGAAGGAAGGAAGGAAGGAAGGAAGGAAGGAAAAAGAAAAGAAATTTTCTATCGAACAGAGTAAATTTTAAGTAGTCTCATCACCAAAAGAAGGGGGTAATATGTGAGGTGATGGATGTGTTAAATAGTTTGATTGTGGTCATGATTTCACAAAGTTTATGTATGTCAAGACATCACATTGTACTCTTTGAATATATAAAAATTGTGTTTGTTAATTATACCTCAACAAAGTTAAAAAAAAATTAAAAGATTACCTCCCCAGGGAAGCTCACCCTGAAACACTCTAGCCTTACACTAGATGAGGAGCGTGTGCTCGGATACTCTTAGAGTATAGCACCCTGGTGTTTTTCTTTGTGTCATTGTCACAAACTTAATGACGATCTCCTCAAACCAGACTCTAAGCCCCATGAGGGCAGGAAGCATTTTATGATCTTATCCCCAGTGCCCAGGCTGGGGCTTGGCATACAATCAATATAGTTGACTCTTGAGCAACACAGGTTTGAACTGTGAGAGTCCATTTATACGTGAATTTATTTCAACCAAAAAGAGATGCAAAATACAGTATTTGGGGGATGTGAAACTCCAGTATCCAGAGGGTTTTTTGTATGTGCAATTTCTGCAGGACTGACTGCAGAACTTAAGTATGTGCACACTTTGGTATATGAGGGGCTCTTGCAATGAATCCTTACTAGCTGTGTGACCTCGGGCAAGCAGGCTCACCTCTCTAAGCCTCAATGTATTTATCTGTAAAATCAGAATAATTATATAATGATACATTCTACTCTGTAGAGTTGTCATAAATGTTAAGTGAGAACAGATGAACAGAGTTCTATGCACAAGGCCTAGAACAGCTAAGTGCTCCAAATGAATGAACTATTACTAATATTATTATGACTGTTTTTGTATATGATTCCAGGTTATACTCTCAGTAAGAAGAACTCATCCTCCACTCTCCTGTATTTACAGAACAAAGCTTCCTTGCTTTTCACTAGCCTATTCACCAGTTCTTTTAAGCACCACATACTAACAAATATCTAGAACTGTATTAGCAAGAAGAAAAACTTTCCTCGATTCTCACATTATCCTCCAAGGTCAGGGAAAAAGGCAAAGTAGAAAAGGATTATTGCCACTGGGAATGTTATATACTTTTTTATGCAATTAGACCATCCTCTCCAACTTTGTTCTAAAACTTCCATTAATCAAATTCTGATTTTTTTTTAAATCACAAAGCAAAGATGGGTGAAGAAATCTCTCTCTGACAAATGAGGAGGAGACTGGTTCTCTCAACTTATAAGAGTAAACAATGGCTCTATTCCCAGGTCATTTTTCACAGAGGTTATTGATGCTCTATCCAGATCTTTCTGTTTCTGGCCTATACCACCCCCCAACTTCTGCAGTTATTGGCTGCTGATTGCTCATACCTGTGCCCGTCTCCAGATGCTGATGGGTTGCCTAGTCCAAAGATGCCTGGGAGTTGTCACCTCCACTCCCAAGGATAGTGTGTGGCCAATGGCTGACTGTGTGGAGATACAAAAACCAGGCCCTGAGCACCTAGGCAGAACAACCTCTGTAGTGCAATTTACACTTAAAAGCATATCCTGAAATCAGGCTGGACATTGGGGGGAAAAAAATGCACCTATAGGAGGGCTGTGTCCCCATGCAAATCTCATCTTGAATTGTAGCTCCCATAATCCCCATGTGTTGGGGAGGGACCCAGTGGGAGGTAATTGAATCATGGGGGCGGATTTTTACTGTGCTGTTTCGTGATAGTGAATAAGTCTCACTAGACCTGATGGTTTTATACAGAACAGCTCTGCTGCACACATTATCTTGCCTGCTGACTTGTAAAATGTGACTTTGCTTCTCCTTTACCTTCCACCATGATTGTGAGGCCTCCCCAGCCATGTGGAACTGTGAGTCCATTAAACTTCTTTTTCTTTACAAATTACCCAGTCTCAGATGAAAATGGACTAATACACTTATCCTTTTCTCCCTCCCTTACAGGTCCCACCTGAGGCACCACTGCAATAAAACTCTTGCACAAGAATCCACATCTTAGACTCTGCTTTTAAGGAGCCCAAATTAAGATACTGGACTCTAATTAAACCAGCTATTAATAGGGTTAATGGGTTAATGTGACCGTTGTAAAAGATGCTAATCATAGCTCATGAGGATAATGTAAAAAGTATTTTAAAAGGAGACATTTAAAATAGTAAATCAGATCATCATTACTCCTTAATTTTTCATCACCATATAGTTTGAAAAATCCTTTTACATGTACTGAAAGGAGTTTAATATTGTCCTTCTCCTTTTTGAGGTGGATAAACTGAGGCTCAGAGAGGTTAAACTCATCATATTCAAATACATCTTAAACATTTGGTGGCTCTCACTTGAATTAATTGTTTAAGCCCTGTGCCAGATACTGCAAGTTCACTTATTCAGCACCCACCCCAACCATTTTCCCTTCCTCTGCTCTAGAGACTAGAAAGTACAATGTGTACTTGCATGCTTTCCCAGTCTTCTCAGCATCTGGCGGTGTCCATGTGATATATCTCTGGTCAATGAAACGAAAACCTCTAGTTAGGGCTTTTCTCCCAAAATAAACAGCAAAGTCTCAAAATGAAGTGCACTTCTTCTTCCTGCCTGCCCAAACATGACACAAGGCCAGAAGTGGAGCAAGTATCTAGAAAGAGTAAGGATGAAAAACAGATCCAGATGTGGGAGACGATGGAGCAGAACAAGACAGAGAGCCTGGAACACTGAAAACACCATGGATCTGGTACACAAGCTGTGGATGGTCTGCCTCTTGTGACCAACAGCCAAAAATGAATATGAACTGAGACAAATCGTGATACAGGTTTAGGGAAACTTAAAAATGCTGCACATGCACCCAGCTGGAATAGAAGTTCAAGTGTTATTTTAAAAGCTAGAAAGGGAGATGTATGGAAAAAGCCAACATACTAGCAAAATTACCTAGCTTGCTAAAGGGAAAGTCATGGACAATCATGAAAAAATGTTCTTGTTTTCCAGTGATGTATTGCCTAACTCCAACTCTCCATAAAATGAAATGTCTTTGCACAAGTGGATGCAAATACTTTCTTTCCTTCTTAACATAGTCCAAATATTATTTTACATATATTGATTAATAAATAGCAGCCCTATATAATAGGTTCTATTATTACCTCCTTTTTGTAGATGAGAGGACAAGGCTGTGAGACTATGCTGTCTGGTATGATGACCACTACCAATATGAGACTACTTTTAATTTTAAAAGAAATTAATTAAAATTAAATCAAATTTAAAATTTAGTTTCTCAGTCGTGCTAGCCGCATTTTAAATGGCCAATAAACACATGTGGCTAGTGACTATCACATTGGCCAACACAGCTTTACAGTGTTTTCATCACCACAAAAACTTTCATTGGACAGTGTTGCTCTAACTGGCAAAGTAATTTGTGGAAGATTCTATGACTATTAAAAATTTGAACTTATCCCAACTTCTACCTCATAGAACACACAAGCTCACCTTAGGACAGTGTTTTGTGTCCTGCTTGCTGTTGTAACAAATCACTACAACTTTAATGGCTTACAATCATACAGATTTACTGCGTTGTAGCTCTGGAGGCCAGGCATCTGAAATGGGACTCACTGGGCTAATATTAAGGTGTTGGCAGAGCTGTGTTCCTCCTGAGGGCTCTAGAAGATAATCTGTTTTTTGCCTTTTCCAGCTTCAAAAACTCCCTAATACCTTGGCTAGCAGCCCCATTTTCCATCTACAAAGCCAGCAACCATGAGCTGCATCTTCCCCACACTGCTCTCTCTCTGGTTCTCCCTCTTCTGTCTCCGTCTTCCATTCATAAGAACATGTGATTACGTTGTCCCCACCAGATAATCCAGGATAATATGTCCATCTCAAGGTCCACTAATTAGCTATCTTAATTCCATCTGCAGACTCAATTCTCCTTTGCCATATCACCAAACACGTTCACAAGTTCCAGGGATTAAGACATGGACATTTTTGGTAGTCATTTTCTGCCTCCCACAAACAGCGTTCCCTCCAGCTTGACCTGACCTGACCCCATCCGTTTTTCAGCCTTTTTTTTCCTCTTGAATTCTTCTTTATATTCCTTGTGCTCCAGCCAAACAAAAATGTTCACTGTCCCCCAGCAATATCGTTCCATCCAACAAACACAATTAAAACATCTTCTATGCTCTTCAACCCTAGAGAAACAAAATAGATTTAGAGCAGGTCCCTCTCTAGAGGACCTCTTCTCCAGGCCATTGTTTCTTAGATGTTCCTTTTCCACAAACAGCATTTTGAAGGCCCACCAATAGACCAACTTAAGTACACTTTAATCTTTTAATTCTAATCCTAAAAATTCTGTTCAAATAGCAACCAATTCACCAGACAATGTCTGAGATCACTCCAGAATCAGAGGGTGGTCAATGGTAGAGCATTTGGCTGCAGCTCCAAAGATGTTTCCAGCCACACCTAGGTGTCCCGTTTGGTGACTCTGAGAGACAGGATATGTACAGGCTATGGCATATGAATAGAAGGATGGACTCTAGAGTCAGAAGACCTCTGCTTGAATCACATAAGAAATGGCTTTACCTTCTAATAATAGACTCTCTTTCTCCTCCTCTCTGTTGTGTGTATATGTGGAGAGAAGAGTGGAGGCTAAGGGTCCACATGACTATTAAGATACCTCATTTCAACTTGTTTATTTCATTTGTTTATTGCAACTCTTCTATTTAGATGAAATGGACCTTGCTAATATTCTTTACCCTTACATTTACCCATGTCCTTCTCAGGATCTTTGTTGAGTGCCTGGGTAGAGCATCCAGACAGGGTCCATGAACACCCAGTGTCACAACAATGCCAAGGACTTTATGATAGTGATAAATGAACTTCAACACAAAAGAAATCTGAGACCCTACCAATGAGGACAGATGGAAAATAAAACCACATTTTCCAGGGTGATTTATCTAAAGTCATTTATGAGAAGACATTTCAGGGCAAACAGGCCACATCAGAGGAGCATATCTCTCAGGGTAAGTCAACCACCAAGGAGGGAAAGCTTGTTACTATACAGCATGGCCCCTACATGTAAGCCAATACTTCATCTGTTGTTAAACCAAAAAATAAGAAACTCATTCAACACTAGAAGGGGAAAAATCACTTTTTAGCTTTTTGGGCTTACTGAGAGAGACTACAGCGTATACAATGCCTTTTTTGGCACTTTATTGATAATTTAAAGGATTTTCAAGGATAATTTTGATGCTACACAATTTTTGCAGTATGTGCTGACTTTAAACACTAACTCCCACATAAGATATGATGCTACCCTTATGTCCTTTAGCACTTCAGGTCTCAAAAGTCATTCATATTATATTAGTTTCTTGAAAGGCTCTGATTCTAATAGAAATCGGCCCCACTAAATCCTAGTATTCATGTTTGCTTTTAAACAACTCACACCTTGGTTTAATGCAGAGGAGCTGTTTCCAGTCTTATTTTTGCTGCTTTTGGCATCGTGAGCCCAGGCCCTAAAGAGCTTAGGGTCAGATGGGCTTTGAAGTTTAATTATTAAAGCAGCAATTATACAACTGAGAAGAATGAAATTGAAAATGAATCCAGCAGCCGATAGTGGGGTGAGTTTGAGGGGAGTCATGGGAACTATAAGGACTAAAATCCACAGACACATCCAAGCAGAGGTTTGCATAAGCAAATGAAAACAAACACAATGCACCTTACAAAAGTACGGAATGGAACTTTCTCTTTATTATTTCCACTGTCATATCAAAAAAGTAGATGTAATACTAAAACATTTACTGTCATTAGGAGATAGAGAATGGAGCTAGAAGGAAGGAGTCCTCCGATTCAGATCTAATCTTTTAGCTCAGGCACTGGAGAACTTGGCAAATGACTTCATTTTCCTGTCAAAAAGAGAAGAGCGTTTTCTCACAGCGTGTTTCATGTAACACCAGTTGTGAAAAGTATTATGTATGCAAAATTGTCTATAGTCAAATAAATTTGGCCTTGCACGTTTGTCTTGCCCTATCCCTGTCTTAGAAATTCACAATGTCCATTAGCATATTAAAGACTCTGAGAAGTCCTGCAGCAAATTAAGCACTTTGCTTAAATTCAGTATTTCCAAATATCATTGAGCAGAAATACCTTTTTTGGTGAGACATCATTTAAAGTGTGTTTCAAGGAACACACTTTGAGCAACCTGAACAAATTCATGTAAACTCTGTGAGGGTAAATGTTGTGTCTGTTTATTCACAGAATGCCTGGTACAGAGTAAAACGAGGGGCTGGCAAACTATGGTCTGGAGGCCAGATCTAGCTCATGAGTTCAGTATGATTTTAACATGTTTAATATTTGGGAAAAAAATTACAAAACAATATTTTATGACACACACAAAGAATATAAAATTCAAATTCCAGTGTCCACACAAAAATGTTTAATACACCATGCCCATTTGTTTATGTATCTTCTATGACTGCTTTCAAATGGCAATAGCAGAGTTGTGTAATTGCAACACAATGACAGTAATGGCCCCACAAAGCCTGAAATTTTTACTATCTGGCCCTTTATAGGCAAAGTTTGCAGATCCCTAGAGTAGACAGTCAATTAAATTGTGCAGATGAATAAATATCTTTAACATTCACTATTCTTGCCACTTTCCATGCCAAGCTGTCTCATTTTCTGGGGAGAAGATCAAGGTTATAACTGGTCCAGAATGAGGCCTTCCTTTGTTTAATTGGTCTTGTCTTCTTTTTTCTGGTCTCTGCTGTAGTTCATCTAAGCAATCACTTGAGGTGAGCAAATGTTTGAATTCCAGGTCTTCTCTTCACACCTCACATGTTCCTTAAATTGCTTCATGAGATTCTTTCTCAGATATTAATTATAAACACAGAATGTCAGGAAGGGGAGAAAAAAAGAATTAAGGCTTGGGTGGTTTTGACTGAGATGTCAGAATTCCCACCATTTTCGTTTGGAAGGGATGAACATAGCAAGAAGAGGAAAGGTGGGACGGGATGCTTTGGATTTCTTTTTAACATTCTGATGTAAAGCATGCAAATTAGCCCCCTAAGAAAAGACCTGGAATACATATTCTCATTACCACAACCCAAGCTGAAGAAGCAGCACAAGGCACTGGAGTCAGAAAGAAAGAACATGGTCTGAATCCTGGCCCCTGCCACTTAGTTTCCATGTAACCTTAGGTAATAAACTTAACTCTTTTACGTAGAAAATGGGCCTCCGCAGCATCAACCTGATACCCAAACCAGCAGAGATATAACAAAAAAGAAAATCTCAGGCCAATATCCTTTATGAACATTGATGCAAAAATCCTCAATAAAATACTGGCAAACCAAATCCAGCAGCACATCAAAAAGCTGAACCATCACAATCTAGTTGGCTTCATCCCATGATTATAAGGCTGGTTCCACATAGGCAAACCGTAAATGTGATTCTTCACATAAACAGAACTAAAGACAAAAACTACATGATTATCTTAATAGACGCAGAAAAGGCCTTTGATAAAATTCAACATTCCTTCATTTAAACAAACAAACAAACAAACAAACAAACTCTCAATAAACTACGTATTGAAGGAACATAACTCAATAAGAGCCATATATGACAAACCCACAGCCAATATCATACTGAATGGGCAAAAGCTGGAAGCATTCCCTTTGAAAACCAGCACAAGACGAGAATGTCCTCTTTCACTAATCCTATTCAACATAGTGTTGGAAGTTCTGGCCAGGGGAATCCGGCAAGAGAAAGAAATAAAGGGTATTGGTATTCAAATAAGAAGAGAGGAAGTCAAATTATCTTTGTTTGCAGATGTCATGATCCTATACCTAGAAAACCCCATCATCAGCCCAAAACCTTCTTAAGCTGATAAACAACTTCAGCAAAGTCCCAGGATACAAAATCAATGTGCAAAATTGGCTAGCATTCCTATATACCAACAACAGGCAAGCAAACAGCCAAATCATGAATGAACTCCATTCACAATTGCTACAAAAAGAATAAAATACCTAGGAACACAGCTAACAAGGGAAGTGAAGGACCTCTTCAAGGGGAACTACAAACCACTGCTCAAAGAAATCAGAGAGGAAACAAACAAATGGAAAAACATTCCATGCTCATGGACAGGAAGAATCAGTATTGTGAGAATGGCCATACTACCCAAAGTAATTTACAGATTCAATGCTATTCCCATTAAACTACCCTTGACATTTTTCACAGAATTAGAAAAAAAAAGGAATTCATATGGAACCATAAAAGAGCCCAAATAGCCAAGATAATCCTAAGCAAAAAGAACAAACCTGGAAGCATCACGCTACCCAACTTCAAACTATACTACAAGGCTATGGTAACCAAAACAGCATGGTACAGGTACAAGAACAGACACAAAGACCACTGGAACAAAATATAGAACTCAGAAATAAGACTGCATACCTATAAAAATCTGATCTTTGACAAACCTGACAAAAACAACAAATGGGGAAAGGATTCCTTTATTTAATAAATGGTACTGGGAGAACTGGCTAGTCATATGCAGAAAATTGAAACTGGGCCATTTCCTTACACCATATACAAAAATTAATTTAAGATAGATTAAATACTTATACATAAAACCCAAAACTATAGAAACCCTAGAAGAAAATCTAAGCAATACAATTCAGGACATAGGCACAGGCAAAGATTTCATGATGAAAATGCCAAAAGCAATGCAACAAAAGCAAAAATTGACAAATGGGATCTAACTAAAGAGATTCTGCAGAGCAAAAGAAACTATTATTAGAGTAAACAGACAACCAACAGAATGGGAAAAAGGTTTTGCAATCTATCCATCTGACAAAGGTCTAATATCCAGAATCTACAAGGAACTCAAGCAAATTTACAAGAAAAAAACAAACTACCCTGTTAAAAAGTGGGCAAAGGACATGAACAGTCACATCTCAAAGACATACATGCAGCCAACATCATTAGAGAAATGCAAATCAAAGCCATAATGATATACCATCTCATGCCTGTCAGAAGGGCTATTATTAAAAAGCCAAAAACAACAGACACTGGTGAGGTTGTGGAGAAAAAGGAATGCTTTTACATTGTTGATGGGAGTGTAAATTAGTTCAACCACTGTGGAAGACAGTGTGGTGATTCCTCAAAGACCTAGAGGCAGAAATACCAATTGACCCAGCAATCCATTACTAGGCATATATCCAAAGGAATATAAATCAGTCTGTTATAAACATACATGCACGCATATGTTCATTGCAGCACTATTCACAATAGTAAAGACATGGAATCAACCTAAATGAACATCAGTGATATACTGGATAAAGAAAATGGTGGTACATATACACTATGGAATTCTATGCAGCCATAAAAACAAATGAAATCATGTCTTTTGCAGGGACATGGATGGAGTTGGAAGCCATTATCCTCAGCAAATAAGCACAGGAACGGAAAACCAAATACTGCATGTTCTCACTTATAAGTGGCAGTTGTATGATGAGAACGCATGGACACATGGAGGAAAACAACACACACTGGGGCCTGTCAGGGGTTGTTGGGGTATGAGAGAGCATCAGGAAGAATAGCTAAGGGATCCTGGGCTTCATACCTAGGTGATGGGATGATCTCTGCTGCAAACCACCATGGCACACGTTTACCGATGTAACAAGCCTGCACAACCTGCACATGTATCCCAGAACTTAAAGTAAAAGTTGAAAAAAAATTTCTAAAATAGATGCTTTCAACAGGCTAAATAAATAAATAAAAGAAATGTAAGTAATTAGACAATATGACAGGGATTAAAACTCACGTACTGTATTAAATAAGTCTAAGCTAATATTGATAATAGCTAACACAGTTTTACACTAATTTTAGTAGTGGGTTCCTAGGCAATCAAAATTTTAAAATGTAGTGAGAGGCTTAACGTTCGTTACCTGAAAAGTGGATACATACAAGTTCCTCCATAGGTGAGCTTCCTACTTCGAACACTAACTCTTAATTGAAAGGTATTACATGAATCCTGTACACAGGCAAAGACTAATTATCTGTTTCTCATAGTGTGAAGAAGTTGACTGGTTTGTATAGAAGAAATAAAGTACTTAAAAATATAAAAAATAAATTTAAAAAAAGAAAGAAAATGGGCCTCCCCAGCCCTCTCCATGTCTTCCCTTTCCCCCCGTACTCAGCCAACCCAGCCCTCTTTCTCTTCCTCAAACTTGCCGACTCATATTTGCATTGTTTTTGTCAGGAAGGTCCCTCCCCTCCATCCCCGAGCTCTCTCTTTAGCTGGCTCACTCTCTTGTCTTTGAGGAGCCCCTCAGAGGAGGTCCCATGCTTCTCCTGACTACCTCCACTGCACCCTGTACTTCACAGCACTTAGCACCATTGGAAACAAGCACTTGGATACCTACATTGTATTCCTTGTGTCTCCCCTTGAGACCAGCACTGCCCGATAGAATTGTCATGTGAGCCATAAATGTAATTTTAAATTTCCTCACAGTCACACTTTTTTTAAAAATGAAAAGGAAGCCGATGAAATTCGTTTTAATCATATACTTTATTTAACCCAATATCCAAAATGTTACCATTTCAATGTGTCATCAATATTAAAAAATTATTAAAGGTATATTTTACATTTTTTTCACACTAAGTTTTAAAGATCCAGCGTGTACTTTACACTTAACAGCACAATAAAATTTGGACCAGCCCCATTTCAAGGCTCGGTACTGTCACACAGCCAATGGCTTCGTAGTGGACAGCCCAGCCGTGGACACTTCACTCCCTGAGGACACACAGCACATCTATCTTACTGCTAAGTCTACAGCACCAGACTGTTTTGCTCAGAGAAACAGCCAGATAAGTACTCACTTTGGGGTGGGTTTTTGTTGTAGTTTCTTTAAAGAATATTTGTGCCGAGGAAGAAATGGAGGTACAGAGAGAGGAAGTGATTGGCCCAAAGTCACAGGAATAATTAATACTAAAGCAATTCTAGCTCCCAACTGCCAACTCTGAAAAGGAACTGTATCACCCCTGTGCCTCATGGAAACTCTGTAACAATCTCCCAGGTCAATCTGCCATTTTTGATGCAAACGGGCTCTCAAAGGTCAGCCCAAAGCACATTTATTAAAAGCTTTACCTTGAAAGATAGGAAAAGTTTGGTTTTATGAGAAAAGTTGTCATTCTATTACCTTGTAAATCCTATCAATGGATAGGTATTATGTAAGTGGCATTAACAGGCTCTGTGCCGACTATGGTGGATGCTATTTTGAAGCTCCTGTACAGCTATTATATTATCAGTGGTGATTTCCTTCAGGAATCAGGATTCTAGGCAGAGCTAAGTGAGTCAGCATTAGCCCTCCCTCCCCAGGCTTGCAAGGGTGTGAGGAGCAGTGTTGGGTGTGTGGGTGCTGGTGAGGCAGCCAGAAATGTGGTCAGCATACTTCACATTTCTAGCCTTGGTTTACCCCCTCTGAGAATCAGAGTGGGGTTAGTCATAAGAAAAATCTCCCTCCTTCAGAAGGTTTCGTTGTAAATGAAGGGACAGCAATCACCCCCCATCAAAAAAGAATGTAGAGATGCAAAAAATATAGGCTCAGCCTAAACTTAGAAGTAGAACAAAGAGAGTTGCAAAACAATATCACAATATGATCCTATTTTCATCACAAAATGCATATTTCATATATTTATGTTAAAGGAAAGTAATTCGGAAGGTTGCTTTTCAAAATATTAATTATATTTATCATTAGATGGTAAAATTATGACTGATTTTTAATTTTTCTGCTCTTAGTTGACTCATAGTTTTGAATTTTCTTCAGTAGATATGTATTGCTTGTATAGAAAAGTAATGATTGAATATTTAAATAAGCCTGTGCACACATACATACACTCATATATGACCCCAAACATTCCAACAGTCTTTATGTGCTAATTATTTTCGGAAGTGCCCAGTGAAACCCATTATTTCTTTAACTTTTCAGTAAATGACTTTGGCCCTTTCAAGCTCACATAGTCCCGAGGACAGAAAACCTGCTGCCCTCAGTGCTATCAACAGCATGAGGAATGTAGCCTCCTGCAATGTGTAAACATAAACCACTACCCACCTGCAAGCCACTGGGGGTGAGGGGGGCCTTCCCCAGGATGGAGGTATGGGAGTCAGACAGCCAGCCTGAGATTTGGCACAGCTGCCAGTAACATTGTTAGAAATTCAATATCCTTAACGAGGAAACAGGGTTTGGGGTTGGTTGCCAAAGAAGTTGTTAAACAGGCAATCGACCTTCTTCCATTTTAGTGATTAATTCAAGTAGCCATTCCCCACTTTCTTGAGAGAAGAGTTCAGATCATGATCTAGGCCTGCCAAGGAGCATTTCAAAACATTCTAAGGGTTGCCAGGTGCAGTGGCTCATGCCTGTAATCCCAGCACTTTGGGAGGCTGAGGTGGGTGGATCACCTGAGGTTGGGAGTTCAAGACCAGCCTGACCAACATGGAGAAACCTTGTCTCTACTAAAAATACAAAATTAGCTGGGCGTGGTGGCACATGCCTGTAATCCCAGCTACTCAGGAGGCTGAGGCAAGAGAGTTGCTTGAACCCGTAAGGCAGAGGTTGCGGTGAGCCGAGATTGTGCCATTGCACTCCAACCTGGGCAACAAGAGAGAAACTCCATCTCAAAGAAAGAAAACAAACAAACAACAACAACAAAAACATTCTAAGGGTTTAGATTACTTTACCAGGAGACTGCTACCCCAAGCAGAACTCTTAGACCAGTGGTTATCAACCAGGTAGACTTTGCTTTTCAAGAGACTTTCGGCAATGCCTGGAGACAATTTTGGTTGTCACAACTAGAGGGAGGTGGGTGCTACTGGCAGCTGGTGGGTAGAGTCCAGGGATGCTGCTAAGAGTCCTACAAGGCACAGGACAGCCCACTATGACAAATAATTATTCAGGCCAACATTAATAGTGCCAAGGCTGAGAAACTGTATCTTAGACAATGAAAGAAATTCTTTGACACTTTGAAAGAAGGCGTACATTTTTTTGCTGAAATCAGCTATATCACTGGTATCTGGCTGTATTCCCATTGGACAACGGGCCAAAAGGAATTCTCTGAATGTTCTTAGTATCTTGTATCAGTGTATCACCTATCAGTGAATCCTTGCCTTAGGATAGGCACACAAAGTGAGCTTCCTTCTGCAAGCCAGCTCCAATCTGTTGGTAGTGACTTCCAGGATTGGTTCTCTGGAAGCAGATCTTGAGATGGTGTTTGAGGTAGGAGATGTTTATTAGCGATCAATGGTTGCAAAGGGAGAAGCAAGTTTTGGCAGAGGGAGAAGACAAACGCAAGGTAAGTCTGACAAAACCTTGGCCAGCCTGGAGAAGAGCTCTGGAGCCGGTATTGGTACTTCCCATTAGAAGGAATAGCTGGGTCTTTATAAACCCCCTCCCCTAGCACCCACCTGGCTCAGTCACTAGGTGAATGCTGTTCCAGGAGGGGCATGACTTTCAGTCAGGGAGTGCACTGCAGCTGAGGTTGAACTTAAAGTTGCTGACATCTGGAACGGCTGCTAACTACACTCCCTACAGCTGGACATCAAGGCCTTCCTTGAAAGGGAATCTGGATTTCACACCTTCATGTGTATATTACAGGGTGCATCCACACTCAGCAAATAGGCATGCTACAGCCCATCAGCAAGGCCTGCCATGGTCCATGTGCAGAACAGCAGCATCTGTGCTGGGTATTTGGCAACCGTACATTAGAAACAGGGGCCAATGGGTAAGTCTGTAATTGTAATATCATGGTGGTACCTGAAAATCAACTGGGTCTGGAAAAAATCAAAAAGCAGGTATGCCAATAAGAAATGGAACCTGCCTGCCATCTAGTTAACTGTCTATCTATTGGGCTGGATTAAAAATGGAAATGTTCCTTTGGCTTCTCATGATAAATTGCTTACCCTTCCTTTGTCTATTCCATGTCACTTATTACACACCCACTATTTGAAGAATTTGGCTTTTACCCAATTCATTAAACGTGTGCCCTCAGCTCCATGGGCTTCTTCAGTCTCTGCAGCCCTAACTAGAAAAGCCTGGTATTATAATAGAGTGGCCTTTAAAAGTCCACCTAACCTTCCCTGCTAAGCATCCACTAGCTTTGACTTTGGAAGGTAAGTAAGAAGAGAGTTTTGCCATACTTACATTATTTTTGTGGATTAGATTAAAATGGTCCAAAACTGTTGAGAAGGAGAGAATTAGTTCCTTTGCTAGTAGGCAATCATTTGAAGATACAGTATATTGTGTGAGGAGCTAGATAGCTCGCACAGCTAATAACAATAATAGTACTAGTGACTTTGGTTATTATAATAAATATAATTAATGACTTTTCAAACACTGTGGGTTAGATGTTATGCTAATCATTTTAAATAAATTGATTATTGTGTTCCATGTTGATTTTTTAATTAAAATAATAAGAGGGATTTTTTTTAAAAAAAGTTCAATCGATAGGCTTTATCCACAAGCATCACCTGCAATCAGGTAGTTTGGTGCCTTTGAAGATACTGCATACTGTTAAATAAAGAACTCTGTAAACCTAATGTTATTATTCACTGCAATAAACACAAACTAAATTTGTTTTAGGTCCAATGGGACGTCTAGACTGGCCCTACAGTCAGGTGCACTAGGAGCAATGTGTTCATTATAACAAGAACACAATAAAACTGCCAATTTTTCCTATTTAAAGCCATCCACAGAGAGCTTAGATGATGAGCTAACAAAATGAGATGTCATTAATTACATTCCTTGATAATTTTGATCCAAAATGGATCATTTTGCTTTTTCCAACTGAAAGTAAATCATTTATTATAGACGGAGTATAATTTTGGAGCTGGATGAAATATCAGGTAACAATACTTCATGGAAGCCATTATGCATATGTCTTGGTCCATAGCAGCTTTGTTTTCAACTGGTGAAAATATGCTGGTCTGGTCCAAGGAGCCTTCTGAACGAGGAAAAACCTAATGTTTTTGAATTATCTAGATCAGATTTCACACAGTCACCTAGATTTCCTCTTTGCTTCAATTATATAATTCTAATGATTATTTTTGCTTCACAACAAAAAAGAGCTGCCTGGTAGATAGTGAGCTTCCTATCTCTAGGATATTTAATCAGACCTAGGAGCAACACCAAAAACATCGTAGGAGAAGTTCATCTCAGTCTATCAAACAAGGATTTGGCTATTAATATTTCAAAGGTAATTTATTTATTAATTCTATTAGGTATTTATCCAAAGGAAAAGAAAACAATATATCAAGGAGATACCTACACTCACATGTTTATTGCAGCACTATACCCCAATAGTAAAGATATGGAATCAACCTATGTGTCCATCAACCGACAAACTGATAAAAGAAATGTAGTACATATATAAAATGGAATAGTATTCCACCATAAAAAGAATAAAATCATGTCATTTGTAGCAACACAGATGGAACTGGAGGTCAATATGTTAAGTGAAATAAGTCAGACACTGAAAGGCAAATTTCACATGTTCTCACTCATCTGTGGGAGCTGAAACAATTTATTTCATGGAGGCAGAAAGTAGAATGATATATACCAGAGCCTGGGAAGGGCATGTGGGTGGGAGTGGGGATAAAGAGAGGCTGATCAATGGGCACAAACATACAGTTAGACAAAAGAAGCAAGTTCTAATGTTCAATAGCAGACTAGGGTGACTATAGTTAGCAACAATGTATTATATATTCCAAAGTAGTGATGAGGACTTGAAATGTTTGCAACACGTAGAAATATTCAAGATGATGGATACTCCAAATACCTTGACTTGATCATTATACATTCTATGCATGTAGCAAAATATCACATGTTCCTTATAAATATAAAAACTTTACACATAGTAAATATGTAAATGAAAAGTGTTGAACCTTTTTCTTGAGCCTAGCATTATGGGATGAAACTGTGTGTAAGTCGCAGCTCCTATCTTCAAGCAAAACACACTCTAGTAATTCCTTTTAACTTTGAGATTCTATAACTTCATCTTAATAAAATTTATATCAGATCTCTATTTTCCACTTTTAAATATTTTCTTTAGGGTCAATTTTTAAAATACTACTTATTTGTGTTTTTTTATATAGAGAGAAATGCAGGAAGATATCATCTCACCTTTTTTCCTGGTGTAAGTTAGCTATTGCTATATAACAAAGAGGTGGCTCTGAACAGCCATTATTTATTATTGTAGTTCACATGTCTGTGGGCCAGCTAAAGGATAGGTGATATAGGCTGGCCTGAGTTGGGCAGTTCTGTTCATCTCGGTCGGGCTCATGTATCTGCTGGTTGCCTGGAGATTTTGTTGTGGGTTAGGCTTGACTGGAGCAGCTCCAAATCATACGTAGATAAGGACTGGAGAATGTGATTGAAAAGCTATCACAATTTTCTTTTGTCTGAACCAAAAGGAACTTTAGGATCTGCATAGGAGAGCCTTACTGCATAGATACGAAAGAGTCTCATTTTTGCAGAAGAGACTTAGATAGAGTTTACTCCATCACCTGCCCCATTCCTCACAGAAAGAGTAGGACTTACCCAATAAAGAAATGCCATGTCTCCCTGGCCCCAAAGACCTGTGGAGGCACTGACACGTATAGGGTAAGGCTCCTCTGTCCCTGGAACTGAGAGAGCAAGGGACGCTCTGTTATTATGACAGATCTGATGGCCTGCCTCACTGTACCATCAACCAACACAGAGGAGTCAGAAGTGCCTCCACCCCTGCTGCAAAAAGGTCCATTGCAACTCAACCTCAGCCTCAAAGTAGACAAAGAAAAATGATAATAAATCCAAAGGGCCCAAGTGTCCAAGGGAGCCAAGAATCCTGAGGAAGAACAAATAAAACAATCAGATCAGACCAATACTGGAAAGGAACTGTTGGAAGAGGCAGGCAACAACTTCAATAAAAGCAAAACAAGATGACCTAGATTCATATATAATATGCACTGGTGCATATCTTCCCCCCACACATAGACACACACACACAGACATGTACACTTCTCTGGAACCAAAAACATGATTTGGGGCATCCAAATCGGTAAAGAGGAAGTCAGACTGTCACTATTTGTTGATGACATGATCATATACCTAGAAAACTCTAAAGACTCCTCCAAAATGCTCCTAGAACTGGCAAATAAGTTCAGCAAGTTTTCAGAATATAAAATTAATATAAGCAAATCAGTAGCCCTGCTATACACCGACAGCAACCAAACTGAGAATCAAATCAAGAAGTCAACCCCTTTTACAATAGCTGCAAAAGAAAAATAAAATATTTAGGAATAAACTTAATCAAGGAGGTGAAAGAGCTCTACAAGGAAAAGTACAATCACAGATGACACAAACAAATGGAAACATATCCCATGCTCATAGATGGGTAGAATCAATATTGTGAAAATGGCCATACTGCCAAAAGCAATCTTCAAATTCAATGCAATTCCCATCAAATTCCACCATCAATCTTCACAGAACTAGAAGAAACCTCCTAAAATTCATATTGAACTAAAAAAGAACCCACATAACCAAAGCAAGACTAAGCAAAAAGAACAAGCCTAGAGGCATTGCATTACCTGACTTCAAACTATACTATAAGGCCATAGTCACCAAAAGAGCATGGTATTGGTGTAAGAACAGGCACATAGACCAATGGATCAGAATAGAGAACCCAAAAATAAAGCCAAATGCTTGAAGTCAACTGATCTTCAACAATACAAACAAAAACATAAAGTGGAGAAAGGACACCCTATTCAACAAACAGTGCAGGAATAATTGGCAAGCCATGTGCAGAAGAATGAAACTGGATTCTCATCTCTCACCTTATACAAAAATCAGCTCAAGATGAATCAAAGACTTAAATCTAAGACCTGAAGCCATAAAAATTCTAGAAGATAACATTGGAAAAACCCTTCCAAACACTGGCTTAGGCAAAGACTTCGTGACCAAGAATGCAAAAGCAAATACAATGAAAACAAAGACAAATAGATGGGACTTAATTAAACTAAAAGGCTTCTGTGCAGCAACAGAAATAATTGGCAGAATAAACAGACAACCCACAGAGTGGGAGAAAATCTTTGCAATCTATACATCTAACAAAAGACTAATATCCAGAATCTAAAAGAAACTCAAACAAATTAGCAAGAATAAAACAAACAATCTCATAAAAAAGTAGGCTAAGGACATGAATAGACAATTTTCAAATGAAGATATACAAATGGCTAACAAACATATTAAAAAATGCTCAAAATCACTAATGATCAGAGAAATGCAAATCAAAACCCCAATGTGATATCACCTTACTCCTGAAAGAACAGCCATAATCAAAAAATCAAAAAATTATAGACGTTGGCAGAGTTGTGATGAAAAGGGAACACTTTTACACTGTTGGTGGGAATGTAAACTAGTACAACCACTATGGAAAATAGTATGGAGATTCCTTAAAGAACTAAAAGTAAATCTACCATTTGATCCAGCAATCCCACTCCTGGGTATCTACTCAGAGGAAAAGAAGTCATTATACAAAAAAGATACTTGCACACATATGTTTATAGCACCACAGTTTGCAATTACAAACATATGGAACCAGCCCAAATGCCCATCAGTCAACAAGTGGATAAATAAAATTATATACTAATACATATAAATTATATATAATAAATAAATTATACATTATTATGTATCTTATAAATATATATTATAAACTATATATAGGTATACACCATAGAATACTACTCAACCATACACAGTGGTGGCAAGGCTTAGCTGCTACAAAGAAGGCATGTTTTAGACAAATACTCATGTGTGTGGGCAAAACACTCAAGGACTGTATTTGTGACTAACCATATAACAGGTTATTTTAGTTTCTTCTCTGTGGAAAGTATAAAGCATTCCAATAAAGGGTTTAATATAGATATTTTTTGCACCCATGCTGTTGACTGCCAAATGTAATAGTCTGATCATGATGTTGAAAAATTGTGTCTTTATTTAAAAAGAAAATAATGCCCTAAATTATTACCACCAAAAAATCCCTACTTATTTTACTAAAGAATAGAAATAATATTTGTACAAGGTTAGAAAATTCAGTGGTACATGAAACTATGAATGAGAAAGTAAAAATCTTACTTTGTCTTCTGCATTTTCCTCCCCTAGACTTTTCTAGGAAAAAGGAATCATTTAATAATGATTAATATAGTTTCCTGAATTTCTTACAACCCTCTAAAGTTTATGCATATACCTATACTTATTTTTATTTTTTAATTTATATTAATAATAATTCTGTAGTTTATCCAACTTTATTACTTAATATATCATCATATCAATACATGCTTAATTATTTTTTCTTTATATTCTGCTTATGTAACCTAATTCTTTCTAATAGCCACATTGTACATTCCATAATACTGACATGATATGATTTTTCAACCAATTTCTTATTAATGGACATTTTTATTTTATTCAAGTTGTTTTTCTCTTACAAATAATGCTATCAAGAGCAAATACCTAAATACATTTTGTAGATCTTTTGTAAGAACCTCTACAGGGAAATTTCAAGCAGTGAAATGGCCAAGTCAAAGATATTTGCATTTTTATTGATTAAAAGCCTTGAAAATGTTCTGGTACTTAGTAGGCACTCAATAAATACTTATTAAAACTAAAACAGTTATATTGTCTATCAGAAAGATTGCCTTGATTTATTACAAATATTAAATTATTTTTAAACTGTAATAGTTTAATTGTGACCCTACCCAAAGGATGTATTTATTTCCTAATTTCCAGAACCAGTGAACATGATCTTATTTGGAAAACAGGTCTTTGCAGATGTGATTAATGTAAGAATCTTGGGATGAAGGGATTATCCTGGTTCTGTAGGTGGGCCCTAAATCCAAAGATAGGCATTCTTATAAGAGGGAAACTTGATAGATACACAAAGGGAAAAGAGATGTGAAGGGGGAGACTGAGATTAGAGGGATGCAGCCACGGTCTAGGAATCAGGGTCAGACACTAGGAGCTGAAAGTGGCAAGGAACAGATTTTCCCCTAGAGCCTTCAAAGGCCATGTGGTCCTGCCAAAAACTTCATTTCGGAATTCTAGCCAGCAGACCTGTGACAGAATACATTTCTGTTGCTTTAAGACACTAAGTTTGTGCTAATTTGTGATGGCAGCCTCAGGAAGCTAATACAATGATTATTACTAAATTGAAGATGGTCAGTACAACAGGAGAGAGCATCTGGAGTTTGGAGTCAAATTGATTATGACACAAAGAGGGGTCAGGTTGCACAGTCCTGCCCCTGTGGACACTCTTTGTAGCTCTCTCTCCAATGACGACTGTCATCTCCAGTTCATGCATTCATTCTCCCAGATACATCTGAAACTGAAACCCAAAACAACTAAACAAGGGAAAACAAACACTAACTTACCGATTTTTCTTGGTTTGGGCAGAGGCAGATCGAATACAAATTGATTCAATCCAATTTTGAAAACAAAGTTAATAAATGCTGTTTCTTTTTTTTTTTTTCTTAAAAGCCCAGGTGGTGGCAGGTGGAGACTCACACATGTATATCCATCAAATCATAATTGATCCAGAGAGAGCCTTGTTGGAGAGAGAAGAGCATTTTCCCAGACAATCTTTGGTCTCTCCCCTGGTTGGAAATTATCATGCCATCTGGAAAAAAGAAGTATACTCCTTTCACAGACGTTGTGCAACTAATTATCAACTAATTCCAACTTGGATTGGCCTAGAACCATGGAGTGACCCCCCTCTGTGTTCCCATGTCCCAAGCCACTGCTCTCTCAGCAACCAATTTTGATTTAATGAAACTGATCCTACTTTATGCTTAAAATAGTGCTTACAGTTTAAAAAGCACTGCCAAAGGTGGAACCTTAATTGTTTTGTGTTGTTTCCCATGACAAAACTATGGGATAGAAATGGGGCAGATATTATTGTATACATTTTCCGGAAGAAGAAACAACAAGGTTTAGAGAGGCTACGAGATTTGCCACAAGCCTTAAACTTCAAATTCACCGATGTCCTTTGCACCATAATGCCTCCTGAGAATCGACCCATTTGAGGTAGACATCAAGAAAAAATGAGTCTGTTTACTTTCAGATGCTCTCTTTCATTAGGTGGCCGGTTGTGTCTCTGAGCTGAAAAGGAATCCTCTGTGTGTATACATGCAAAGGAAGATAAATAAGACATTTCTTATCATCCAAGCCCCCAATATCCTCTGAGTCAAATAGTTCGTTGCTCATTATATGTTTTACTTTCGATAAGATTAATTTTTAAAAAATTATTCCAAGTTGGCTGGGCGCAGTGGTTCACGCCTGTAATCCCAGCACTTTGGAAGCCTGAGACAGGTGGATCACGAGGTCAGGAGATTGAGACCATCCTGGCTAACACAGAGAAACTCCGACTCTACTAAAAATACAAAAAGTTAGCTGGGCATGGTGGCAGGCGCCTGTAGTCCCAGGTACTTGGGAGGCTGAGGCAGGAGAATGGCGTGAACCTAGGAGGCGGAGCTTGCAGTGAACTGAGATGGCACCACTGCACTCCAGCCTAGATGGCAGAGAGAGACTCTGTCTCAAAAAAAAAAAAAATTATTCCAAGCTGAACTCCATCATGGAGTAAATGTAAATTTAGCCTCTACCATCAACAGCATTTCTGGCCTCCTTCTATCGTATATCTTCTGATATCCAAGGCAGGAGATAATCAGAGATTCCATTTAAAACTTATTGTCTAAGTACATAGCTCTCATAAGACTTGATTTTGACATTTCCTTGGCAATTCACTAATAAGTAAAATTTTCAGGTGATTATTCTCTATAGGGCTATAAAAAGAAAATTAAAAGCAAGATCAGTTGTGCTTTTGAAAAGTGCTGAAAAAATCCTGATTTTTTTAACGATTACCAGACACCAAAAAAGTTATTTTCTAAAGATAATTCCCATTTCTGTTCCATGAGTCATGGAGAAATAAGCAATTTGAATTAAAGGCAAGATATCTGAATTCATATATTCAAATTTATTTATTCACAAATGTATAGAGAGTCCTCACTCTGTGCCAAGCATGTACTGGGGCTGAAGCAGTGAGAAAAATAGTCTCTGATCTTAAAAAGCACACACTGTACTGGGCAGAGTAAGACAATGAACATATGTCAATTTAGTATCTCGTTTTCAGGAAAACATGTTCAGAGATTCAAAGCTCACCACTCCTGCCGCCTTCACACAGACACCCTGAAATGGAAGCTCACAGAAAGCTATAAACACAGACAAAGCAGCTGGCCTCATGTCTATAATTTTAGGTAGCCAAGAAAAACTGCCTGTGACAATCATATACACAAAAAACCAATCATTCAGGCACTGGAAAAATGCTATCCTTGCAAAGGAATGTTTAAGGATGTGGACTCCTCTAAAGGATGGACCTCTGTAAGGGAATGTGTGTTTGCCAAGGGCTCCTTCTGGTGCCTGGGGGTCTTCTTCCACTTTCTTGCACCTGTTCTGCTGTTATATTCATATACATTCCCAGAGACTGTGGGAAGGAAAAAACAAAACACAGACAAAGTGAATTACAGTGAACTTGCAAAGCATTTATTTTTCCCATGAAATGTTTTATTGAGCATTTGCTAGATAGCTGGCATAGTGATGAGTTTATCTTCTCAAGTCTTGTTCTCTTACCAAAGGAAAAACTAGAAGCAGAACCTGAAGCAGTATGTGGTTTCATATGCATTAAAAATTGCCCCTTTAACACAAGGGAGTTATTTTGTGGTATCGGAACAGTTTTGCATCTTGATAGTGGTAGTAGTTATCTGGATCTATAAAGGTAATTAAATGTCATACACATAGACATATAAAAATAAATATACGCAATAACTGGGGAAATCTTAGTAAAGTCTGTGGTCTGTTTGTTGTGTTGTACCAACGTCAATTTCCTGATTTTGGCAATGTGCTATAGTAATGAAAGATGTGACCTGTGGGGAAAGCTGGGTAATGGGTACACAGTACCTCTCTGTATTATTTTTTTTTGTAATTTTTTGTGAGTTTGTAATTGTTTGAAAAGCAAAAGTTTTTTTAAGTCAAATGGGTTTTTTAATTGAAATTAATCTGCCATGTATAGGGTCTGAGGTTTAATTAGCCAACCCTTCACAGAAACAATAATGTAGTAACAGTAATATACAAGAGAAAAGAAATAAGGTAAAAAAAATGGCCTGATATAGTAGGAAATCAACCAATTATTTCTTAGGTGACTGAGGTGTAATTAATGAATGAAAAGAACAATGATAACAGTAATAACTGATCCTATAGTATTTACTATATGCCAGACTCTGTTTTCACATATCAATTTATTTAATCTGTTCAATGTCCTTGTTAGGTAGTAAATATTATTTGCCACATTTTAGAAATAAGAGAGCTGGAGCACAGATATGTTAAGTAATCTGCCAATACCACATCATCTATAAGTGACAGACCTAGATTTGAATCCCAGCAGTCCAGCTGCAGACTCCAAATACTAACAACCTAGGGCAGGGGGCCACGTTTTATCTCACTTTAGGTTGGGCTCCATGAACAAAATAGTACCTTATGCATCATATTTTAGGTTCCACAGAACATTTGATAAACGATAGTACGTTCTAACAAATATAGCTAAACCTATTTTTATTTTAAAGTATTTTTCTTCTTTAAATGTCATGTGAAACTTCACAGTGCTAAGTCTGCTCTCAAAGACACATTAATTGAAAGGTGATTCTTCTTCCAGGACCACTGTACTAAAGTGGACAATGCATTTCCCTTCCTTCACACACACAAAAATCTATACCACCAAAAAGTCTATACCCTCATTCAACAGTTCATGTTGGAACTGAAAACCAATTGCTGAGGTACACATCAAACATCCAGGTTCAAAATAAGTCAAATGTATCCATCCAAACATACAGTAACAATGTCTTCCTATTGAGTAGACCAAAGGTGATGAGTATCTGTCAAACACTGAATCAACAAAAAGTGACTGCAATAGCTTGTTGTCTTTATTAGATCTTGTACACTTGTTTTTTTCTCTTGAAAATGGAAGTACCTAAAGCCACGTCTTTGTTGATCCACTGGTTTTTGTCAGGCCATTCAATGATAGGAGAGGTCATGAATAGTGTTAGGGATAAAGGTTTCTGCGTCAGACTGCCTGGCTTCTAATCCTGACTCCTTCCTCTCACTAAAATATGGTTGTAGGGAAGTTGCCTTATCTCTCTTGGCCACAGTTTTCTCATTTATAAAATGAGGATAATACTAGTCACTACCTCATAAGTAGTTGTCAGAATGTACAATTCATGTAAAAGCATTTTGACCACACTCAGAATTCAGTAAATGTTTACTGTAATTTGATATTAGAAATACCCTAAAAACATCTTGCAATAAGTCTGCAACTGCATAAATATAAACATTTTCAGTTTGCTAAGAATAATAATGTTAAAATTAACTAGATTACATAGCAGCATTATTCACACTAGCCAAAAGGTGGAAGCAATGCAAGAATCCGTTGATGGATGACTGGACAAACAAAATGTGGTATGTAAGTACAAGGGAATGTTTATTCTACCTTAAACAGGCAGGAAATTTTGACACATGCTGCAACGTAGATGAACCTTGAAGAAAGACATTATACTAAGTAAAAAAAAGCCAGCCACACAAAAACAAATATTGTATGAGTCTACTTACATGAAGTACTTAGAGTAGTCAAATTCATAGAGACAGAAAGTAGAATGGTGGTTAACAGAGGCTATGGGGAGGGGAGATCAGAAAGCTATTGTTTAATGAGTATAGAGTTTCAGTTAGGGAAGACGAAAGTGTTCTGGAGGTAGTGGTGATGGTTGCACAGCAATGTGCATGTACTTAGTGCCACAGAACTGTACATTTATAAATGGTTAAAATGATAATTCTGTGTTGTATATATTTAACACAATAAAGATTTAAACAACTTAATAATTATGAACTGCTTAGAACAAGCCTGGTACTTTGTAAGTACTAAATGAGTATTTATAAAATATACTTTTTTACGGATCATCACTGGTCATTAGAGAAATGCAAATCAAAACCACAATGAGATACCATCTCATGCCGGTTAGAATGGTGATCATTAAAAAGTCAGGAAACAACAGATGCTGAATAGGATGTGGAGAAATAGGAATGCTTTTACACTGTTGGTGGGAGTGTAAACTAGTTCAACCATTGTGGAAGACAGTGTGACAATTCCTCCAGGATCTAGAACCAGAAATACCATTTGACCCAGCAATCCCATTACTGGGTATATACCCAAAGCATTATAAACTGTTCTACTATAAAGACACATACACACATATGTGACACATACACACATATGTTTATTGCAGCACTATTCAAAATAGCAAAGACTTGGAGCCAACCCAAATGCCCATCAGTGATAGACTGGATAAAGAAAATGTGGCACATATACACCATGGAATACTATGCAGCTATAAAAATGGATGAGTTCATGTCCTTTGCAGGACATGGATGAAGGTAGAAACTATCATTCTCAGCAAACTAACACAGGAACAGAAAATCAAACACCACATGTTCTCACTCATAAGTGGGAGTTGAACCATGAGAACATATGTACACAGGGAGGGGAACATCACACACCAGGGCCTGTCAGGAGGTGGGGGGCTAGAGGAGGGATAGCATTAGGAGAAATACCTAATGTAGATGACAGGTTGATGGTTGCAGCAAACCACCATGGCACGTGTATACCTATGTAACAAACCTGCATGTTCTGCATATGTATCCCAGACCTTAAAGTATAATAATAAAAAAACCTATATATATATATACTTTTTTAAAGAAGGAAACAAGAAATGGCATACAGTAATTTTTATCAGTTCCAATAATAAGAAGAAAGTAGAGAAAGAACCCAGAGAAGGGCATGGAGGTCCATTGCGGGCTGCTCTGCCATTCTTACACCAAGAAGTCTGGTACAAGACACTCCACCCACAGCTGGCACACAACAGTCATCTTACTGCCCTTGTACCTAAGGACCTAGCTACCTACTCCTTATCTGACTCTATTCTACCACTATTAAGATGAAATCTCTGCTCTAAACATTTCCACTAACTCTTTTCCTCCCTTTGAAAGGAAAGAAAGCCATGTTACTCTAGACACATTTATTCCATACTCTAGACTTTAAGCCTTGTTTTAATATCCATGAAATGGGGACAACAATGATACTTCTTTCACAGGAAGATAGAATATGAAAATAGAATGTTAATCTCATTGTTTGGAACTTCAATAGGACAAGTCATATTTAGCATAGGTGAGCACTCAATAAATGTTCATGTATGCTTTCAATGAATTCCTGGAAATTGGAACTCATTAGGGCCAAGTTATTTAATATAGATCAGATTAGGATATAAATAGTATGTTTTTAATTTTACAAAACACTTTTTAAAGGAATGACTTGCTTTAAGGAGAGCTTGGCAGTCAGTAATAAAGCATCAATAATTGCATGCCAAGCTATCCAGAGGTGTCAGGATTTAACTTGCAGTAAAGTGTCTCAAGCTGTTATCGTGCCAATGAGTCTTCTATGGCTAATACCTCATGTTGAGTGACAGTTTACAAAATGACTTTTACTTTATTATATTCATGTTTAAACTTCACAACCACCCCATGAAAGAGAGAAAGCCCACACTGTTGTGCCTTCTTTGCAGCCAGTGAAAGGGAGACTCGGGGAGGTTAAGTGCTTTGTCCATGTTCACATGGAGTGTTAGTAGTTGTGTCAACACTCAAACCCTAGTCTTCTAACTCTATACCAGGGCTTTTCCAATAACTCTGATGACTTTCTATTTCTGCCTCTTTCTTTAGGAAAGAAATGCATGAAAAAAAAACCTTCAAAATGTTTTATAAAATGGAGGTATGATCTGCTTGGCAATTCCAGGGATCATAACAGATAAATCTTTAGAACAGGGATTGCAAATCCATGACCCATTTGGACTATAGATGTGGTTGATTAAAGATGGCTACAAATTCTTTGACTCCCGTACCTTGAGAAGTGGGGTGCTGCTCCTCTCTTTGAATCTGGATAGACTCTGACTGCTTTAATGAAGCAGAAGTGATGCTATGCCAATTTCTAGGCCTGATCCTCAAGAAATCACAACTTTCCCTCCTATCTCTTGGGCTTTCTCCAAGAGATCTAAACTGCCATGTAGGGGGTTCACCTATCCCTGCTGGAGCAACTATATGAAGAGTCTCTGTATTAGTCCGTTCTCATGCTGCTAATAAAGACACACCTGAGACTGCACAATTTATAAATGAAAGAGGTTTAATGGACTCACAGTTCCACATGACTGGGGAAGCCTCACAATCATAGCAGAAAGTAAAAGAGAAGCAAAGGCACATCTTACATGGCGGCAGGCAAGAGAGCTTGTGCAGGGGAACTCCCATTTATAAAACTATCAGATCTCGTGAGATTTATTCACTACCAGTTTCGTGGGGGAAACTGACCCCACGATTCAATTATTTCCACCTGGCCCCGCCCTTGGCATGTGGGGATTATTACAATTCAAGGTGAGATTTGGGTGGGGACACAGCCAAACCATATCAGGCCCTGAGATTATATGAAGAGGAAGTGGGACCCAGCAGGGCCAAACTGTAACTGTTCCCACCAAGCTATCATGCTTGTGAGTTAAGCCACTGTGGACCTGCAAGACCAGACAGACTGCCAGCTGAATACCATTGAAGTGACCCTTTATAAAGCAACAACAACAACAAAAAAAGGTCCAGGTGATAACCTGTTCAAATTCCTGACACACTAAAATGTGAGATATAATAAAATGGTGGTTATTCTAAGCTAGTAAGTCTTGGGGGAAGTTTGTTGCACAACATATAACTAGGGAATGAGGTAGATGCGTTTTATTTGGCCTACACAGTAGAGTTTAATTGAATTATTTGACTACTTTTAAAGGTGGGTGGATTTCATGTAACAATTTAGATTTCTAGCTTCCTTTTGAAGTACCAAAATTATGGCAACACAAGGCCTCTTCCCAGTAATTTGATGGAGTTGAGTGACAGCCACGTCCCCCAAGCATTAGCTGCCATTGATGATTGAATTTACTGTTTTATCTGACCTCTTACAGTCATTTATTTTACCTGCCTGGTCCTAAAATAGTATTCCTTAGGACACAGTCTCATTTTATAAAAGAGTAAGTAATTCATTCACATAGTTTAATATCTAAATAGGTGAAATGCACTTAACTCAAAAGATATTTAAACACCATACCTGGATCAATGGCTCCTCCATCAAACACAGTCTCATATACAGTGGTTTCCTTTTAAAAAGCACAATGTATTAGCAATAAAGTCAGCTTGAGAAGATTTGTTTTTACAAGCATTGAAGACTTTGAGCAGATGACTTCTTATAAGTTACCTCATCTTTCTAATTTATAGAGGGCTAACAGCCTCAAGACAAAAGACTTCCTGCTGTTTGTATCTCCTCCTAATCCCATCCCCCACATCAGTCTGCCTGTCATGCCCTCTTATCATGTATGGGAGGTGCTATGGGCTGAAATATGTCCCCCAAAATTCATATGTTGAAATCCTAACCCTAACCTCAGCGTGTGACTGCATTTGGAGATAGAGTCATTAAGTTAAATGAGATCACATGAGTGAGCCTTAATCCAATACGACTGATGTCCTTCTAAGAATTGGAGACTAGAACACAAACAGCACATGCTGAGGGATGACTGTGAGGACATAGTAAGAAGGTGGCCATCTGCAAGCCAAAGAGAGAGACCTCAGAAGAAACTAAATCTGCTGACACCTTGATCTTGGACTTCCAGCCTCTAGCACTGTGAGAGATAAATTTACGTGGTCTAAGCTACCCAGGCTGTCATATTTTGTTATGGCAGATGAAGCAGACTCATACAGGAGATGAGCTGGCATTGGTTTACTAAAGGAAGAGGCAGAGGAAGGAAGCATTGAAAGAGAACCAGTTTATGAAACAATATTGTGATCAATTAGGATTCGGCTAGAAATGTTCTTGGTTTATGAGGAGGTAAGCAGAGAGAAGAAAGGAAATGAAGACTAAAAATGCCCTCCTTGTTCCATTCTACATTGGCTTTTCCTGGAACCAGCCTTATCCTTGTACAGTCATTTATATGGATCATTTAGTGAATGAGCCTCAGCCAATTTGAAGATGGTTTGCATACTCTAGGGTTTAGATTTTTTAACATCTGCTAAGAAACTCCAGGGTTGAAGAACTTATTTAGATCAATCACATGTATAAACTACTTACAAATACAGTGTTTATGTTTATTTCTATTTTATTTACTTATTTTTTAGATGGAGTCTCATTCTATCACCCAGACTGGAGTGCAATGACATGATCTTGACTCACTGCAACCTCCACCTCCCGGGCTCAAGCAATTCTCATGCCTCAGTGTCCCAATAGCTGGGACTACAGGCATGCACCACTATACCTAGCTAATTTTTGTATTTTTAGTAGAGACAGGGTTTTGCCATGTTGCCCAGGCTGGTCTCAAGTTCCTGACCTCAAGTCATCTGCCCTTCTCAGCCTCCCAAAGTGCTGGAATTACAGGTGTGAGCCACCATGCCTGGACTAGTTTTTATTTTTAAGAATGGTGAATAACGCTAAGGTTCCCTTTGTCTAGAGGTTGTTTTTTTTTTTTTTTTCTTGAATGCATGTGTAGTACTTGAGGCAGATTTTGATCTAAGCCAAATTCTAAAACTTAACCTGAATTTACAGTTTTGTAATGCACACAAATTCAGCAAAAGGAGATAACTTGAAATTCTTTTACTTCCTATGATGATTGAGTATGTTTACCATATGTTTATATGAAAGAACTTCTCATTGAACAACAATTACAAGGAAAAATGTTCTCTTTCTTTTACTGTAGAGGTTCACAAAAATGTACTTACTGTTAACACTTCTAATTTTTTATTTCTGTTTCCTGTGGCAATAATTTCCTTTTGATTTCCTTTGCCTATTACAAAATAAATAAATAAAAGTCAAGTATCTGATGAGTGGCTTTTTAAAAATCACACAATTCAAGCATAGTCATGTAACAATTAACAATCTGTATCTTACCTACAATATACTTAATTCCTCTGTATGAAAAGAAAATTTGACAAAATATCAGCTTTATTATGTTAACAGATGACAAAAATAATTTCATTCAATAGTCAGTACATGATTATCCCATCTCCAAGAAAAGAGAAATTCAGTATAAGGAAGAATAAAATGGTCTTCATTAACCATCACCACCACATCCTTCACTGCACCATAAACAGATTCTATTTAGTTAATAAACATTCATATCCAACTCATTTTTGAAGTCATGATGTTCTGCACTCCGAAGAGATATTTTTAGATGGTGAGGAAAGTAGCTATATTTTCTATCCACTTATTTGGCCTCTCTGCCCTGCTCCAGACATGCTCCAGAGAGACTTAAAACCAGTCAGATGTGTGGAGAGGGTACCTAATTTATCACCAGTCCCTCAACTAGTTTCTGGTGCTAATCAAACACCTATGAAACCACTTGCATCAAAATAATATGAAAAAATTGTTTGTTTTTTGGCTCACAAATTTTTGTTTAAAACATAATCTCGGCCAGGTGCGGTGGCTCACACCTGTAATCCCAGTACTTTGGGAGGCCGAGGCAGGTGGATTTCCTGAACTCAGGAGTTCAAGACCAGCCTGGGCAACAAGGTGAAACCCCATCCCTACTATAATACATAAAATCAGCTGCGCTGGCGGCATGCACCTGTAATCCCAGCTACTTGGGAGGCTGAGGCAGGAGAATTGCTAGAACTGGGGAGGCAGAGCTTGTAGTGAGCCAAGATTGTGCCACTGCACTCCAGCCTGGGCAACAGAGCAAGACTCTGTCGAAAGAAAGAAAGAAAGAAAGAAAGAAAGAAAGAAAGAAAGAAAGAAAGAAAGAAAGAAAGAAAGAAAGAAAGAAAGAAAGAAAGAAAGAAAGAAAGAAAGAAAGAAAGGAAGGAAGGAAGGAAGGAAGGAAGGAAAGAAAAGAAAAGAAAAGAAAAGAAAAGAAAAGAAAAGAAAAGAAAAGAAAAGAAAAGAAAAGAAAAGAGAAAAGAAAAGAAAGAAAGAAAGAAAGAAAGAAAAGAAAGAACAAAAAACATAATCTCACAGAATCTGTTTCATATGTTCTAAGGTAGAACTCAATAACACGTTGCTGCTGTTTTTCAAAGAAAGCTCCCCAACTGTTTCTGGGATAGAGTAGGTTTGAGATCATTGGTAAAAAGGAACCATCAAGTTTCGTATACCGAGTACTTTCCTCTGTCCTTCAAAAGCATACAGAAGCCCTTAGAGTAAGTTTACCAAACCTCAACTGGTTTTAGCTCTTTATATCAAAAGCTTAGAAAAAAAAATCACATACTTGGGTTTGGCATTGGAGACTTCCTTAGTCGTTTTCTGACAGCATTCCATAATGTTCCCATATTTCCAAAGCAGGAAACATACCCAGGAAATCAACCCAGCAAAGAAAATAGCCATCAGAGTGAAGATAAAAGGAATGTACCAGCCTTTGGATTTGTACGTGTTTATAGCTGTGTACACGATAGTCAGACCTTTTCTTTGCTGAGAAATATCATTTCAAAGGAAACAGAGCATTAGTTGTGTTTTCAGAAAGCATCTGTTTACACATAGTAGCAGCAGTACAGAGCCATAGTCCTTTTCAGACAGGAAGATATTGTCTAACATATGCATATTTTTTAAAACACTACAGGTGTTGGGACCTGTGTAGTTTTAAAACACTACAGGAACACCCTTGCATACGGAAGGCCCAAATTAAGGATGTGAAAACTTGAATTGTATGCAATGACCACTCTGTGATCTTGAACAAACCATTTCTCCTCTTTGTCTTCAGTTTTCTCATTTGTAAAATCAAGAGTTTTCACTAGGTGGTATCTGAGGTCCTTTTAAGCTTATATGCTCCATTATCTACTCTACACACAATAACACTGCTTTTGTGCAGCTTAAGAGAACAATGTGTTCTTGAAAATCAAGCATTCTGTTGAGAGGATTTGCCATCCATGTTTTTTTCAATGCTTCTATTTCAAAGGATAGGAAACAACAAAATAAACTAACCATAAAGTTTACTGAACAGACTTTATCTGTGCATTATTCAGAAGCCATTCTGGAATTCTGCAGAGGCTTTACATACCTATTTTTTAAATAATACAATACTAACAGGTCTGCTAAACTTTGTAAGCTTTGGATTGAAGATAAAATGAAATGATGAATATAATACATGCAGTGCAATGCCTGGCACATGGTATATGCTCATGACTATGAATATCATGGCTACCAGAGAAGAAACCTTTTTTTTTTTTTTTTTTTTTTTTTTTTCGATGGAGTCTCACTCTGTTGCCGAGGCTGGAGTGCAGTGGTGCGATCTCGGCTCAGCGCAACCTCCACCTCCCCAGTTCAAGCAATTCTCCTGCCTCAGCCTCCCGAGTAGCTGGGACTACAGGTGCTTGCCACTACACCCGGCTAATTTTTTGTAGTTTTAGTAGAGACGAGGTTTCACCGTGTTAGCCAGGATGGTCTCGATCTCCTGACTTCGTGATCCGCCCACCTCGGCCTCCCAAAGTGCTGGGATTACAGGCATGAGCCATCGCGCCAGGCCACGAGAATAAACTTTCAGAATACCATTTGTAGAGATTTTTAATTGATAGAATTTTAGATTTTTAATTGATAGAATTCACTGAGTGATTTAATTGATTAGATTTAATTGATAGAATTCACTGATGGGCAGGACTTTCAGATCATTCAGACGACATAATTAGTTTCTTAGGAGTTCTCTATGCTCTACCTGCAATTCTCACAAATTCTGTTTCACCTCACAATTTATACTCATAGATGTACACTCTAAAATGTGGTCTTGTGCTGGATGGTATAGTGCCCAAGTGGAAAAGCATATGGGTGAAGGTGCTGCCCTGAGTAGCCCTTTAGCCTTTTTAGATGAAACATGAACTTACAGTAGAACAGTTCCCACACAGAGACCCAAATAAAATTCTATAACTCTTTACTTCAGAACCAGTGGTTGGAGGAGGTGGCATATTGGCTCTTCTCACATAAAGATCTATAACAGCAGTGCCCGTTCTGGGCTTGGTGGATTTGCCATATTTCAAGTTGTCATCAATTATATGCACAACAAGATGGTACCACCTCTGCACTTCAGCTTGAGACTCAAAATTGAAAGGATTCTTCACAATTAATTTTGGAGTATTTGAACCTCGAGTTGGGTCAAATCCAAAATTATGGTTCTTGTTTCCTTTAAAAGGGATAATTGAAAAGTTAGAATTATTTTAAGGTATATTGAAAGGTTTTCTCAAACTACCTTAAATTGCTATTAAAACACAGTAGGCATAATTTTTAAAAAAAATTTCCATTGCACCATGAGTTTTTATATCTATACATGGCTTATAAAAAAATTTAGATCAAATGAGCAACAAATTCAGTTGGTTAGGGAAAAAAATTTAAAGATTAAGATCATGAATCTGATCCCATATATGGCCAGCAAGCTTCAAATTATTATCCAATTACTTTGTCTAATTGATTATCCTTTCCTTCTACTCAGATCAATTTGATTTCCATCTTCAACTTAGTCTAGTTCAATATAAAATGGGCCTGTCAGATCATAAAGATCTATTGAACCCCTTCTAATTTTAAGTTATCTCCATAGCCCTGGAGACAATGTTGATGTACCTGGTCCTGACCTTCATGGAGCTTATCACCCAGCAAGGGAATAAGACATCAAACTAGTCTTTAAAATCAACTGGCAATGTGCTTACTGATTTCCAAGCTTCTACTCCTACAGATAAATGACAGCAGGTCTGACCTCCATAATTTAAATAGGTCTCCACGCTATGCTGTCTCATGATACCCAGTAGTTTTCCTTTATAGAACTTATCACAGTTTGTAATTTTATAATTGCTGGTGTTACTACTAGTTTAATAAACAATGAGTGCCATAAATATCTGTCTTGTATACTTCTGTGTACCCATTTCCCAGCACAGTGCCTGATACATAGTTGGTCCCAACATATGCCTTTCATAAAAAATAAGATAGCTTAAGTTGATACGGATCTGTGCAAATCCAAAAATAACACAGTTTGAAAACATGTATCCTATTGAATCTGTACGAATAGCATTGAATGGAAAGGTGGCTGTTGTTATCCAGCACCCTGGACAGCAGACTTCATTCCTTGCAACTTAACCTTCAGCATTTCCCATTCAGGTCCAAAGTCTTTTGTCAAAGCATCTGTAAAATTACTGATACTTCCATTATAGGAAGAATTAGATTTGATATGTGAAAGTAAAAAGGATGCCTTGAGGAAACAATGCTATGGATATTAAATAGTTTAACCCTTATAAACATAATCATTTCTGAGGTTACATATGCTGTCTAACAGGGCAAAACTAATGTCAATTTGACATATGCTCATGATTAAAAGAAATAGCAAAATTATGCACCAGAAACCATCTCAAAACGAATTTCAAAATCTTGTGAATCTCTGTCGTGGCAGTTCAGGGCAAAGCCATTGACGTTTGTCCCAAGAGCAACATTGTCAAAAATGACTGTCTTATACAGAGAGGGTGTGCAGACAGGTGCTTCATCATTCTCGTTTTCAATGTCAACAGTGACCTGTCAGCCATGAGGGAAGAAGAAACATCAAATCCACACCATGTGACTATTTATACACAATATCAGAAATAAGCATATGGGTAGAGACGGATCATTTGGAATTATTAAATAAAAAGTCTAGAGACTTGGATTTGAAAAAAATGTTCCTGCAGATTGGAATTCTGGCTGTGGTTTATTATTCCTGGGTTAACTGTGACATTCAATGTAGCCATTAGGGAGGACTTTGGGCTCATTAGACAAGCTTACGGAAAGTTCACAATATATGTAAATGATGAGAAAAGGAAAGCTGAAGAATGACACCTCTAAAAATTATAAACCCTTGAACTCTTTAAATATCTATGCTTAATGACATAGATAAATTTGCTTCCTCTTTCTCAAAAGAGCTTCCTCAGTACTACTGTCTCAAACTCAATATTTTACTGGTAACAATATGATTACTTCAAAATATGCTCTGACTTTAATTTAGGGACTGTTATCAACCTTTTCTTAATTAAAATACCATAAACCAGGAAACTATGATTTACATAGAAAAAGATCAAAATATCAAGAATTTTTAAATGTCAGTGATCGAATGCCAGTCAGCCTAGAAAGGTTATCTACCCCACTCTTAGATGACTAATAACTTTCTCAACAATACTTGCAGAAGAATCCCTGGTGCGCTCATATTTGCAAGTATTATCTTTTAAAAATGTTTTATGTAATGTTTTAAAAACACATCTAAATTCTTAAGGAAAGGTTCATTCTTTAATACTACTTCTATAGACAGCTATGTGTCTCATTAAATATGTGAGACATTTTTACATAATAATTAAGTGGATTTTAAGGAGATTTCTGGAGTAGTCCAGTGCTATTTCCATTATATCACAGAAAGATATCAGAAATCTTTATTAAAATCCTGGGCCTGACACTTATTGGTGCCTTTATTTGGCACAAGTGACTTACCTTTGCTTTCTTCATCTGCAAAAAGCAGATCTCAATCTCTACCTTCTCAGGACTGTCAGAAGGATCAGTTCATTCGTTCAGTGAATATTTATTGAACACTTACTATGTGCCAAGCACTGATCTAGACACCACAGAAGCTACAGTGGAAAACCAAAAACAAAGACCCTGTCTATTATAATTTATTCTAATGAGGAAAGCAAAGCAATAACTATATTGACAAATAAATATATTAAGCAATATCATAGAGTAAACTGATGCTATTCGGGTTAAGGAGATAGAGAACAGCTGATGGAAGTATTTTAAGACGGAATTCTTTCTTTGACTCACTCACCTATTCCCTTTCTCCCATATTTGTTACATGTCCTTAAGCATGTGTGTATCCTCATAGAATATGTAGCTTTTAGTTGTATAATTTTGACTTGCATAAATGATATGGTGCTATAGACCTTTTGTGTTTCCTGCTTTTCTCACCCAGGGCCACATATGTGCTATCCATGTTTTTGTCTGTATAACTTATTTGCTATTTTTGGAGTCTGTATTCCATAGTATGCACCTACCACATTTACTTGCTCATTTCCCTAATAATGAACACACATGGATTGCTTCAAATGCCCACCATTACACACAATGTAAAAGGCCCTTATAAACAAATTTCATTTGGGCAGAGATATGATTAAAGTGAGAATGTGAGCCAATGGAAGATAAGCATTACAGTCTTTGGCAGAGGTTCTGAGGTAAAACGTGGTTGGTGTGTTGGGAAAACAGCAAATATTTCATGTGGCTGGAATGAAATTAGTAAGAGGGAGAGAGCTAGGAGGTAAAGACAAAATGGTAGCCAGGGCCCAGATCATGCAGGGCACTGCAGACTTTGGAAATGACATTGGAGCTTAGCTAAGCATGATGGGAAGCCAATGGAGAATGTTGAGGAAGAGGATGATTTATCTTTGTAAAAGGTCACTCTGGCTGTGGTGTGAAGAGTAGGTTGTGAAGGGCACAAGTGGGAATGGCAGTTCTAATCAAGAAGCTGCTACACTAGACCAGGTGAGGTATGGTGAAGGCACAGTTGGGGTATTAGCAGTAGACAAGTAAGAAGTGGAAGGACTTAGGGTACATTTTGAAATTAGAGATGACAGAAATTGCTGTTGGATTGGAGAAATAATCTAGGGTATGTGATAGTGATTAAGTGCTCAGGCTTAATCCTTCTCCTTCTTTCAAATGGGTAATCTTGGATAAGTTACCTAACTTTGAAGCCTAGGAAATAAAATTCTTTCATATGTTGAAAGTAGCATCAGTAACTACCCAATGAGATGAGATTGAATTCTAAATAAGATAATCAAGGGCATTTCATAACACTTGACTTTTGTTAGGTTCTCAAACATGAGTGGGTGATGATGATAGTGATGATGATGATGATGGATTCCTAAACTTTTGAGCTTAAAGCCCTATCTCCCTTTTCTGAATTTGAAAGTAACGTGTGTGTGTGTGTGTGTGTGTGTGTGTGTATATATATATAATTTGACATATATACACATATATATATAAATAAAATTTGGCACTCACTATATACTAGTTAACTTCTCACATGTTAAAATTTTGAAGCTTTCTGATCATATATGGTACCTTATACTTCTTTGTAACCTAGGATGTTGTACATAGAGTAAACATTCAATAAATATTCATTAAAGAAAGAAAGAATGAACAAGCTCCTGCTTTGTTTTGGGGCAAAACAGAGTCACTTGAAGATTTGAGGGTTGTTGAATTATTATTAAATCTGCTTTCCCCTCTTCTCATTTGTAGCAAGTAAATGATAATTCTAAGTGGTATCATACTATACTATTTGTGAGTCCTTAAATGTCTACAGGAAATACTGCCACAGGTACCTAGGTCTAAAGATCACTTTCATGGGTATCACACTGAGACAAACAAGCCACGTAATCCCTTCCTCATGACTGTAACTCAGTCCCTGTGAAAGTCATTCTAACTATGATATGAATGGTCTGATGTTTTCATCACAATGACACACTCAGGAAACCTAATAACCATATAAGCGGCAAGTCAGGGGACTCTGTACAGTAGGAGGAAATGTGCAGTGAGTCATTAGGCCAGATGGAGACCTTGTAATTATTTAAGCCTACTGTTTCTTCTCCAGTGACAAAACCTTATTGTCATTAATAACACGTACCACATCATCAGTACAGCAGCATTCACTCTTGATTTCTTTCAAGAGTCCTTTGACATTGCTAACATAACTTAGAGGGCCATACTTTCCCCCACTTTGATGCCAAAAGAATGCACTTTGGTTAACTACCTTCATTACAAACATCACCTCTCAACAAGAGGCAGCCTGTGTTTAAGTCCAGTTCTACAAATCTTATAATTAGGGAATTAAGGGAAGTTTTCTAAACTCTGTGCCTCAGTTTCCTCACCTGTAGGGTGAAAATGATTATAGCATATTATTACCTACCTAAAAAGTTTAAGGTGAGGATGTACTATGTCAATATATATAATGTGTCTAGAACTGAACACATGGTAAGTACTAGATGAATATTTGACATTATTATGTTCATTATTTTCATCAGAATGAGAGGCATTAGCAGGTTCTTCATTTTCAACCAAGCCTCAAACTTTTAAAGTTTAGCATGTGCAAGTTATAGAATGTTTAGGCAGTAAGAGAAAGTTATTACCATTCTCCACTGCTGTAACTGTTTGACCAGTCTGATTTTAATAAATTAGAATTTAATAGAGCATTTCTATAATGTCAAAACCTGGGTTTCTCTACTTACCATAGTCATTGCTGTACGAGAGTGAAATCTGTCACAGTCCACAGCTTCCACAGTGAGGTTATATTGCTTCACAGACTCATAGTCTGGCTGTGTGGTAAGTTCGATCATTCCAGAGAGAGGATGAATCCAGAATCTTTGTATAACCTGGGTGCCTCCATTGGCTATTTTGTATGTCACACAGTTTGGTGGGTGGTCTTCATCAATGGCAATCACTCTTCCAACTTTGTAGAATGCTGCCAATAACATTTTACAAGGCTCATTCTCATCATGCAGATACATTGTATTAAAAAACTTAACATGTCTTTGTTTACCTAATAGTATCATACTTTCTCAAAGGATCAGCCTCTATTCTTTTGGACAATGAAATATATTTGAAGACCTTCAACTCTACATAACGGAAGACAAATTGAGAGAAAGTCCTCTATCACTTTAAACCATTTGCCTTGAGTCAAATAACATCAGTTAACAGTAAGTTTACAATAATAATGATTAGCTTACATGCACTGCATGAATATTTTCTACTAGGCATTATGCTAAGATTAGCATCAGATAATGGTTCACAGCACAGACTCAAACCAAACTTCCTAGGCTTCAAGTTTCAGCTCTGTCATTTATTAGTGCAACTCATTGGAAGATTCTGCAACCTCTCCAGGCCTCATATTCTTTATCCGCAAACTAGTAATAATATATACCATACAAAGTTGTTGTGAGGATTGAATGAGTTAAAATGTATAAAGCACTTTGAATAGTACCTAGTATATAAGTAAATACTAAGTAAAAAATAGCTATTATTTAATTGAATTATCCATTGAATCTTCTCAACAGGCTTATGATATATCTACTATTACTGTCCTCATTTTATAGATAAGTAAATTAGGTCTAGTGGTATTAAGTAACTTGCTCACCATCACAGAGCTAATAGTGGTAGAATCAGGATTTAAATTGGTACTTGATGATTCTACAGCCCATATTTTAAAAATCACGTTCTGTAATTCCAGTGTGCAATACCCCCAAATAATCTCTTAGAAGAGAAATGGGTATGATCTATTGGCTGCATAATAAATATACTCAAATTGTTATTATTATTATTATTATTATTATTTTGAGACAGGGTCTCACTCCATCACCCAAGCAGGAGTGCAGTAGTGCAACCATGGCTTAGTACAACCTCAGCCTCCTGGCTCAAGTGGTCCTCCTGCCTCAGCCTCCTGAGTAATTGGGACTACAGGTGCATGCCACCACACTAAGGCAATTAAAAAAAAATTTTTTATACATATGAGGTCCCACTATGTTGCCCAGACTGGTCTCAAACTCCTGGGCTCAAGCAATCTTTGCACCTTTGCCTCACAAAGTACTGGGATTACAGGCGTGAACCACTGCACCCAGTCTAGACCCAAATTCTTTATCCTTCCTATGTTCATGCTTTTTGCCATTTAACCTCATAGTGCCCCTCCCATTCTGACTTGGGGCCCAGCCTGCAACTTGTTTTTGCCAATGGGATATTAGCAAATTCGATGTAAGCAGAAACCTGAAAGGTACTTGCATGATCAGGCTTGCCTTTCTTGTGCACTTTTTTTCTTTTTTCTTTTTTCTTTTTTTTTAGATAGAGTCTGGCTCTGTTACCCAGGCTGGAGTGCAGTGGCATGATCTCGGCTCTCAGCTCACTGCAACCTCCGCTTCCTGGGTTCAAGTGATTCTCCTGTCTAAGCCACTCAAGAAGCTGGGATTACAGGTGCCCACCACCATGCCTGGCTAATTTTGTTTTTGCTTTTGTTTTTGTTTTTTTGACAGAGTCTCGCTCTGTCCCCCAGGTTGGAGTGCAGTGGCGCAATCTCGGCTCACTGTAACCTCCACCTTCTGAGTTCAAGCGATTCTCCTGCCTCAGCCTCCTCAGTAGCTGGGATTACAGGTGCCCAACACCACGCCCAGCTAAGTTTTGTATTTTTGGTAGAGACAGGGTTTCACCATGTTGGCCAGGCTGGTCTCAAACTCCTGACCTCAGGTGATTCACCTGCCTTGGCCTCTCAAAATGCTGGGATTACAGGTGTGAGCCACCGTGCCTGGCCTCTTTGCAATTCCTCCTTTTTCCTGAAAACAAGCTCAGGCTAGCCTGCTGGAAGACGAGAGAGGATCCAAACCTTCCCAGTCACCCCAGCCAAAGCCAGAATAGATCAGCTGAAAGCTAGCCAACTCTGGCAATTTTGAGCAAGCCCAGTCATGACCAGACAGACAAGCCAGCCACTTCTTAGACTCATGGGCTAAATAAATGTTTATTGTTGTATTACACTAGTATTTTGTCGGTCTTATTACACAGCATACTTATAGTAGTAGGTAACTAGTACCACAAGCTTACCCCTCAGTCATTTTTGCCTGAACTGTAAACTCCAGGGCAAACACCTTATCACTACCATTTACTGAAATACCACTATACAATGGCTAGCTCACCAACACATGTACAGGACATTTTGGTTGCTAATAACCAAGAATAAAAAATTAAGATAAAGAAATCATTTCATTGCTGTTCCCATCGCTTTCAGCCTAATAGGGTTTCTTTCTCTGTTTGTATCCTCCTTTTACCAAGGTTCCCTATCAGTCTCTAATAAAATGTTATTTTTCAATTGTTATTATTATTTTTTAATAGATACAGAGTCTCACCATATTGGTCAGGCTGGTCTTGAACTCCTGGCCTCAAGTGATCTGCCTGCCTCAGCCTCCCAAAGTGCTGGGATTACAGGAGTGAGCCACCATGTCCTGCCTAATAATGTGTTATTAAGCAGGCAATGAACATGTCTCATAATACCAAAAACAGAGAAACCATACTCATGAAAAAAAATGTGTTTTATTATGGCAAATCCAGAATATAAAGAGTCCAAACTTGCTTACATGAAATAATTAGTATTAAGAGAAAAGTGTCACAATGGATACAAGACCACATAAAATAGATTACATGTAAAACTGCCATCTCTATCAGACAGTCCTGGGCAAAGATGGTGTCATTTTCACATTTAACACCTGAATAAGTATAATAGGAAGCTTATTGTTCTATAAGTATAAAATTAACCTTTCAATAAAAACTAAAAGCTATATTGAGCATCTTTAGCTGAAGTTTAAAATAGAGTAATTATGAAACTCTGCAACTCTGCCAAATACCTCATCAAAAACTATTGGAAATGAAATATATTTTGCCTTGTGACTTGCAACCCAGTGTGATTTCATTATCATGTATTCTCTTCTAAATAATTTCTGATGCAGAAATCTTTTTGCCTATTCCTAACCCCCTCTAGAAGTTTTTGTGAATTTATCACTTACCATTAGAAAAAATTTACTGTAAATATTATAAATTTCCATAACTTGGGGGGAAAAAAACCTCATGTAGTCCACAAATACACTCAAATTTTCTGCGCTAATCCACACAGTATGAAAAAGACTTCCACATTAATGGATTTTTTTTAAATGTCCTCAAAGTCTATAGGCCAAATGTTTGATATTACTAGGAGAGTTCATTTTCTGAGTAGTTTTACCTTTCCAATTTCCTCCTTTAAAGCAAATTGCCACTGACTGTGAAGATTTTATTTCTTCTGATGGACATCTCAAAATCCAACTCTCACCTAAATTTACTCAGTTTGTGTACTCTGGTGGGGAGGATGAAGGGAGATTAAAAAAAAAAAAAAAAAAAAAAAAGAAAGAAAGAGAAAAGTTCTGGCACATTCTACATTGTAAGCACTCAATAAATGATAGTGATTATTATTTGGAATGGTATTGCGGCTATTTTAATATGTGTCATGTAGTTAACATACTAAAACTATCTGCTAATCCTCCTCTTAACTCATAAAATAATTATTGTAATCTTTCTTTTACAGATGAGAACTCAAAGACACAAACAGATTATGTGACTTGCTTTGAGTCATTTAACCAGCAGTAAGAGAGTCAGCTTTGAATCTAGATCTACATGACTCTAGGTCTCGTAGTTTTTTGCTGTATCAGTGTGCTCCCTTTTAAAGACCTAGAAGTCCTCTGTCTCGGAAAGCAAGTCACTAGACAACTATTTGGAGAATAGTACACATAGGGATGACCCACTTATTTCTTTATATGAATTCCCAGAACTTGTTTTCAGATCTCCGTTGGTCTCAGTCAACAAATCCATCCAAGAAAACCAGCCTGTAATAATAAACAGAGAACTAGACCAGGAATTTGGAAGTTTTCATTTAGCTACAATATCTGCTACTTATTAGCTGTGTAACTTTGAGTAAACTCATTTCTTTCTCCACTCCAATTTTCTTATAGTGAAAAAAAAGAGGTCGAATCCTTCAGCCATTCCAAATCAACAATATTATGACTGAAAATTCTCAATCCTTCTTCTTAGCCATCAATAAAGTATTAAATGATGCCTAAGAAAATGTGTAAGCGTTCAATACTTTTAGAGTGTTTTACCTTCAAACATAAAATTAAATTTCAGGAAAACTTCAGTTAGTTGGAAAGAAACTGAGATGAAACACTTACTTCTCCTAAAATGGTATTTTTAAAAATGCCAGTCTTAAAAGGCAAAACTATGAAGACAGTAAAAAGATCAGTGGTTGCTAGGGATTGGGGGAAGGGAGAGATAAAAAGGAAAATGGAATTTTTAGAATAGTGAAACTACTCTGTATAATCATAAAATGGTGGATACATGTCATTTTACATTTGTCCAAACCCATGGAATATATAATCCCAAGGGTGAACCCCAATGTAAACTGTTAACGTTGGGTGATAATCATGTGTCCATGTAGAGTCATCAATTGTAAAAATGCACCACTCTGGCAAGGGGTGTTGATAATGGGGGAAACTGTGCATGTCGGGGTGGGGGGAAGGAGTGTATAGGACATCTCTGTACTTTCTCCTCAATTTTCCTGTGAACCTAAAACCGCTCTAAAAAACAATCTCTTTTTTAAAAAATGCAAGTCTCTATTTTTAAATCTTGCCTGGTTCTGTTAACTTTGGGAGGTCGTGGAATCCCTTTTGTAACTTGATGAAGGCTATGGAGCTTTTCCCCCAGAGATTCTCAAAGCCCATGTTCACACCCTCTGCTCCAGATCTATGATTTACAAGCCAGGAAATGATTAGATGATTGTGAACTATTCAACTTCTGACTCATCATCATGCTCTTTTAACTCTAGAACTCCCTGGAGCTAGAAGATTACACTATTGACCGCTACAGAGAAATTGGAGAATATGAAGAAAGGAAAGAAGTTACTGTAATGAAGCTCTATCAATAAAAGACTACTCAAAAATCAATATTGAGTACTTCCAAAAGCCCATAGGTGGAATGGGGGGTGGGAGGGTGAGAGGGGACCAGAATCCTGTTTACAATAAATTCAATTTATATGCAACTTTTCTGGATTGTCTGGTCACATATTGCAAAATCAGACTGTATTATATTCCAGAACCAGGATATAATAGGTGTGTATTTATTTCACAGAGAGGTTAAGAACTTCTCCAAAGCTGCATAGTGAGGGGGAAAAAAAAAAATGAAATCCAAATACAGCCCAGATACTGTGGCTCATGCCTGTAATCCCAGCACTTTGGGAGGTGGAGGCAGGAGGATTGCTTGAACCCAGGATTTCAAGACCTGCCTGGCCGACATGGCAAAACCTCATCTCTACAAAAAATACAAAAATTAGCTGGGCATGTTAGTGTCCACTTGCAGTCCTAGCTACTTGGGAGCCTGAGATGAGATGATTGCTTGAACCTGAGGCTGCAGTGAAATGTGATTGTACCACTGCACCCCAGCCTAGGCAAGAGAGAAGAAAAGAAAGAAAGAAAGAAAGAAAGAAAGAAAGAAAGAAAGAAAGAAAGAAAGAAAGAAAGAAAGAAAGAAAGAAAGAAAGAAAGAAAGAAAGAAAAAGAAAGAAAGAAAAGAAAGAAAGAAAGAAAGAAAGAAAGAAAGAAAGAAAGAAAGAAAGAAAGAAAGAAAGAAAGAAAGAAAGAAAGAAAGAAAGAAAGAAAGAAAGAAAGAAAGAAAGAAAGAAAGAAAGAAAGAAAGAAAGAGAAAGAAGGAAGGAAGGAAGGAAGGAGAGAGAAAAGAGAGAAAGAAAGAAAGAAAGAAAGAAAGAAAGAAAGAAAGAAAGAAAGAAAGAAAGAAAGAAAGAAAGAAAGAAAGAAAAGAAAGAAAAGAAAAGAAAGAAAGAAGGAAAGAAAAGAGAAAGAAAGAAATTCAAATATGTGGGCTTTTACTTTTCCAGTCTTTCCTCAGAACATTTGTCTAACGTTTGATTTCCTAGTCTCTCCTCAACATTTATAGTTTTCTGGCAAGGAAATAAGCTGATTTGAAGTAGTGTGGGTTCCACTCAGTGATATGCTGGCAAATGTTTAACAACCAACTCTCTGAAAAAAATTGGGGTGTGTGTGTGTGTGTGTGCGCGCGCGCGTGCACACACATATTCACATAAATATACATTTGTTACAAATTTTACTGATATAAAAGATAGGGAGCATAAAATTTACAGTTAATAATGAGATATAAAATACTCTTTATTGTAAATTTCCATATAGACAATTGCTTTTCACAGAATGCTTTCACTGATTTTTAACAAACTGTTCTGTCCATTGCCACACTGTAATTGCAAATGACAAATGAGTAGCGCCAACATGAATGTTAGTTGCTATTTTCCTTTGTGTTAAAGAGTAAGGTGAAAGTGAAACCATGTCAGAACTTCACTAGTTCATCAATGATGGGCATGGCTTATTTGCTGAATTGGAAAACAGTTTTTGATTGCTAGAAGACTATTCCCACAATTTTTGTGCTACTCACAACAGTAACCTCAGATACAACAGACTTTTACATTTAATCTGTATTATTAACATTTTCTCTATCAATTTCTTAAGACAAGATAATTTAAAACAATGAATCAAGTTTTAATATGTAATGTTTGTTGATTTCTATGGTATAAATGCTCTTACCATTTTCAATTTTAAATTATCAATAATTGTCGCTAACTTGGAAAGAGAAATGCAGTAGCATGCCATTCCATCTATGGAATTTTGCCATTCTATTTATGGAATTTCACCATTCAGTCCCAATAGATGTAAATAACCTCAAGGCAAAGATAATAGCAAAATGTAGTAACATAATTAAGAAGTACTGAGTTTTTAGTATTTACTAACTTTTAACATAATTTTTGTAACTGTTTATTAATTTATTTTTAATAATGACTATTATTAATAATCAGGTTATCAAATTCCTGCAAATTCAACAACTGGCTCTTGCAAGCCAGTATTATTCAACTCTAGGACACAACTGGCTCCATCCCTCCCCTGAAGTATTCAAGTCAAACCTGAAGAGATGCTGAGGAAAGGATGTGTTCCTCTCTTAGATGACAGAAGATACAAGGAGGACCTCTGCTGTCTCTTCTAAATTTAACGTTCCTTGATCTATACTAACAAATGTGTCCTACTTAATATGTAATTCATGGCTGAAATATAATTCGGACCAAGATCTTGACTCTGGACCTAAAATCATCACCCCAGACGTTCACAGGATTGAACTGCGTGGACAATGACCACATGGTTTCTACCTTCTTTGCATTTAGATCTAATTAAGAGGCAAGGGGGAAGATAAGTGGAATAAAATTAATATTGTGTAATTTTTTTATTACAAAAATCCTACATCATCAAATTTTAAGGAAGTCTTCGGGGAGCCATCAAGATGATACACTGAAGGTGTTACCAACGAAAAGTGCCTTGTTCTTGAGTGTCTGGGTTCCCACAATGCTCCCTTATTTGCTTGCATTTTGCAAATGTACATGCTTTTTCCACTGGTCACTCATTTGAAATGTGGTAGGTGTTTCCTTCTGCACGCTTCAACACCATAGACTTGGGGAATCTCTTACCTCCTGACGTTTCCGGAACAGAGAATGAGTAGTGTGCAGCTTTAAATACAGGGCTGAAGTCATTGGCAGGAGCAACCTTCACAATGATGGTCACAGTTACTGTGAAACTGAACACTGAATAAATGCTTTGTAGTTGTAGTTTTATTCCACAAACAAGCTCCCCGTGCCTCCAGGAACAGGTTTAGCATGGAATTTTGAAACTGCAATGGGATTTTCTCTGCTCCCAAGTAACCCCTGCTCCCAGACTCTGTGTTCTCAAGGAATCCAAATAAATTTTGGTGCTTGCCAAAGCAACTTAGTGAAAAATACATAATGTATTGCATGGTATATTTTATTTTGTATGGTGGAAATATGCATGTATTTATATACATCATTTTAAATATATAATTATATATTTCACACAAGATGGTTTATTGTATTTTTCATGGGTACTGTCTCCTCCATTAGAGAGTTTGTTGGAGTGTCACTCTCAACCCAGCATGTGACATTCTCAATTCTGCTTTTAATATATATCCTAGAAACCGGAAGGGAAAGAGCCTCAGAAAATCATGTTCGAGGCTTAGCCTTGAACACATACAGCTGTTCCTAAATATACACAGAGGTTGGTTCCAAGGCCCTGGCATATAACAAAACGTGCACATGCTCAAGTCCTGCAGTCAGCTCTGCAGAACCTGTGGATACAAAAGGTTGGCACTCTAATACATGCAGGTTTCTCACACTGAATACTGTATTTTGGATCTGCATTTGGATGAAAAAATAATCTGTACATAAATGGACCTTCACAGTTCAAATCCATGTTATTCATGGTTCACCTGTACCCTGAGGCCTTCAACTAGCTTAATTTCTCCAAGGCTCAGTTTCCTCATCAAAGAAAAAAAGGAATAACATCAGTTTCAATCTCCTACATCACAGTGTGGGTATGAAGACAAAATGAGATCATGCCCAAGAAGGTATATTTAAACTATAAAAGATTAAGTAAAAAGCAGCTATTACATTTTAATCACCTCAGCCAAATGTTTGTATATTGTGTGTTACCAAAAATGAACTCTATATTTCAGAAAAACAAGCTTAAACTATCATTACAGAGTCGTCAAAAAGAAGGAACTTGATGTCCCAACATAAAAGCAAGAAACTTGCAAACAGGGAAAAATTTTAATAGAGGTAAAATAATAATTAACATTTACTGTAAAAGGTACTGACTTGCCATTGGCATTATTGTCCCCATTTAGGCAAGAAAGCTGAGATTCACAGAGTTCAGTTCTTAGACAAAAATCACAAAACTCATAAGTCACTGGATGGGTATTAAACCAAGCCATGTCCACCAGCATCTCCCAAAATATCTTTTTTGAGATGCTAATGTGTCAAATGTAGAATCCTAACTAAACAGAGGTAAAAGGTTTCTTTTTGGCAAGACTTCTTCAGGTTTCTAATGTATCATTATGTATTATAAATCTCCAGGTATGCCTTGCTCCTCAAACTTATTTGACCAAAGAATTCTTCTTTAGTGGATTATCTTGTGGAATTCATGTTCTGAAGAATGCTGGTATTGCCTCTACTGAAAATCCATGCCATGGGTGTCAAACAAACAAAAAAAAAATTAATCTAGGATTCATAGAACCTTTACTTCAGGGAATCTGTGACATTCACTGTATTTTGGTATGTGGTGTTGTGTGCATTATTCAAGGGATAGGATCCACAGCTCTTATCAGAATCTCAAAGGTGTTCATGCCCCGCAAGATTAAGAAGCGCCATTCTACAAAGACAGGTGATTTACACTAAAGCCTCTATATTTCCTACAATGAATGTCACTCATGTGTTGCAAGAGCGGGTGCCATTTACAGCTCTGCCATACAATGATTTTTATTGCATCCATAAACACTCAAAACTATATCAATTAGCTGACTTATAAGAATATACTGAACCACTTGTGCAGTGTTACAAGCATCCTTTATTCACATCCTTTGAATGTGTTGGGTGTGAAGGGACTAGAGAGAATGGGGATTTATTATGGTGAGAAATGTCTTTCCTCTTCCATATGGGGGAAAGGCTCAAATCTGGTGAGAGGGGAAGACTCGTTTTTGATTAGAAAATCAATATGAGTAGCTGCAAGAAAAAGTATCCATCCTGAAAGGCCAACTGGGCTACGGTATAGGCTTCTTGCATCAGAACACAAGTTAGGAACAGAGAAACCACAACAAGAACACTTACGCGCATAGTGTCATGCTTAAGTCCCTGTCCCTTATGCATCACCTTTCCATGTGGTTGGGTCATTTGTATACAAATCACCTTTGTAGACTTAGCCTCATTACAACTCTTCTATCAGTGTCTCAAGAGGGATTTAATGAGCCCTAGATTTGTTGATTACAGTTCAGCATTAAGTTCCCTTTGGTTGCAAACGTATAGACTCTTATCCATCCATGACAGGCAAAGCACTCTTCCTCGTTGCTCCCAGATGCAATCTCAGAATCCTTCTCAATGATCCAAGCAATTACCACCAATGATTCAGACTTCTCACAAGAGAAGAAACTCAAATGCCACCCCTATTCTAGGCTCTCCTTTACTGAGAACTGACATTCTACTACTAAACTTATGTTTGCAACCCAAACACCCACATTGTCTTGAATATCTTTGATGCCAACCACCTACCCGATTACTTATTACCATATTTTCCAGATACAATAGATGCTTGGCATTAATAACAAATGTGCCTAGAATTTTGAGAATCCCTATTTTCACAAACACCTCTATAGCCAACTAACTCTTAAAATGGTAATACGTAGGTGAATATGTAAATGACTCTTTGGGGCACTTGTATGTTCTGATGTGTATAACACTAAGCAAAGGGAAGCAGGTGTCAGGTGTTTAACTAGGCTGGGCCACTGTCTAAGTACTCTGCTCTAGATCTATAGTGCACAATTTAAATATGTACCAAAGAGTGGCTCACAATTAGCAAAACTATGACTGCTAAATCCACAAATGCCAAGAATTTTATGATCATACAATCTGGGCGGACTTAATCTCACTGCACCAAAGACTCAGTCTAACACAGGCTGACCCAAAATGGTGGGATGGTTACGAAAAGACCAAATGGCAGAGAAGGATAACCATGCCCTGCACCTCCTTGAAGGGCCTGAGCTGTGGAACTTGACAAGTAACTCATGATTTGCATTAATATGGCTCTATATATGTCATATAAAATAATTCAAATAACATACTTTTAAAACATTCTATTACCTATATGTTCACACTACATGTTGCCAAATATCTGGTTCTTTTCAAATAAGAAGTGTCTGGCATTACTACCACAAAGGCATTCAAGTATAAAGCATAACAGTTAGGTCTACACATCCCTTGCCCCTTCTACCTCCAAGGAGTGGTATTTAAGAATTGTGTATTCCTTAAGGCATTGTTAAGAAGCAAAAGAGACTTCCCAGATCTAATGAAAACTTCCAATATGAGTCTACCTAATTCTCCCCTTCCTCCTTTGCCTAACTTCACAAAACTGCCTCAAACATGATGAATCTTTACATTTTAAAATCTAAATTGAAGAGTCTAAAGTATAGATAGTTACTGCTCTTTGAAAAGTTTATCCAGATTACCGGTATGGGAAGGATGTAGGTCATCAAATACTAAAATCATTATTTCATAAGTATGCCCAGCTGCAATTATCTCTGGGTCTTCATAGTCCAACTCTTTAGCAACCTTATAAAACAAGATTTCTTTCATCAAAAATGACCAAATTTTTAAAATGTACATGTTTTCTGATTTGTTTTTTTGAGATGGGGGTCTCAGTATGTTGCTCAGGCTATTCTGAACCTCCTGGGCTAACCAATCCTTCCACCTCTGTCTCCCAAGTAGCTGGGATTACAGGCATGTGCCACTGCACACCCAGCTAAATGTACATGTTTCAAGTAATACATCATTCTGGAAAAGGCAGGCATATCGCCATTTTCGTTTCACAGGGATGGTCTCAGAGTATGCCCAAGATTGACAAAGACTCACATACAAAAGTAGGCATTTTGGTGAAACAAAGGCACATCTTAGATTTCCTTCCAGTGTAGATTACTGTTGGACAAAGCATTGTGGAAAAGCAGAATAAAATATGGGATGTATCTTGTCTTTATTGCATGTTAATGGTGTGACCTTAGGCAAAATATTTTAAACGAGAAAATATTTTTTTCTTTCCAAACTTCAGTGTGGGAAAAAAGAGAAAATATTTTGAATGTACTCTGTAAGTGATAAAGCACTATAAAAAATGTAAGTTATTCTTATTATGATGTTTCCTCACCAATTAAAAAATACTTATTAAGTACTAATTATGGTCAAGGTACAGTTGTAGGCACTAATGATATAGCAGTAAACAAGATAGTCTCCTATCAGAGATTTGAAAACATTTAGTAGCATGGGCATGAATCTCAGGTGGCATAAACTGGAATGGATCAATATGACACCGAGTACCCAGGTGTTCAGGAACAACTACATTTTTAAAATTTTAGAAACTGACTCATTTGTCCATATATTCAAGTGTATTGAGTACCCACTATGCACCAAGCAGGTGTTGACACACAAAAATAAACCACTTAGAAATGTGGAAAGCTTACTATCTAATAACACCAACAATGAAGTAGGCATTTACAAAAAAGTCTAATAGGTGATTTGATAGGGAATGTACAACTTATAATGCAAGCCCTTATCAGGGAGAACTAAGCCAGTTATGGCATTAAATGAAGCTTTTAGGAATAAGTAACATTTAATATCTGTGGAACAATTATGTAAATATAAAAATAAATTAGAGGTGGGTAATGATGGAGATAGTTATTCAAATATGAAGTGAACATATGAAGACCCAAATATTAGCATCATGTTTATAAAACCTCCATCTTCATCCAAACTTCATTTTAAAAGGTGACAATTTGGCATTGCATTTCAAAATGAACATCAACCCAGGAAATCTCTTGGCTCAGTGCCTAAGCTTCCAAAATTCACAATATATGCAAAAATCCAGCTTGTAGCTTATGGCGTTTGTCACAAAAATCTGGGGTTAGGGCCAGAGAAAGAGAAAGATTACCAATGGTCTCAGCCATATCTTCTGGCTAAGTGTGGGGAGGGTGATTGGTGATATTTTGGTTATGAAACCTAATAAAAATTAGCACTTTGAAATAAAGACCTATGGAAATTAGAAGTTAGAAGAAGGGATTTCTTCCAAGATAGAATCCCATCTTGCAAAGCAAAAAGAAAACTTACTGTGTCCATCATCTGCTGATGGAAAGTGTATAATCTCCAGAGGGTGTAGAGAAGAGGAGCTGATCAACTGTTCCCAAAGCCAGGAGAATGAACCACTGTCACACACATAGTCACACAGACTTATCTCTAAGGAAATCAGTGTGCTTTTTACCCTTTGATTCATTTCCCCAGTTAACCAGGACACAAATTACTTTGTGCTTATTATAAGAAGGAGAAACTGATGGCAGGTAGCAAGATAATAAAGGACATGTCCAAATGCCTTCCAGCAAGGGAGGATCGCTTGAGGCCAGGAGTTCAGGACCACCCTAGGCAACACAGCAAGATCCTGTCTCTACAAAAATAAAAATAAAAATTAGTTGGGTGTGGTGGCAACACCTGTAGTCCTAGGTACTGGGGAGGCTGAGGCAAGAGAATCACTTGAGTGTAGGAGTTCAAGGCTGTGTGAGCTATGATCACACCACTGTACTCTAGCCTGGGTAACAGAGCAAGACTTTATTTCTAAAAAAATATTTTTTAAGACAACAGAGGAGCCCAGAATTATGCTGTGCTGTGTCAGAGTTCCTCTTGCTGAATCTACCAGCACCATCTTAACTGTGGCCATAAAATGACTCCATCTCTCTGGAGTTACAGCAACTGGTTCTCACCTGGATGACATTTTCAGCATTTGGCACTTGCTCAAAGAGTTGTCCAGAACCAACTAGGCCTGAGCTAGGAGCATAAGGAGTTGTATCAGGAGGCTCATCAAGGTCATGACACAAGAGTTTTGCAACTACTGTATCTTTCGCAATTTCCTCCTTGAGTGTGTGCCTGTTTAATTTTTTAAGAAGAAAAATTCCTTTAGATGGATGTTATTTTTAAATGTAATGCATTTTCCATAAATATCCACTAGTTTGGGTAATGCATGTATGTAGATGCCCTGTGTATCCTGAAGCAGACAGATCAACTTTGGAGTACCATCTAAGAAGCTATTTCCCAAAAGGTTCTATGAATTTGGTAAGATTGTTTACATTTTCTGGGAGTGTGTATTTTCTGAACCCAGCTGGGCACTTGTTTGGGATGGGCAGTTGATCAAGAACATCACCTCAGTGGAGAAGTCTTGAGTGGGAATCAGATAATTTTCTGGGATTGTTCCAACCTGGAACATCTGGGTGGTGTGGTCAAGAGAGATAATCCTTACCATTCTATAGGCACAGTGGATTTATTTTCGTCTCAATATGTTTACCCATTTCTTCATCAGGATCTCTCTGCCACAAATGCTCACTCTTAAGCCTTCAGTCTCTAAATCCTACTCATCCTTCAAAGACTAACAACTGTCATTCCTCAAGAAGCTCCTCTGATTATTCCAAGTCTCATGTGTTCTTCCCCTTAACAATTAAAGCATAGCACCTAGAACTTGAAGTCATTGCATATTTTTATCAACTGTTGTTTTACATGTATTCATCTTATCACTCTGACAAGATACAATCTTCTTACAGCAAAAGACCATAATAAGTACTCATTCTGTCACCACTGGGGGCTATAGCACTGGGTGCAGCTTATGGTAGGTGTTTGGTTAATTAAATATGATTCTCCTGGGGGAAGAAGGAGAAAAGGTAGAAGAAGAAGAAGGAAAGTGGGAAGCAGAAAGGATAACATTTACTGAGTGTATGCCAAGGCCAACTAAACAAATTCCAAGCATTGATTGTGTTTGATCCTTACGACAATGATATGAGGTAGGTGCAATAATCATCTCCATTTGGAAGGTAGAGTAATTGGGACCCAAACAAGACCACATGGGTGGTAGTTAGCAAGACTAGATTTTGCTTTTCATTAGGCAATCAGGAATAAAACCTAGGAAACATGGAACCGCTGTCCTATGTGTAAATAAGAAACAGAGGGGAATTAAGGGGGAAGAAGAGTGACAGAGATGTAGGTTTGGAGACTGAGTTTCTGATAATAAAAATATTCATACTAACGGTAATACAAACCCACCATCCCTTATCCAAACTCCAAAATCTAAAGCTCTGAAACTAAGAATTTTTTCATAACTTACTTGGCATCAAAATTTAGCCTCACCCTACCTGAAATTTTTGACTTCAAAACCTTACCTGAACTGTCAGATCTTTATTTGTCCCATTTAGTGTGAGTATTCACTATAAATTTGAATATGGGGTATATGGGCTTACTGGGGAAGTTGCATAGTATATGATATACACATCCTATTACATTTCTAAAATCAGATAAAAATATTTTCATCCTGAAACATATTCAGATAATGGGTTATGTACCTGTAATAAATCTCATTTATAAAACTCATGTGATATGTGGGCACTGTGTTCAGAATAATGTCACATAAATTATCCCATTTTTTTCTTCATAACAATCCTGCAGGGTAAGTATTATTATTATCCAATTTTCAAAATAAAAAGCTGAAAACCCAAAGGCTTAAGTAAGTTACCAAAGATCACACAGCTGAAAAACAATAGAACCAGGATTCCAAGCTAGGTGTATGGTTCCAAAATTCAAGCTTTTACCACTTACTGCCAGATCCTGGAAACCCAACTTGCAGTAATAAATAGTGATATAGTTTGGATATTTGGCCCTTCCAAATGTCATTTTGAAATATTATTCCTAACGTTGGGAGATGGGGCCTGGTGGGAGGTGTTTGGATCATAAGCGTGGAACCCTCACGAATTGTGGGATTGGTACCACCCGTCCAGAGTCAGTTCTCACTCTGGTAGTTCATAGGAAAGCTAGTTGTTTAAAAGAGTGTGACACCTTCACCCCTCTCTTGTTCCCTCGCTATGTGATGTATCGGCTCTCCCTTTGCCTTCATCCATGAATAAAAGCTTCTTAGGCCTCACTCAAAGCCAAGCAGATGCTGGCACCGTGCTTTTTGAACAGCCTTCAGAACCATGAGCTTATTAAACCTCTTTTCTTTATACATTACCCAGTCTCAGGTATTCTCTTACAGTAACACAAAATGGACTAACACAGATAGTCCCAACAGGTTATTTCTGAGGACCATCACCTGGGGTTGAACAAGAGTCAATGTGATGATTAACCACATGTCCAGTTGGGCCAATAAATATGGTAATCTCTCTGCTCTCTACCCACTCCAAATTCTTGCCCCTGCCCACTCATCTCAACTTACCTAATGAGGTACCGATCACAGAAAGGTGAGTTGTCATTAATGCCATGGATATAGGCAGTTACTAGAATTGCTGCACACCGCCGGTTACAGTCACAAGCCTTAATGGAGAAGGACTGGACACTTCCAAACCCTGTTCTCTCCATGTCAAGACGTGTAGCAGTAACCACAGTCCCATGCTCTGTAACAAAATAGCACATCTTCTACAAACTGGTCCATGCTGTCATTTTCAAAATTACTTTATTACATACATAGCAATGGAAAAGATAAGGTGAAAATTATGCCCCATTCATTAGAATTAAGAAATAGATTCAGGCCAGGCGTGGTGGCTCACGCTTGTAATCCTAGCACTTTGGAAGGTCCAGGTGGGGAGATCACTTGATGCCAGGAGCTTGAGGCAAGCTCTGGCAGCATAGTAAGACAGATCTCTTCAAAAATAAAAATTACAAGTTAGCCATGTGTCGGTGGGAGGATCGCTTGTGCCCAGTTCAAGTGTGCTGTGATCACACAACTGCACTCTAGCCTGAGCCGCAGAGCAAGACACTGTCCCATAAAATAAATAAATAAAATAACAGAAAAAGAAACTGATTCAAAATATAGGCGCAATTTTAATTGTTTATCACCAAAATACACTAATTAATCATATTATGTTAGCTGATCACAAAAACAAAATTATTTTTGGCTTAGGGGAACAGAGAAGACTTTTTAGAAGAGGAGGCCCTTATTTGGGGACTTGACATATGTAGGATAAGAAAATGGTGGTGAAGCGGCTGGGCGCGGTGGCTCAAGCCTGTAATCCCAGCACTTTGGGAGGCCGAGACGGGTGGATCACGAAGTCAGGAGATTGAGACCATCCTGGCTAACACGGTGAAACCCCGTCTCCACTAAAAAATACAAAAAAACTAGCCGGGTGAGGTGGCGGGTGCCTGTAGTCCCAGCTACTCGGGAGGCTGAGGCAGGAGAATGGCGTGAACCCGGGAGGCGGAGCTTGCAGTGAGCTGAGATCCGGCCACTGCACTCCAGCCTGGGCGGCAGAGCGAGACTCCGTCTCAAAAAAACAAACAAACAAACAAACAAACAAAAAAGAAAATGGTGGTGAATGGGGAGATGATTCCCAGTAGAGAGTATCATAAATGAAAACACGAACCATAACTCACTGTGCTTTCCACACATCCATCCACTTATCCACTCGACAAACATTTACTGAGTGCCAATTATGTGCCAGGGAACTGTGCTAAGTTCTGTATATGCTACAATGAAGTGCAATCTCTGCATTTATCAAATTTATAATCTGGGCTTGGAGACAAACACTAAGCAAGTGTAGAAAATCACAATACAAAATTCGAACAGACATATTACTAAGAAAATGAAAACTGTAATGTGATTTTTTAAAATAAGGTCTAATGGTCAGATCCTGAAAAACACAAGAGCAGACATCCCAAGGCAGGCAGCCTAGTTATTTGGTTTCAGTATAATGGACCAAGGTGGCCAAGGAACAGGATGAGGTTGGAGAAAGATACAAGGGCCAGAGAAAATACCTTGGGAGTGAGGTAAGAAGTTTGGATTGCATTCCGAATGCAAAGGAAAATCCAAGGAGGATTTTACACAGGGGAGGAATATGATCCAGTTTGACTTCAAAAAATTATTCTAGCTGCTCTGTGGAGATTATTGGAGGCAGTAAGGGTGAAAGAAGAAGCCCAGTTAAGGCAAATGAGCATTAACTTAGGTAAGAGGGAATGGTGGCTATCATGACTGGGGGATCCTCTAGAGACAGAATCTGAAATGGGGATTTGAGTGAAAGTAGTTTATTTGGGCGGTGATCAGAGCTATGTGGCATAAGGAAAGTCATACAGGGAAGGAAAAATCCTTTATCAAAGGTACATTATCAAAAAGTCATTACTGTGGGAAGCTAGAATTTAATAATCCTGGGATCCCTGGAAGCCAGTGTAGAATGCACATTCAAAATTGTCCCCCACCAGAGGCAAAGAACTAGAGTGCACCAATTCCCTTTATTCATTGACTGATAACTCCTAGCAGGGAGTAGTTCTCTAACACTTCTTGGGGGGTGGGGCAAGGCAGAGCAGATATCAGATCCCAATAATACCTGAAGCAAAGAAATGCATATACTAGCAGGTGGAAATTGGGTGCTGCACTGAATTGTTAAGGCTTGAGGAGGTATGAGTAGGATATTGACAGCATTGGCTACAATTGCTTAAACCAGCCTATGTGCTAAGATGACCACCTTCCTTACTCAGCCCTAGAGGAAGCTTTAAATACCACACAATCTGACCCTCCCCTGGTCTCAGCCACAGCTGATTGGATGAGGAATGAATGAGTGACTCTAGAAAGTCCAATCCAATTCTCTCTCTCAAAAAATTTGGACCTGAAGTACAGAGTAGAGTTAGTTAGATCTGAGAAGATGTGCTAGAAGGGTATGTTCAGTGAAGGGCTAGGACTGCTGCTTTGTAGCAGATGAACAGCCACATGTTAGCTCATGAGTGAACAAAGACTTGGGTCTCACAGAGAGTTATTCAACAGATGTTTATGAAGCATCTACTATGTGCTTCATGTTGAGGTTCTTAAAACGAAGAAGACTGATATGTAACCCCAAGAAACTCAGTCTGTGGAGGAAATATAAAGATCAACAGAAGACGGCAATAGCATATGATAGGATATATAATTTGTCAAGAACATTTCTCAACCTACCTTTGTCAACTGTAAAGTAATCATTCTGTGGATCTAGTTCAAAGGTTAAATCCCCCAGGTTATCTTCATCTGTTGCCTGGCACTCCAATCATTTTCCCAATTGGAATTTCTTCATCCAGTGTGATGTCAACTTTATTGTGCCAAGTTGAGTTTATGGAAGTCACACTCGAGACAGCATTTTCAATATTTAGTAAACTTGTTTTAAAAGGAAAAATTATGAGAGAGGCATTTGCTTGCTTTGTATTCTTTTCTTCACCTTATGGTGGCAAAAGAGTAGGAGGTCGGAGATTGCAATGATAAGAGTGGAATTTGTGACCATGAGCTTAACAAGCAACCCATTTATTGAGCACTTACCTACAGTTTAGACAAACTCCTAAGCATTTTTTAAGTGTTCCTGAATTTCCTCGCAGCAACCCTAGGAAGTAGGGACCGTTTTTTGTTCTCATTTTACAGACATGGAAATGGAAATTGTAAGACCTTAGGTAACTTTCAGAAGTAAATATCAAGGTGGCTGAGAGAGGAGTTGACCTTGGGCCTATCTGGCTCTAGAGAGCCTGTATGCTTAATCACTGTGCTCTTATCCTTCTGTAAGAACCAGCTTCTTACTGGTTCTTATACTGAATCATTGTTGACCCTCAATATGGTTTTATAAACTCCTTGATGATAATATTAGCCAGACTCTCCCTTGAGGATAGAGATAATCCAACATAAGTCAGACACTAAGAACATATTGCACTAATAACACTTTATACTATTGCAATTTCAATACACTTTACACTCTAAAATTATTTTGCTTTCAGTTTTTGAGAAAACCCTTTTTAAAAAATCTTACATCTTAAAGTAGTTGTTTACATCTTACTCGCTTATTTCCCTTCTCAAAAAAAAAAAAGCAAACATAAAAATTTAATAATGAATTTGTAAAACATTTTCAAATTCAATTTTCAAGCTCGAACTAAAATATTATGTTTTATGATCTTACCTGCAGGTAAGAACGGGGTCCTTATTGTTTATATTGATGAGAAAAATCTTTAGATTTCCAGTTGTGAACAGTCCTCCAGAATCAACCACTTTAATAATCAGTGAAAAACTGAAAATGAAGCCACAAGAAAGACAGCTGAGATTTTATAGAAACTAACAGGCTTTCACAGAAGTAGAATCTGTTTAGTTACAACAATCAGTTAAAACAATCGATTCATCTAGTTAAAGTGTCAATCAAGCCAGTTATTTTAACAGTTAGAAATGGCTAACATTTTGTTAAGGACTAAATCAGTCAAGTCAGTTGAAAGGACAGGCAGGAACTTAGAAAAGTCTGCTAATCTCCATATACAATGAAAAGGCAAGGGGATAATCCTTAGCATGTTATAGCAAACAGAGCTTATGGCTATGGGTTCTTACCTTCCAAACACTGATGTTTCAATTTTGGAAACAGACAAATGCACAGGAGAAGGTGTTAAGAACATTTCAAAACAATTTAATGACTATGTGGGGATATTAGGACAGTTAGATGACTAATGGGATTTTATTTTAACAGAGATGTGTAGGGGTTTGAGGCAAAAGAGTGCTCAAAATGATGAAACTGAATGTATCCTAATGGAAAGATGAATGTTCACATCCATAAAGTATGATCTTGGGTAGGCCAACTCTCCCAATTTGCCCAGGACTGTCCAGGTCCAGAGATTTAGCACTGTAAATCTCCCATCCCAGAAAACTCCCCTGTTCCAGCCAAACTGAGAGAGTTGGTTATCCCTTCAGAAGAATTTTAAAAAGTACTTGAAATTTACTATTAAGACCAAACTGACTGTTTTCTTCCATTTGTAATAAAAACTAAACCAGTTTTCAATATCCCTCTTCTTTCATAATTTTTCCTACAAGAAGATTATCTATGAGATGCTGTTGACAAAAACCACAAGTCAATCTCTTTTAAGAATAAAGACACTTAAAAAATAATTCTGGGCTGGGCACGGTGGCTCACACCTGTAATCCCAGCACTTTGGGAGGCTGAGGTAGGCAGATCGTAAGGTCAGGAGATTGAGACCATCCTGGCTAATACAGTGAAACCCTGTCTCTACTAAAAATTACACACACACACACACACACACACACACACAAAGTTAGCTGGGCGTGGTGGTGGGCACCTGTAGTCCCAGCTACTCAGGAGGTTGAGGCAGGAGAATGGCATGAATCCGGGAGGTGGAGCTTGCAGTGAGCCGAGATTGCGCCACCACACTCCAGCCTGGGCAACAGAGCGAGATTCCATCTCAAATAAATAAATAAATAAATAATAATTCTGGGAAGCCTTCACTACAAGAATAGAAGGAATAAGATGTGGACGAGATCCGCAGCATTAAAGAATTCAAGTTACCTGTGGTCTAGCTGAATGCTGGAGGGTTGATGACAGCAAGGAAGGAAGAAAGCAATGAGCCTTTCTAACACTTTCATCAGGATTTGAACAAGTGATTTCATGGCCCCTGTATATTTTTTGAAAGGAAAGAATGGAAACAATTGATAAAAATCAGTGAGGCATTTCCAAATTTCCTTGACTCTCACTTAAAGGGCTGCTCAGTGACCCTAAAAGCTCTGCAGCTAAGAAGAAAATTAAGGAATAGCGTACTCTCTGTAAAACTTCAATGAGGTCCCATTGCAAAGCTTTAGCCAAATACTTATTTATTCGAATTCTGCAAACAGGGGTTAAGTTGTCCCATGTTAGCTCCTCTGATTTAAATCATACTGAGAAAAAGGAAAGATTTCGTTTTCACTTATCAAGAAAAAGTTAGTTTGTTAAAAACTCATTAACAACTTTTACTCCCATTGTTAACAAATCTGGGGATTTATAAATACCTTGCTGGTGCATAATCACTCTTCCATGAGGTACACCAGGCCAAAAAGGAAAGAAAAACAAAACTGTGATGGCTATAATCCATTATTCCCAGAGCAATTTATGAAATAAGATAATTTAAATAATTGTTTGTCATGGGGCACAGCAGTGAGATTAAAGGAAAATGGATAAAGAGTCTGGCAATTTCTATTAAAAAATTATATAAAGATAATGCATACAGCTGACTTTAAGAAGTTGGCAGAAGAAAGCATATCCCTTTTTTTGGCCAAGCATGGTGGCTCACGCCTGTAATCCCAGCATTTTGGGAGGCCGAGGCAGCTGTATTACCTGAGGTCAGGAATTTGAGACCAGCCTGGCCAACATGGTGAAACTCCATCTCTACTAAAAATACAAAAATTAACCGGGCGTGGTGGCACATGCCTGTAATCTCCCAGCTACTCAGGAGGCTGAGGCAGGTGAATCACTTGAATCCAGGAAGTAGAAGTTGCAGTGAGCCAAATTCGCACCACTGCACTCCAACCTGGGTGACAGAGTGAGACTCCATCTCAAAAAAAAAAAAAAAGTGAAAATGTTAGAAAGACTCATTGCTTTCTTCCTTCCTTGCTGTCATCAACCCTCCAGCGTTCAGCTAGACCCCACATAACTTGAATTCTTTAATGCTGCAGATCTCGTCCAGTTTTGAACTCCTAACTGTTTCACTGAGAGGTAATCTCATATGATGTGTGGGCCCCTAGTCTCCGATGGACTTCTCTTCTTTTTTTTTTTTTTTTTTTTTTTTTTGAGACAGAGTCTTGCTCTGTCACCCAGGCTGGAGTGCAGTGCAGTGGCACGATCTTGGCTCACTGCAAGCTCTGCCTCCTGGGTTCATGCCATTCTCCTGCCTCAGCCTGCCGAGTAGCTGGGACTACAGGTGCCCACCACTATGCCTGGCTAATTTTTTGTATTTTTAGTAGAGACGGGGTTTCACCATGTTAGCCAGGATGGTCTCGATCTCCTGACCTTGTAATCCACCCACCTCGGCCTCCCAAAGTGCTGGGATTACAGGCGTGAGCCACCATGCCTGGCCTCCACTGGACTTCTCTTCTAAAGGTGCTAACACTTAGGATGTATACTATCCTCAGCTTTCATAATAGAAAAGAATCTCTTATCAGATTCAGGAGCAATTTGATTGGAAAGGTTTAAAGGTCCATTTCCTTTTCCTATGAAGTACATTGATGCAGAACATATTACTGAAAAGGGTGTTCACAAAAATCACTATAAAATAAAAATAATAATTGAACCAGTGGCTACCCACTTGGCAGATGTAATGTCAGTGCATTAACTTTTTAAAGATACTGTATTACACTGTGAATGAATTCTGTGTCACAGGTATCCAGAGAGGAGTGCTCACCTACTTCCACAGCAGGATGCAAATGCCACCCCCAAAATAATCGTGGCTTCACTCTGAAAACAGGATGATGCAGAGAGGAGCCCCAACGCCAAGTCTAGCATCAACCAGCCACCATGCAACTATAGGTTAAGTAATGATCTCATTAAAAAAAAACACACACACATCAAAAGCATCTTAATTTTAGGAGCACATCAAGGCCAGATGAGGGAAAATATTCATGAAAAGGGAAATACGAACCAAAGAACTGGCATTTCGAATGAAAACCCAGTAGCAGTATTTACCTTCTAGATCCACTTTCAAAATCAAAAACTGCTGCTGTGGAAATTGTTCCAATGCTGTTGATTGTAAAGCCAGAGCCCTCCGGGGAAATGAAGTACTGTTTATTGGACAGTAAAGAGAAAGGAAAATATTGCAGATACATCAACTACTTCCCTGGCAAGGTTCCACACATCTCTAAAAACCAGGCCTGAAATCTTTTTGTGCTCTGAGCCCATTCCCACTCCCCTGACCCCCAGCCATATATGATAGACTCTCAGTAAATGGTTGTAACTGATGATGATGACGATGATGATGATGATGATGAAATTACATTCTGTTCAACCAATTTCAACTTTCAATTCTTTCAAGTTTCTATTCCTTTTCAAGAATAGAAAAGTGAATTTTCCTATTCTTTTATGTTCAGTGTGTTATCTGAACATTTCTCACAACACTTCCCCCAATGCTAAAATTAAATAAAAAGGAGTTTACATTTAGAGAAACATGCTGACTGTTTAATAAGAACTCAGGCATAATTTTGTTTGTTTGCATGTTGATGGAAAGGATGGGCTTTTGTGGGGAGGGAGGTCATGGAGCTGAAGAAGGAAAAAAAATATGAAATACTGAGACATCTGTTCATCTGAATTTGTATGTGTAGGCACAGGCAATATTTTATCAAGTTGTTTTTTTAACCTCTCATTGATTTTCATTTATACTACCTTCCAGTTATTCTGTTAAGTGCTTCAAATACATTGTCTTTTAATTCTCACAATAACTCTATGTCATAGGTACTGATATTATCCCTATCTCACAGACAGGAAACACTGAGGCCTAGAAAACTCAAGTGACTTGTCCCCAGTTTGAGAGCTGAGTCTTTAGTCACTTTACATCGTGCCTCTCTATTCTCTACATTGTATCCCTAAGACAAACTTCTCGAGAAAGACAACAGTGGAAGTCAGGGTCTCTAATCTAGGTGAGAATCAAATGACCAGAAAAATCCAGGGCAAAAATCCATAAGAGGATTAATTTCAAGAGTTCATTACCCTGAGTGCTACTTACTTAATAATTGTGTAGACACGGAGATCATTTAATAGAGAAGATTAAGTCCAGAAGAATTGCAAAGCAACCTCAAAATCTTTTGGAGGAATGAGTGACCTTTTAATTTATCAACTTTCTGATGAATCATCATGTTCTGATTCATTTTAATTCATACCCTCCATTCCCATACATATAAATAAGATGAACTTGATTTCTGCTCTTTCTGTAGAGCAATGTAGAATATTAGCATTCAGGAACACAGGCAAATCCGTCATATATTTACTTTTATGTCAAACACAGGAATTATAATGCTTGTTTCATGGAGAAAGGATGAAAGGATGTTGTGGTTAAATTACCTGAGAGCACTCACACACACTGGGTCTGGTTATGCATAAATATATATGATTTTTAAAAGATGCTTGCATTTATGTTTGTAGCCATTCCAAAATTTGCAGTTCCTAATTCAATTTCAGTGTCACACAGTTGTCAACAATTGTTTGGGAAGCAATGCACATTGGGAAGCTACATCTTCATGAGGTTTAATTTTTCATAAAATTCAATATCCTTTTTTTAAAAAAAAAATCTGATGACACTGATATGAACAACTCCCGTCGTCTTTTAGGGAAGGTCTGGAGATGGTGGTTGCTAGGCAGCCAGGGCCATCACTGGGAAAGCCACCTAAATGAAAGATTCCCCGTACAGGAAAGCAGTCCTAGGAATGAGAAATTAACTGTCTGTGGGCCAGGCAACTAAGATTCTTTTTCTATTTGTTTTTTTTCCCCTCCCACTGTATCTGTAATGATGCCATCAACTGGTGAAGAAATATTTGAGCTATAAAATAACAATGGCAACACAACTCCCAGGTTCTGAGGCATGAGAACAGATTACAGGTGAGAATGTGTGTCAAAAGGAGCCATCAGTTTTTCCGGATGGACTTATCCACAGAAGCCACTTTATTCCCTTCTCTGAAAGCCTCGTTCATGACTATTTGCTTTTAAAGAATCTTGGGAATTGGAAATGTCAGTGCCCAAACTTCAGGTCAAACACAATGAGAAGAGTTAGAGTTCCTCCGACAGCTCGCAAGCTGGGTGCTTCAAGAGCAGGGACATAGGAACCATGGCTGGATTCTTCCGGGTTCTTAGCATCATTGATAATAAAAATAACAATGGTGATAGCTATCAGTTACTCTGACCCTGTGCTCAGATTTTTTCTTAATGAATTCATTTAATTCTTGAGATGATGCTAGCCCATTTTACAGGTGAGGAAGCTGAGGCTTGCAAATGTTAAGGAAGTGGCCCACGAACACATAACTAGTGAGTGGTTAGGCTGAAATTCAAACCCAAGTCTTTCTGACTCCAGAGCCATTGTGTTATTGTGCTGGTCTCATAGAAGACTACTTTCCTGGGAGAAATACAATATGTCTTTCTATGTTAAAACTTGTAAATTAACCAGGTGTGGTAGCACACACCTGTAATCCCAGCTACTAGGGAGGCAGAGGCAGGAGAATTGCTTGAACCATGGGGGCGGAGGTTGCAGTGAGCCAAGATCGCGCCACGGTACTCCAGCCTGGGCGACAGAGCAATACTCTGTCTCTCAAAAAAAAAAAAAAAAAAAAAAAAAAAAAAAGGAAGTACCATGGGACATATGCTTGCCCTTGAAAGCTTGAGACTTCACATGAAATCCTTTTTCCTTTCCTCCAGAGTATATTAGATCCCTCTCATACATCCACTTTATAAGCAGTAGGAAAGGGTTTTTACCTATACACTTGCACTGGACTATTAGAGCCATTATCCTTCCTAGCACAAATCCTTATTAACCACTCTAATACATTGTCCTTATAGCTAGCTATAAAGCTAGACACCTCTATGCAAGTCGCTATAGTATCTTTGCTTTCTGAACCCAGACCTAGCCTCAGAATCCTTCTCAACACTCCTGAGAGCCTCTATGCATCAATAAGAGAGGGTATGCAAGTGGAATAGGATTTGCCATCCTTGACCTAGCCAGATGTTCTCAGTGGACTTACCCAGGTGTTTACTGTTTCCCTGGTGGCAGCTAAGGCATCTGAAAACAAATATTTGTAAAATATGCAGAATTATTGAATCATAATACCTGGTGTAGGCAGGCCCAGGAATGTGAATTTCTAACAGGCTGACCAAAGTAATGTTTATGTACTCTAAATCTGGTTCTTTTAAAGCGATTTTCAACCTTGGTTATACAATGGAACCACCTGGAGAGCTTTAAATGGGACAATGTCCAGAACACACCTGAGACCAATGAAATCAGAATCTTGGGGGTGTAACCTGGGAATGAATATTTGTTAAACGGTGTATAATTTCACAGTGCAGCCAAGTCTAGGATCTTGCTATAGCACATCTACCTTTTTTTTTTTTTTTGACACCTCAATCCGGTAATCTATTTCAGACCTATATCTTTCATAGATCTGAGTAGACCAGTATTTATCATTCTTTCACATGTTCCCATTAGACAGATTAACTCTGCGTGATTTAACACATTAGTTTATATAGGTTCTCTTCCAGCTCAGGGGCCTTCGTTTTTGGTATGTATCTTAAGATTTCCCCAGAAACAGACCCTAAAATGAAAATTTTTGTGCAAGTTATTTAGTAAGCGCTTCAGAAAAACTGTGGAAGAGGGACTGAGATGGCAAGGAGGCCAAGCAAAAGAGTGATTGCAAAATACCACAGATGCAGCTTTAGCTTGGCCCTGTAGGCAAGCTCAGGAGTGCACGTTCTGCCTCAGAGTTGTCCCCACACAAGGAAAGGAGATGGGGCTTTCATATTCATTCAGTGGTTAAGGGTTACTCCAGGGAGACGTAAATTCCCAGGTACTTTTTGTTTTTTCAACCTGCAACAAACACCCAAAGGCAGCCCTCTCTTCTGGCTGATGGAAGAGCAGAAGCACGTTGAAACTGGTGGGGAATGGGGTGCACCACACAAAAATGGCAAAAAGGTATCCAAAGGGATATGGGAAGAGCATGGATATTGTCCACCGCAGTCCCTAAAATTTCCTTTGTTGTAGAAGGCTGAAATAATTGTTTGGCTGAATCATACTAGAAAGCAGAGTTAGTTACCACATTAGGAAATCAATCACCTTATATGTGAGTAGCATTTAATTCTGTCCCTCCCATATTCTTTGACAAGTCTGATAGCAAGTGGGCTTCATTTCATCTCTGAATTGATTGGTAAGGGCTACCCAGAGCATTGTACTGAGAGAAAAGGTGAGCTCAGGATCAATTAGTGATGCCTGTCATGAGCAAATGAGAAGGCAATCAATACTGTCAGTGAACACTGATGCCTCAGGTACCATCAGAATGCCTAGGGAGATTTTAAACAATACTGATGCCTGGGCCCATTCCCACAGATTCTGACTTAATTGGTCTGAGAGGGTGCCCTGGCGTTTGTGTTTTATTAAAATCATCCCACTTGGTTCTATTGTTGCAGTCAAGACAAAGAACCACAGTAATATGCATCATGAATTGCCATGCTATTTCCCAGTTGTTCCAGGAAATATTTTCAGGAATACTTTAAAACAATGAAATAAATCCTCCTAAAAACAAATATTTTATTATAATTCCTTCCTTAGCCTCATAAAAATTTCTTTTTCAAATGTGAACATCAGGACATTTTTGTTTGTTTTGTCTTGGGCCTTCAACAAAGTGTTGACCTTAAACATGCTAACTGATGCCAAATCTTCATCTTGCATGAAAAGACTTAAATTATTGATTTCTTTTCATATATCCTCAAATAATTACACTCAGAGACAAACATACCTCTGTAAAACAATCATCTTTACCTGCAGAAAACATTGCCAGAATGTATATATTTGCAGTGTGTAACATAGAAAATAATAACTCATTGTGCAATTGTTCAGACTTTATTGCTTGCAGCAAAATGATTTAGCAATGGCATGACTACTGGCTATAGTATGTTACAAACTTGCATGCCATCTTGTGGAGGATGTTGCAAGTTGTGCAACTATGAAGTAAACAACTGCCGGAAAAATATTTGTTAAAATTATTATTGTGGTTTTCTCCAAATACCTGACTTTCATGTGGAGAATTAAAGATATTTTCTAGATAATTAAAGCTCTTCTTAAAATCACTTTTCCAAAATTATATAGCTACTTCAAGCCAAATTGTTTTTTAGCTTGAATCACCCAGATAATTGCCTCCATTCTCGTTTATTTGGCCACTCTATGCCTAAACTAAATGATATTTCATCATATAACAAAATTATCTAACATCATATCATATGACTCAAACCTTTTCCCCCTGTTCTCTTGGTGTCACAAAAAGATAAAATTTTAAGATGACGTTAGGGTAGAAGACCAGGACAGTGGGAGCAACCCAGAAATTAATCTCTCAAGTGATTCTGTAAACATTTCCTGAGAGTCTACTATGAATTAAGAAAAACAAGGCCCACTGCCTGTTTATGTGAAGGAAGAACACAGATAACACAATTTTATAAAAGCATTGATATGTCTACAGGACCACCAACCAATTAGGTAAAAGCAAACCATTCCCTTGCTATGTAAATTGGCATCAAGTAGCCCAAAGAGTTAGTTTTTCTACTAGGTGCAAAAGGTTTACATCTCTAGGTAATCTCATCTTTTTAATAAACATGAGAAAAGATTTGTGTGCATCGGCACCACCCAAGTGATGTGGTATTACATGAATGGCAAAACATTTTTGTTTTGTCCTGTTTTGTTGGCTGTTTGCTCTGAACAGTTTAACCATTGACAAATCTTCATTTTATTGCTGTGAATAGACTTAAATTATGGATTCATGTGTAGTGACACCTTGAATGGGTTCCCACCCCTTTCACATCCTCTCCTTCTTGACACTGACCACAGTGGGTTTTAAGGAAACCCCAAAGAGCTCTTTCTGTTCCCAAAAAGATAGCCACCCTTATTGTCCTTCAAGGGCAATGACTATATCAACCATTTAAATGTCCTAAGAGACTAGTCTTAAGCATAAATTATAATCAGTGAGGACTATTCACCTCTTACCACCTTTAAGCAACCACTGGGACATATCCATCATACCTCACATACCTCAGTCATCCCAGGAAGTTCAGTCCTTCTCACCAGGACAACCGCTTATCCCACTGACATCATCAAACCCTTTCAATGTGTCCTCAAAAATTTAGTCTCTCATCAGCAATCTCCCCTACATCCTCCACCTCTTCTCTGAATGTTCCCTTTCCCTTTCACATTTCTCTGGACAATTCCCTCTCCTTCTCTTGGAGGCAGCAAATTCGTGCTTTTTCCCCTTCTTCGGGTCTCCAGCACTCCCCGCAGCCCCCTCCCTCTCCTCCCTCTCTGCTGCTGGCCTCATTTCTTATTTCACTGAGTGGAAGCAATCAGAAGAAAATATCCACTGCCACTATTTAAAATCCTTGATTATCGTTTTAAAATTGCAAACCATTCCTTTATAGAGTTCCTTATCCTTTTGACTGCTTTATTTTGCTCCATCACACTTGGCAGCATCTGATATACCAAAATATATGGGCAATCTTCCTACCACTAGAATATCAGCTCCATGAGAGCAGAGATTTTTGTCTCTTTCCTTCACTGTTAAAGCCCCACTTCTTAGAACATTGCTTGGGACAAATAAGCACTCAATAAATAATTTTTGGTCTGATATAGTGACTCGCACCTGCAATCCCAGCATTTATGGAGGCCAAACAGGACAATCGCTTGAGCCCAGGAGTTTGACACCAGCCTGGGTAACATAGCAGGACACTGTTTCTACAAAAATTTTAAAAATTAGCCAGTGGCGGCGACATGCACCTGTAGCCCCAGCTACTTAGGAAGTTGAGATGGGAGGATCACCTGAGCCTGGGAGGTTGAGACTTCACTGAGCTATGATCATGTCACTGCATTCCAACCTGGGCAAGAGAGCAAGACTCCGTCTCAAATACATACCCCCCCCCCCCGCCACACACACACACACACACACACACACACACACAATTGTTGTAAGGGCAACAGAATGAACAGGCAGTTACCCTACTTGCCTTTTAGAATATGTCACCTGATACCCCATCTTCCTCCCTGGTTCTATAAACAAACTGGGCTTCTGACAGCAGGCCCTCCACTCATGCCTGGATGCCATCACTTCAACAACTGTTGTCACTAACTCCTGCATTATTCATTTTCTCCTCTCTATTGGATTATCCCTATCCACATAGAACATGCTGGAATATTTCTCATCATTCCAAAGTAAAAATTTCCCTTGATTCCAAAATCTCCTTTAGATACCATCCTATTTTCCTGCTCTGCTTTTTAGGAAAATTCTTTGAAAGTTGTCTCTGCTCACTATTGCTACTTTCCTCATCTATCATTCTCTTGAAACTTCTCCAATTAGACTTTCATTCTCACTTCACCAAGTGAACCCACTTATCAAGGTCACCAAAGATCTCCATTCATTCACTCATTAAACACCTCCTATGTGCCAGGTACTTGTCTGAGTTCTAGCAATTAACATTTGCCACTTCAGTGATTGGTCATCTCAGTTCTCATCTCCCTCAACATCTCAGCTGCACTTGACCAATCTCTCCTTGAAATACATCGTCCTGAGGCAGGAAAATAGGGTCTGGAGGCAGGCAACCTAAGGCTGTTTCACAAGGACTTCCTAAAACTAAATTGAAAGGAAATCTCTAACTTTCCACACCTAAGTAACAAAAGGATCAGAGGCTTCACCCTTTGCAAACAACCTCACCTTTTCTGCACTGCAGATGGGAAATTGGCTGTCTGCAATAAATCAGCCTGATTGCGGGTCCAGTCTTCCTTTGCAACTTTTTAACTTCACTCCAGCCTCTGAATGGTTGCTGTCCACAACCAACCAGACTGATTGCGGGCAGAGCCTTTGTTTGCATAGAAGTATAACTTTGTAACTTCACCCTAGCCTCTTGTTGGTTACTTTTTGCAACCAATCAGATGTTTGCACAGGAATGTGACCTTTATAACTTCACTTCAGCCTCTGGTTGGTTGCTTTCTGCAACAAATCAGACTGATTGCAGACTACCATTTTTGTTTACATGAGTTAAGCAGGATGTGGCCAATGGGAAACTTCTAGTGGGTATTTGAACCCGAGAAGATTCTGTATCCTTGCCCTGGAGCTGCTGCTCAGGTCTGCTCCCACACTGTGGAGTGTACTTTCATTTTCAATTAATCCTTGCTTTGTTCTTTCATTGCCTCATTCATTCTTTGCTTTGCTGGGCGTTTTGTCCAATTCTTTGTTCAAAATGCCAAGAACCTGGACAACTTGCAGTCACGACCCTCTACCAGTGACAGCCCTATACTTCTGGGAGACACTCCACTCTCCTGATTTTCCTTTTACCTTACTGGTCCTGTTCAATCTCATTTGCTCAATCCTCCTCTTCCTTCTAACCGCCGGAGGTAATCTCATTTGGTTCCAGGCTGTAAACACTGTGTACAAACTGGTAATTCCACCTTGACACTCCAGGCCCCATGTCTTTGATGAACTACATATTTTTAAACCTAGTTGCCTACTCTTTCTGGATGTCTAATTGGCTTCTCAACCTAAACATGGTCAAAACAAAGCACACAATTTTCCTCCTCAACCTCATTTCTCTTTAATGAGTTGCTCAGGCCAAAAACCTGGAAACTATCTTGATCCCTCTCTTTCCATTATATCCCACACCCAATTTGTCAAGTCTGTCAACATTACCTCCAAAATATATGCAAACTGCCAACCTGTTTAGGAGGAAAGGGTAACCATGTTTGCAACTTACTTTGAAGTGCACAAATATAATAAGAGGAATTCATTTATGGATACAAAAACAGATAATGGTGTGATAATGCAGAGACAGCAAAATATTAATGATAGAATCTAGTGGTGGGTATGTGGGTGTTCACTCTCAGTTTTTCAGCTCTTTCACCTTTTTGGTATATTTAAAATTTTCTATAATGAAATGTTGGGAAAAATATGTAAAATGCAATAACTTCTCACCACCCCAAATGCCCGCATTATCTCTCACCTGGACTGTGGCAGTCACCTCTAAATGGTCTCCCTGCTTCCACTCTCGCCTCTTGACAGTCAACTTTTTCACACAGAAGATAGTTTGATCTTTTAAAAATGTTATTAATATGATTTATTCCCCTACCAAAACTTTCCAATGGGATTAATCCCACATTAGTCAAAAGAAGATCCAGAGTCCTTACCAATGTTTGAAAGGACCCACAAAATCTGATGCTGGCTACATCTCCAATGTCATCTTTCTAATTCTCCCACTCACTCTTTGCTCTTCAGTCAAATTGATATCTTTGTGGTGCCTTCCAGATAAATGCTAAGCCTGTTTCTTCCTCAGGGCCTTTGTCAGCAGCATTCTACTCCAAGATACATGCAATATACAATTTTGACTAATCTAAGTGTAGCTTCAAATAACACTATATGACTTTATAGATAGTGTGGGTATCTTATAAGAGAGTTCTTATTTCCAGTTTTTCCTCTTGTCACTTATGATGTTGCTGCCATTCATTTCACTTATGCACGTGATATAATCACCCAATATACTGTTACTATTAAAGTGATCTTTTAGATCAACTAAAAAGAGAAATACATGTACTTTACCTTCATTTATTCCTTCTATATCCTTCTTTATGCAGATCCAAGTTTCCGCGCCGTATAATTTGCTTTCTCCCTGGAACTTCCTTTAACATTTTTTGCAGGACAGGTGTCTGGTGGTCATGAATTTCCTCAGTTTTTGTTTGTCTGAGAAAGTCTTTATTTCTCCTTAGCTTTTTTTGTTTATTTGAGGTACATTTGACCTCAATTTAAAATTGGATATATCTAAGGTATGGAATTTGATGACTTGATGTAATTTTATTGGATATATTTTATTTAAACATCAATAAAATTTCATTTTAAATACTTCATTCCACTCCCGTTTTGTTTGGTTTCTAATGAAAAGTCTGCTGTAATTCTTATCCTGTTCCTCTATAGGTAAGGTGTTTTTCCCTCTGGCATCTTTCAAGATTTTCTCTTTCTCTTTGGCTTCTGAGGCTTGAATATGGTATGTCTAGGGGTATGTGTGTGTATGCAGGTATGTGTGCATATATAAAATCTGGTAGATGAGTCCCAGATAATATGAGGCTCAGGCGAAGTCTTTTCCTTTGGAGAGTAGGCCTTTGTCATGCAGAAAACTCTGGGATTATTTCACCATGATTCTCTTCTCCTCCCTCTCCCAGAGACACAAGGTGTTCTTTCTTGGATCTTGACTGTGAGAACCTAGTAGGGTTCATAACGGTAAAACTTACGAAAGTGTAGGACTACCCCCACAAGACTGTGACACACAGTTTCTCACTCTCCTGCTAGTCCACACTTAGCCTCCAGTAATTCATCAAAGCTACCAAATAAATCTTCCCACCAGTCTATGGTTCCAGAAGCTTCTGTGCCAAATAAGCAGAGGTTGGCTATCAGTTTTCTGTTTATCCGTCACTCCAGATTTTGGAGTGGCAGTTTGCCCTGAGGTGTCCAAGAAAAGTTTTGATTTTCATTTTGTTCAGCTTTTCTTTGTTGTGAAGATGAGAAGTCCCACTTTTTCTACATCTCGGAACAAGTATCAGGGACTCTTAACATGTAGAGTAGTAATGGTGGTGAAGTATGAAAAGCCCTGGCCCTGGAATTTAGGTAGGTTTAGAAGTGGATATAATCCAGATTCATTACATTGTCATTTATTCAGCAATTACTATGGAATTTCGTCTTTCATCTTTCTAATAACCCCAGAGATAGATCATATTAGATCAACCTTGCAGAGGGTTCTAGCACAATCTTCCTACTCTGTGGATTCTATTTAGGCATTGTATAAGATGTTAACAGGTGTTACATTTTTTAAGTGCAGTGGACAAATAATTGGAACAAATTTGATTAAACACACATCTCTCTATTAGACAACTCCATGGGGAATTTAATGTGCTATGTATTGTTAATTCAGGGGAGATGTGTAGACATCATTTCCCAAAATAATTTGATTACAGGATCTTTTATTTTTCTCATGGAGCATCTGGTAAAATGTGTGTTTTGTGGAATACTTTGGGAACTGTTGGTATGATAGGAAACATGCAAGATTTAGAGCAAGATGGACATGAATTTGAATTGCCACTCCACTACTTATTGTTGAGGCAAATTACTTCATTTAGCAATATATTAGGTAATACTATAGCAACAATAGCATCTACTTCAGGGATTAACATGGGGATTCAATGATATAAAGTATGTGCCTATCACATAATAACCACTTAATAGTTATTAATATCATTTTACTATCATCATCATCATCAGGCCCCAAAACATTGGCAACCTCTTCTTAATACTAGAACCTGTTTTTCTCTGAATCAATATAAAGACTCAGACAAATGAATATTGTTATCCAGTAATGAGTACATGAATAGCATCTGGCCTGATCTACTGTGTCAAAATGATGTGTGTAGGAGTGTGTCTAAATGTAAGTTTCCACGCCTATGTCACCACTGAAATGTCATTCCATGATTGGTGAAATTCTGAGAGAACATTGCATAGGCCTTCCAAATATGACCCAGGAACAAATTCTCTTCTGCGAAAAGTGTAGGGCCAGAACCAGGAACAATTAATCTCTATGAGCAAGCATTTAGAAGTCCTTTATTTCAAATGAATTACTTGCATTAATTGTCTAGTAAGTCATTTTGATTGTACATGGAGTCACAACTAAACCTTATCGGACTGTGATGTGTTTTACGCCCTGTAATGTCAACATTTTAGGTGGGTGAGCTGCCATGGAGAATACCAAGGAAGCAATTGTGTTATGATATCTGATTCCTGTGTGGCTGGAGCTGCTCAGTGCTGCATTCCATCCTATAATCTTGAACATGTTAATTTGGAGCAATATGCATGATTAGGTGGTTTAATTGCATGTTATAAAGAAAGCTGTGACCTTTCCAGTCCCTTCCTGGATGTGCTATTGGGAGAAGGAGTAGACAAATGTGTGTGGGGAATCTTGCATAATTATTTAAGAATACTCAATACTTTTTAAAACCTTGTGGACAATACCTCAAATATTAGTGGTCATCTATTGCTTAAAGAAAATTTTGTATGACTCAAGTTGCCTTGAGCAAGTATCCAATAGTATTACCAAAAGTTGTAGATATTGAGTGTACAGCATCAACACGTACAATTCTGTAATTTTTAGCCAGTCTGGGAAAGCAATACAACACTAAAAATGAAAGACACAATATTCTTTTCTATCAATTCATTAGCTAAAATATTATAGTTTAATAATGCCATAACCATTCCATATGGCATCAAAAATTAAGACATTATTGTAAAGCCTATCAATTGCAAAATGTTTTACAGTTTAAAAACTACTTTCGTGTTCATATAAACGTAATCAAATAATATGTTTAATTATAATGAGAGAAAGCAATATGAGACAAGACAAAGCAGGTATCATTTTCCCAAATTTACAGTTGAAACACCAAAGCAAAAGTGTTAAATGATTTGCAGTAGTAGAGTAAGAACTTAAACCCAAGCCTCTTGGTACCAAGCTCATAGTGTCCTCTCCATCTAGGGCATTATAAAACCTGAGGACGAGACCTCGAGTTTTGAAATACAAATTAATTCTGCCAGAAAGCTGGATTCTTTCGCTACCTGTATACAACCAAGATTCCTAAGAACAAAATGAAATGTCATGACATCTGTTGCTAAAGTTACCTAAGGATTAGGTTGGGTCGGCGTGCACAGGATGGAATGTACTAGAAGGGAATCAATTACCCGGACAACCCAGACCTTAATCATTTTCACCTAAAGTATCCTGATAATTGAGGCAAAGGTATGTTTGAAACCTAAGTTGTGGGTATAACTGACTTGATTGCCTCCATGGCTTTACATTTGAATTCAATCACACATAAAACCACTAGGCACTGTTACTCTCTGTCCCAAAGCATAAATTACCTCCAAAACAGCATCCTCTGGGTCGTTGGCTGCTGCTCGGTAAATGACTGTGCCTGGGGCAGTATCTTCCAGGATATAAATCTCAGAAACTGCCAGAAAATGTACAACAGATGTGCTTGAATGAGCATCACCACCATAAGCCCAAAACCCCTCATCCAATCTGAATTTCAGATAAAACTTAAGGCATTGTGCTTGCTCAGCACAGATGTTTTTATAGCGCTATTCCCATTAAACCTATAATGATAATAATAATAATATACCATTTGTCAAGTGTCTCTTATGTGTCAAGTATAGAGCAATGAGATTTATACATTTAAACAGGAACAATGTTGAACATTTTTTGAGTGCTTATTAATTACTAAGCACTTAACATCACTGGTGACTTTATTATCATTTCCATTTTACTAAGGTTTAGAAAGATTGAATAACTGGCTCAAGGTCACATAGCTAATACGTTAATATTGCCTAATTATTTTATTAAAGTTTATCTTGTCCTTAATTTTGCTCTCATCCCGTATGTTTTTAAAACAGTGAGGAATACAAACTTGCAAATTTGCCAGTTTGCAAGTTTTCCAGGGAACAGGAACCTTGAGGCAGTAAGAGATCCTTGAGTGTGTGAGGGGAAGAACCACCCAGGGGAAACTGCTGCACCATTGTGCCAAGAAGGCAGGATTTGTGGATAGCCAAGGGGTCCATGGGCCTGCTTAGAGGGTAGCCAGGACCTGCTTATCTGATGAACAAATGCTCATCAAGTGTCCACAAGCACTCTGGCACCAAGCTGCCAGTTTTAGAAGTCAGAAGAGCATAATTTCACCTTGGATCTGCCCAGGAGGAGTTTACCATCTGCCCTGGGGAAGGGAAAAAATGGAGACACTTGTTGAGCACCTACTGTGTACCTGGCACTTTAAAACCCTGAGCCTCATCAAGATGGGATTAATATCTCAGTTTAATCATTGGGGAAACTGAGGCTTAGACAAGACAAGTAGTTCTCTCCGGTTAGTTGTCACTCCAATATCTGAGCCTCAATTTTTTCATAATAGAGAACATGTAGGCATTAAATATTTGACTACATAGAAAGAGACAGAGATGAGGAAGAGAGAAAGTGAAAGAGATACATACGTGATGAAAAAAATAAAAATTAAAAAACAGAAAGCAAGAAGAAGCAAAAAAGCCATGATCCCTGTCCTTGGTGAAGCTTCTAGCTTAATGATATAGACACATCATTAATTAAATAATCACACAAATAAGAGAATAATTTTAGTACACAATCATCAAACAAATAAATGAATAATTCTCAACACTGAGGCAGTTCCTTCACCTTTCTAAGTCTGTTGTCTATGTAATAGAACTAAGAGTAGAACTTACCTCTAGTGCTGTGAGCATTAAATAAAGTAGTCAAGTTAAAGCTCTTAGGACAGTGCCTGGGACATCATTAGTGCCCAGTGTCAGCCATTTATCATTTCTATTGTTACTGTCATTCTTATCACTATTATAGCCATGATGTTTTGAGAGTACAAGGGGCACAGGGCACAGCATCTATGTAGACATATCCACTAGAGCCCTCTTTCCCCAAGAGAAGAGCCTCTGTACCTCGGTCACCCTGGGCAAGAGATCCAGTGAAGGTGGGAGGTTCATTCACATCTGCGATCTGGATTAAAATGGTCTGTGATGCTGTTGCCCCTTGGTTGTCTTCGGCATAGATTATCAGGGAATAGAGTGTCACCATCTCAAAGTCCAGCTTGGGTACTCCAGTGGTGAATAACTAGATTTTTTTTAAATGAAGAATAATGGAGTGAATGACTGGCTTCATCAGGATATAGATGGAATAGTTTAGGTCTATAATCCCTATTATCAGTCAGCACTTTTTTAAAGACACAAAAATCTTGTACTTAAAAAGTATGGTGATCTGATTTTTTTAAAAACTTCCATGAGCCGAGAATTCACTTATGTTATATCCAATGGTTTCTCCTTCATTTTTCCATCTGTCTACGTTTTTCCTAATAACAAAGTTAACCATTTATTGAACCCCTTCCTCACTTTGTCAGGGATTATCCTGAGAATTTTACAAACATTTCATTCCATCCTTGAAATTGCAAGTGGATGCATTTTACAGTTGGAGAAGCTGAGACTTGCAGAGTTAAGCTGCTTGGCCAAGTTTTCACGGATAGAAATACAATGAATCTGGATTCCACCTGACTTCAGGTTCATGCTCTTCGTCATGTGTCTAAGCTGCTTAGCACTCAAAATGGATGAAAGGGCCAGATAAGAGCCCCTCTTTTCCCTCCCCTCTTCAGTCACCCACGTCTCCCTTTCCTGGGTCCTTTGTGGTTTTCACCTGTTTTTTGAACTGCTCTGTGCAGGGTCCTCTTGAGGTTGAGTATCAAGAGAAATGGGATCCAGTTTCACCTCTAGAATGAAATGGCCCTAAGACTTTGGCCATGATCTTTCATGTCTCTGGATTAGATATCTTCATCCTTACATGAAAGCCTTGTAAGTTCTGTTGCTAATGTCCTTCCCATGTCTGTCATGATGCAGCTAGGTTAGGGAATGCTTGTTTCTAAAGCTTTCTTATTAGTAAAGTAACAGAAAGCAAAGATTTTATTGAATAGCAAAAGCCACTGGAAGCATACTTGTCTTTGGGCATTCTATGTCAAACCACGAACCCTTTCTAAAATGATTATGGGTTTTAAGGCAATACTAATAGCTTACATGTATTGAGCACTTACTATGTACCAACTCTAAGTGTTTAATATTAATTACATTCTTTAACCCTCAGAAAAACATTGTGATTGATACTTTTATTATGCCCATTTTACAAATGAAGAAACAGAGGCTTAAAGAGATCACCTAACAAAGAACAGAGAGGAAGGACAGGAATCCAGACTTTCCACCAAAATCCATGCTGTTAGCCATGCAGTACACTACCAATGTGGCCTCCTTCTCAGTAATAGAATCACCGAATCTCAGAAAAAGAAGCATAATGTCATCCCACCAACATCATATTAACAAAAGCTAACATTTGTTGAGCACTTTCTTTGCACTAGGCATTGCTCTCAGCCCTTTAACTCACTTAATCATGAAAACAAACCTGTGAGAAAGGTAGTCTTACTACCATCCCCATTTCACAGATGAAGAAATTGAAGCTTAGATTATAAAATATATCCTAAAAAGTCATGTTGTAGGAAGAAGCAGAACCTGGACCTGACCAGGGCCAATCTGCCCCCAGAACCCTTGCACTTATCAGCATCAGCTGACCACCACACCTGCTTGTTTTTCACACAATTACATGAAAAGTCAGTAATACATGGATATTTTATAGCTATACTCTGCTGAGCACTTATGGTAGACTGGACATTTTATCTCTTCAGTTCTCACAATTATCCCATAGAAATTAATGCTATTATAATCCCAATGCTACTGATGAGGAAATTGAGGCTCAAGGTAACACAGCTATTGAGTGACAGAGCTGAGATTTAAAGTTAAGTCTTTCTGACTCTAAATTTTTTTCTTTTCATCATACCCCAATGCTTCCTGATAAGTTAATTTAATACCACAGCCTGGTGTTAAAATATACAAGGTTTTCCAGCTTTGCTTAAGCACAACCTTATCTTCAAGGAGCTCCCTTAACCAAGAAGTACAACCCTGGGCTCAAGCTGGCCCTTTAGGTGTGTTTTCCTCTGTCCTGGGAGCCCCAAGGGACAGCAAGTGTGTCCATTTTGCTCCCTAGCATCTTACATGGTATCAGGCTTCCCATTTGTTTTCAACAAATATTTACTGAATCAATGCAAATGCCTATTCTTTACACTGGAAGAAAACAGGAAGATGGTTTAAGTCTCCATCTGGCAAATTACTCCCACCCAGGGAACAGGCAAGGCGCACACAGAAAGGGTAACTTGGGTTCATTTTTCCAACCTGCCTATGCAACCCCACTTATGTTGCTCAATGACAGGTAGCAATTTGAAGATTACATAACTGGAGTGTACCTTGTCTCATTTCCATTGATTTATCTATATAATCAGTTCACTTCAAGCTTTGCTATTGTTTCTGCAGAGACTAGCTTGGTGTTCATTTGGTGGTTGTTGGTTTTTGTTTGACTGCCTGACCAATCGCCCTTCCTAAGCTCAATCAGTCTTTTGCAAAACAAACAAGCATATATGCTGCAAGGAAAGAAGTTCAACAAAGGATAATGATATGCTGGGATATGCTAAACCCCAAATAGAACAGTATTTCCGTCCTTGTACTGCAATGTTGTAGAAACAGTTATTAACTCATTTCGTTTAGCCTTTATCTGCAGATGTATTTGCATGTTATGAAACTGCTGCATAATTGAACTACTTCTAAAGCTTATCTTTAATAAAGTTATGATTATGTGGCCACATCTTTCTTATTTTTTATTACCTGTAATCTGGCTATAATAATGCTAAATATTGAAATATATTTATTACAGTAACAGCTACTGTGTGTTGACTGCTTGCTATGGACAAAGCAGTAAGACAATACCTTCCATACATTATCTTTCAGAATCTTCTTGCTAATCCCTGAGTGAGGTGGTATTATTATTGTTAATCTCATTATATAGAAAAAATAATAAAGCACAGAAAGTCAAGTATATTACCCAAGGTCATGTTTCTACTGACTGAAGGAGCTGTGGTTAAAAACTAGTTTATCAGACCCCCAAATCAGTGCTTAGAGCAGCTATGCTCACTACCTTCACACACAGAAACACACACACACACACACACACACACACAAAGCAAAACTACTGAACACTCTTTGCCATCATTCCACTGCTATTTAGACTTATAACAAAAATCTAATTAAGTACAAGCAGGAGAAAACATTTTACACCAAATTGAAGCTGGAAGCACATTTAAGTCTGAAAATACCAAGGTTTGGCAAAGATATTCAAGAGCTCATAACAGACCTCTCCTGACCCTTTTAATTCTGTTCTCTTTACAATAGCAATTTAAGCTGTAAGCAAATCATGTCTCTTTCCTGCAAAACTCCTCAGTGGTTTCTTAGGTGTGGGAGGTGGATTTAATATCCCCCGTTCTTTAATCTTTTCTATATTCATGTTTTTGCCATGTGCCTTTGCAATTCCTCCTAATAAAAGCAGGGTATATTTCTTTAGCCCATGACTTGGATATGTGACACTTGTTTCAGCCAATGATATGAGCAGATATGGGTATTGAAACATACATGTGGGGTTGAGCATATCCTCTTGCTCTCCTCCTTTTGCCCGGAGAAGAATGTCCCTCTGCTAGCCAGTGTCCCAAGGAGAATGGGAAGGACAAGAGACAGACCTGAACTCAACCTGCAGACTGGAGCCAAACCAGGCGAGATCAGCTAAACAACATGCTGCTCTCAAGGACTTTATTACTCCAGCACAGCAAGCAGCATAAGCTTCATGTTCACATTGGTCCCCTTGCTCTCACGTGCCATGGGGACCATGTAGAGGAGCCCAACTGAATGCTGTGCATGCAGTGGGTTTGTATCAAGGTTTGAGAAACTCCGACCTTAGGGAATCTGGAGCTCTTATAACAGCAGACCCCAACCTTTTTGGCACCAGGGACTGGTTTCGTGGAAGACAATTTCCACAGACCAGGGTTGGGTGGGAATGGTTTCAGGATAATTCAGATCATTACATTTACTGTGCACTTTATTTCTATTATTATTACCTTATAATATATATTAAAATTATTATACAACTCACCATAATGTAGAATCAGTGGGAGTCCTAAACTTGTTTTCCTGCAACTAGATGGTCCCATCTGGCCGCGATGGGAGACAATGACAGATCATCAGGCATTAGGTTCTCATAAGGAGCACACAACCTAGATCCCTTGAATGAGCAGTTCACAATAGCGTTCACACTCCTATAAGAATCTAATGCCACCTCTAATCTGGCAGGAGGCGGAGCTCAGGAGGTAATGAGACTGATGGGGAACAGCTGTAAATACAGACGAAGCTTCACTGCTTGCCTGCCACCCACCTTCTGTTGTGTGGCCCAGTTCCTAACAAGCCATAGACTGGTACGAGTTTATGGCCTGGGGGTTGGGGACCCCTTTCTTATAATGAACAATCAGCCTGCCTAAACTTTAATCCAGAGGGAAAAATTAGCTATATTATATCTAGCTGGGTATGATATAGCCATCTAGGTGAACAAAACTTCCTAACATGACTCACAGACACTGCAGGCTCTGCCTTCCCTATCTCCTTTGCAGTATAATCTCCCACCATGCTTTCCCTTTGGCTCCTGTCACATTGATCCTTCGGTCCTGTCTTTCTACCATGCTCTTCTTGCTACAGGGACTTCGCACATGCTGCTCCCTCTGCCTGGAATGTTCTTCTCTTCTTCTTTATCTATTCAATTCCTATGCATTCTGCAGATTGCTTTTCACGTAGTTCTTCCTCAGGGAAGCCTGACTAGTTAAAACGTCCCCTTTAGGGGCTCCCACAGACCTGTGATTCGGCCTTTCTTGGCTGTTATTACATTTACAATTTTATGTTAGGTTGGTGCAAATGTAATTGCCATTGAAAGTAATGGCAAAAACCACAATTACATTTGCACTAACCTAATACTTTTGGGTATGTTCACTTGATTACTATGTCTCCCTATGAACAAGTCAATTCCATGAGGGCAAGGAATTCCCTGTGTCTCAGTAGATTCTTAATAATCACTTGTGAAATAAATGGATCTTGATGTCCCCAAGGATTTTTAGAGTGTCTGACATATAACAGGGTTCCAAAGAGTGGTCACTAAATTAATAACATACAGTAGAAGGTAACAAAAAAGAGAATGATATTTCATTTTAAAGCCCTTGTAGTATCAAGTGATAATACTGTTTGCCAACATACTTACTTCCCAAAGATGTGTGGATCTACAAGACAGCACAAATGGATGGACTGCAGGATTTGCATTAATAATAACAGGATCTCCAACCAGAGAAGCATGAGGTGAGACAGACACAGTGTATGTTCAGAGGCATTTTCCAGAAGAGGGCTGGCATTCTCGATGACAAAATTTGGAAAAGCTAGAACATCTCAGAGGAAACACAAAAGTTGGCTTTTTAATGAGGATTTCTACATGGCTTCCTAACCTATTTTGTGTTTTAAAACCACAAAGGAAAAGCGCAATAAATACTTCTTTTTTTTCTTTTTTTTTATTAAATGCTTTTTTATTAAATTAGAAGTTACTTTTTAATTAAATGTCTTAAAAATCAGTTGAGTTGGCTTGGTAGGGTCATCGAGAGCTGAGAAAGGTTTCAGAACTTACCCTACAAGTTACCATACTGCAATTTCACAGAGGCTGGCAGAAGACACAAGATTTTTGGGTCAGAGACAAAGGACTTTATTACTCATAGCTCAGCAACCAGCATAAGCTTCATGTTCACATCCTTTCTCTTTGTTCCTCAGGCCCCATGAGGGCAAAAACAAATGGCCTAACTAGATGCTACACATGCTTTGGGTCTGCATTTGTATTACAGTTGAGAAATCCTTAACTTACAAACCCACATGTTATAAAATGAGCAGTAAGTCTGCCTGACTTTGACCTGGAGGGAGAAAATACCTTTATTATACTGGATGCCAAACAAACCATCCTCTGCTTCAGAGGGAAATAGTATCTCTATCACTACTTAAACACGCTTGAAACAAATTGTCCAGAACAAAGGCAGCCAGTGCCTCTGCTCACAAGATGTACAGAAGTGCAAGAGACCCATGGAGAACTGTCTCCCAGCAAGGGCTGGTCTTTTTTCTTTTGTTTTGTTTTTGTTTTTTTTATACTTTAAAAAATATGTGTAGCAGCTGCTCAGTGCCCCACCCCCATTTCCTCCATACTCACCTCTACAAGTGGAACGCTACTTCTACAACTGCCTGGAGAGCAGCTTCTCCTGCACAAAGGATAAGCCAGAGTGCCAGAGAGTGAAGGCCCCTGGAAGCTGTCCTCACACAATGGCCAAAAGGGATATGGTGAATGGTGATCAAATACCTCAGCTTCCTCACCCTTCAGCGTGGATAGGTAACACTGAGGTGTGCTTCCACACTGGATTCCTGAGTGCCCCAATGAAATCGAGCTCTGGTTGCCCCTGGCGCTAACATGCTTATTAACACACCCTTTATCCATTGCCTACCATTCATTGTCTGGCTTCCTTACCCCACTCCGGGTGTTTCCTGGGATCAGCTCCCAAGTTAATTGCAGTACTTGCACTGGAACTCTTCCCTTAGTGTTGGCTTTCAAGAGAATCTGAACTAAGGCAATGTGATATAATAATGTTTTGCAGTGTACAACAAAACATAAAGAATATGGCACTGGCTACTCCAGTAAGAGAAGAGTATCAGGGAAATCGGATATCATCAGTTAATTCAGATAAATACTGAAGTTTAGAAAGGTCTTCTGTCCTGCCATATCTGATCCTTGCTCATGTCTCTGGCCTCATCTCTCCATATGTCCATTTTCATATGCTCTGTTTCAATTATCCCGAACTTCTTTCCACTTCTCTAGTCCACCTCTAAACAATTATATATATTTTTTCTACAGCATTTTTAACCTACTAACATTCTACCCATTCTTCAGTTGGCCCTTAGACATCACTTTCTTCAGAAAGCCTTTCCTGGCCTGCCTGACTCTGCTTCAATATTCCTTCTCAGTGTTTGTGTGTTACCCCATCATAACATTTGACACATTATATTTTAATTGCCTTTAGTTTGGGTGACTCCTCAGGGAACAATTACTCTAACTGCAAAAAAAATGTGTTTATTTTGATAACTGAATAAGAACACCTCATACTTTCTTTTTTTTTTTTTTTGAGATGGAGTCTCGCTCTGTGGCTCAGGCTGGAGTGCAGTGGCGCGATATTGGCTCACTGCAAGCTCTGCCTCCCAGGTTCACGCCATTCTCCTGCCTCAGCCTCCCGAGTAGCTGGGACTACAGGCGCCGGACACCACGCCCGGCTAATTTTTTGTATTTTTAGTAGAGACAGGGTCTCACCGTGTTAATCAGGATGATCTTGATCTCCTGACCTCGTGATCCACCTGCCTTGGCCTCCCGAAGTGCTGGGATTATAGGCGTGAGCCACCGCACCCGGCCCCTCATACATATTTTTTGAATGAATAATAAATAATATTAATGATCATTTGTAGGACATTCTTTCACACATATTTTTTTCATTTAATCCTCACAACAACCCTGGGGTGAGGGGTACTATTATTCTTGGTTACATTTTCCACATGAGAATGCTGAGACACAGAAACACCAAGTGGTCTTATGTTATACAGCTAATCGATGGCAGAGTTGGGATTTGAACCCAAAACTTGACTTGCGGGAGCCAAATCTCACGTTCTCAAATGACTGAGATGTCTTCATGATTCAGGATGAACTTCTCTTGGGTAAAAATTAGAAAAAGCAAAAGTTAGCTGGGCAAGTGACTCATACCTGTAATCCCAGCACTTTGGGAGGCCAAGGCCAGTGAATCACCTCAGGTCTGGGAGTTCGAGAACAGCCTGGTCAACATGGTGAAACCCTGTCTCTATTAAAAACACAAAAATTACTCAGGCATGGTGGTGGGCGCCTGTAATCCCAGCTACTCAAGAGGCTGAGACAGGAGAATCACTTGAACCCAGGAGGCAGAGGTTGCAGTGAGCCCAGATTGCCCCATTGCACTCCAGCCTGGGCAACAAGAGCGAAACTTCATCTCAAAAGAAAAAGAAAGAAGAAAGAGAAAGAAAGAAAGAAAGAAAGAAAGAAAGAAAGAAAGAAAGAAAGAAAGAAAGAAAGAAAGAAAGAAAGAAAGAAAGAAAGAAAGAAAGAAAGAAAGAGAAAGAGAGAGAGAAAGAAAGAAAGAGAAAGAAAGAAAGAAAGAAAGAGAAAGAGAGAGAGAAAGAAAGAAAGAAAGAGAAAGAAAGAAAGAAAGAAAGAAAGAAAGAAAGAAAGAAAGAAAGAAAGAAAGAGAAAGAAAGAAAAAGAAAAGAAAGAAAGAGGAAAGAAAGAGTGAAAGTTTTCAGAATCAAAATTTGAGAAGGTTCTCATGCAACTGAACGATAGCTCGGGGGAAGAAGGAGGAGAACGACATAATGAATGAACTTTCTGATCAAGCAGATTTCGGCTCAGATCCTAATTCTGAGTCTCACTGGACACATGACCACTTGGACAAGCCACTCATCTTCTCTGAGGCTAGAACATAACTGTCACTCAATAAGAAACCTCTGGCTGGACCAGTTAGGAAGCTGCTCATTGTTATTTAAAAGATAAGTGATACAGATTATTGGCCACTATGATTTGTCATGCATTCTCATAGAAAATGTAGAGTTTCTTTTTACATAAATTCATTATGTTTTATTAGATGGGATGTATGAACTGGGGGTTAAAACAGATCCCTAAATGATGTTATTCCATACAACTTCTGTCTAACCCTGTGGTGTCAGGAAATTACTCAATGCTTGAAGTCACAATGCATTTGGAAACAAAAAGTCATTATATGTCCTACTGTGCTGGTTTACTTTGTATTTTTCTCTCTTTTCTTCTTTCTCTCTCTTTTATTTGTTCTCTGCTCCCCTTAATTTCAGCTGAGCTTTTTCTTTACAGTGAAGGTTTCAGCAAAGGTAACTAAGGCTAGACTCTCAGAACATCTTTGGAAAAAGCAAAGAATTTTTTTAAAGTGCCCTGAATTCAGGTCCTATTGCCTCTTCATTCCCGAATTAAAACTTCTCTTCCAATTTAGTTGGTCAAGCTTTTATTGAATGGTAAGGTTGGTCCCTAGGCATCAGGTATAACTTAAGAAATTCACAAGGATGAATAGGGCCTCCTACCTGCCCCTTCACTCCCTGCCCAGGTACTCTCAGCCCAGGAGGAAATGTGATGTATCCAGGAAAGAGCAGTGAGGCAGACACTCTCAGTGCCTCACCCACCCACATCCCTTTCACTCTTACCCTTTCAGTGCACACTGGCCCAATTCTATCTGTCGGCACCTGTGGTGCCCTCTGGCACTGAAGTGCTGGAGAATTAATGTGCTTTTTTTTTGGGGGGGGGGGGCTCCATCAAAGGAGCCTTTCCTGTCCAAAACTTCATGAATCTATTTCATGAAGGTGATTGCAAGCCTCTCAATGAAGGTGGCTGCAAGCCTCTCTCCAGTCATGTATATTTTCACCATCCTCTTTCCTGATTCAAAAAATTATCTTCTACTTCCAAAGGTGTGCTTTAGGATACATACAACCTTTCTGTTTAAACAATGGTCTGAAAATTTCTGAACTATAAGATTTGATAACTAGATATTTTCTGTTTTTGCTCATTGACTTCCCTCTGGGTAACACATTGCAAAACCTTATTCAGAACATTTACTCCATGGCCAAAATTTGCATTCTATTAGGGGTATATGACTATGTTGGAGGTGGGGGACTATGGTTATTTAGCAAAGTAATGATGCGTGGGGGGGTGTGATAGAATAATCCTCCCCTTACACTCTCTATGTCAAGATATGTACTTCCTAATCCGCAGAACCTGGGAATGTGTTAAATTTTTTTATTTATTTATTTTTTAATTTGATGGAGTCTTGCTCTGTCACCCAGGCTGGAGTACAGTGGTGCGATCTCCGCTCACTGCAACCTCCACCTCCCAGATTCAAATGATTCTCCTGTCAGCCTCTCGAGTAGCTGGGATTACAGGTGCTCACCACCACGTCAGGCTAATTTTTGTGTTTTTAGTAGAGATGTTGCCCAGGCTGGTCTCAAACTCCTGACCTTAGGTAATCCACTCACCTTGGCCTCCCAAAGTGCGGGGATTACAGGTGCGAGCCACTGTGCCAAGCCAGAATGTGTTAATTTACATCACAAAGGGAACACAAGTGTGAATAAATTAGGAGTCTTGAGATGGGGAACTACACTGGGTGATCTGGATTGACCCAGGGTGATCACAAGGGTCCTTAAAAGCAAGAAGACAGTCAGAAGGAGAAGTGAAGCATGGTCAGAAAGATGCAACATTGCTGGCTTTTAGGATAGACAAAGGGGGTTAGGTCATGAGCCAAGGAATGAAAGCAGCCTAAAGAAGCTGAAACAGGCAAGGAAACAGATTCAGCCCTCCAGCCTCCAGAAGGAAGCACAGCCTTGCCAACGCTTTGGGTTCTGCCCCATAAGACCCATGTCAGAACTTTTAACTACAGAACTGCAAGACAAATGTATGCTGTTTTAAAGGCATCATCAAGTTTAGGATAATCTGTTGCAACATGAAAAGAAAATTAATACAGGGGTTATTTCGATTATGTAAGAAAATATCAATAAGCACATCTTACATGATTGAGCTGCCCATAGTGAATGTGCCAATGTACTAAACCTGAAATTGGGTAGCATCACTCCTTTTCTCAAAATCCTCTAAGAGCTTCTCATCTCACACAGAGCAAAAGGCTAAACTCCTACAATGGCCTCCAGATTCCACATGCTAGGCCCTTCGTTATCTGTCTGGCCTCATATTCTACCACTCTTGCCCTCCCTCCTTCTGTTCTAGCCACACAGGCCTTTCTGTTCCTTGCACATATCAAGCAGTCTGTGCCACAGAGACTTTGCTTTGACCATTCTCCTCGCCCGAGGTGCATGTTCCCTGGATCTCTCCATGACTCATTTACTCATTTCCTGTAGGTCTCTGCTATTAGGTTGGCATAAACATAATTGCTGTTTTTGCCATTAAAAGTAATGGCAGACCAGGCTCAGTGGCTCCTGCCTGTAATCCCAGCACTTTGGGAGGCCGAGGCAGGTGGATCACTTGAGGTCAGTAGTTTAAGACCAGCCTGGCCAACATAGTGAAATCACGTCTCTACTAAAAATACAAAAAATTAGCCAGGCATGGTGTCGGGTTCCCAGTTACTTGGATGGCTGAGACAGGAGAATCATTTGAACCCAGGATGTGGAGTTTGCAGTGAGCCGAGATCACACCACTGCGCTCCAACCTGGGCAACAGAGCAAGATTCCATCTCAAAAAAAAAAAAAAAGTAATGGTAAAAACCTCAATTACATTTGTGCCAACCTAATATAATGTCACTATAACAGAGAAGTCTTCTCATGCCAAATAAAAACATTTCCCACCCCTGCAGACACTTCCTAACTCTTCAAATTTCACATGTTATTTGTTCATTTTTTTTGCCTCCTCCCTATCCCCCTCCCACTTAAAATACAAGTGTCATGAAATTGGGAACTTTCATCTGTTCCTTGCAGTATGCTCAGTACCAAGAACAGTGTCTGTTCATAGTAGGCATTTAATAGGCATTTGTGGAATGATTAGGTGAATAAATGAATACGAAAAATTATCCTTTTTTGCTAACTGAAGAAGATCAATCCTATTGACCTATGGGTCAAGACCTTATTATTTTGTCACAAGGAATGCACTTGAAAACTTGCTACTACATGTCATTTTGTTGGTTTGGATTCTCTATTCAATTCCACAGGTTGGGCCCTGTCAATGATGGCTTATAACTGTATTCGATGGCGTCTTGTTGCCATTGCATTAAAGAGTGAATTGATTTTAGGTTTTTCTTCAACATATTTTCATGTGCTGAGAAACTTGGGAATAATTTGGTTTTCCACTAAAGGTATATTCTGAAAAACAATCTCAATTCCTTAACATATGATAATCTCTAGAAAAGGGGATCATAATTTTCCGAGAATATCAACCCATCCACCAAACTGGTTTTGTTTTGTTTGAGACAGTCTCAATCTCTCACTCAGGCTGGAGTGTAGTGATGTGATCTCGGCTCACTGCAACATCCACCTACCAAGTTCAAGAAATTCTTGTGCCTCAGCCTCCTGAATAACTGAAATTACAGACGTGCGCACCACACCTAGCTAATTTTTGTATTTTCAGTAGAGATGAAATTTTGCCATGTTTCCCAGGTTGGTCTTAAACTTCTAACCTCTAGTGATCCGCCTGCCTTGGCCACCCAAAGTGCTGAGATTGCAGGTGTGAGCCACCACACTCGGCCCAAACTGTTAAGTAAGTAGAGCTGGCATTTTATTATGCATTTCCTGTCAAAATAGTTACTTAAAAAAAACTATTCACTTTCTGAAATTAAGTCAATAAGTAAAAACAATAAGAATAGAGCCAGGCACGGCCAGGTGCAGTGGCTCACACCTGTAATCCCAGCACTTTGGGAGGCCGAGGCGGGCGGATCACGAGGTCAGCAGATCGAGACCATCCTGGCTAACACGGTGAAACCCCGTCTCTACTAAAAATACAAAAAAATTAGCCGAGCGTTAGGGCGGGCGCCTGTAGTCCCAGCTACTCGGGAGGCTGAGGGAGGAGAATGGCGTGAATCCGGGAGGCGGAGCCTGCAGTGAGCTGAGATCCGGCCACAGCACTCCAGCCTGGGCGACAGAGCGAGACTCCGTCTCGAAAGGAAAAAAATAGAATAGAGCCAGGCACACTGGCCCACACCTGTTGTCCCAACTACTTGGAAGTCTGAGGTGGGAAGATCACTTGAGCCTCAGTTCAACTTGGCAGGTATATAGCAAGACCCCTTCTCTAGAATAAAATAAAAAGAATAAAAATGATCGTAGGCTCATAGCCGTATCACAGAGACAAATTGTGAAAAAATATGGAATGCTATGTGAAAATGCTGGCGTAGAATGATGGAAACTGAGAGGCTGCCTCTTCATACTCAAGGACAAGAGGAGATTTTTAAAAAAATTCATCTCTAGAAAGACAGAGCCAATAGAAAAAATATATAAAATAAAATTGTTTTAAAATTAAAAAGAAAAAACTAGTTGAACTCTGTTCATGGAGATTGCAAAATAATGCCTGACAGCTGGTGTAGAGTACAGGGAGCAGGAGGGACTGTGGTAAACTGAAAGCTTGTTCCCACCCAACTGGGCTGCCACTCCTCTGCCTATATGGGAATGTGGGCCGAGTTGCCAGTGACTCTTAATTTTTTATGAGGATCCTGAAATGGAGATTTTTATGTGAAATCTTCTGATATTCAAAACATCCTGTAGGCCAGGGGTGTCCAATCTGTTGGCTTTCCTGAGACACAATGGAAGAAGAATTGTCTTGTGCCACGCATAAAATGCACTAACACAAATGATGGCTGATGAGCTAAAAAAAATTTTTTTGGTCCCCCAAAAAATTTCATAATGTTTTAAGAAAGTTTATGAATTTGCGTTGGGCCACATCCAAAGCCGTCCTGGGTCGCATGTGGTCCATGGGCCACATGCTGGACAAACTGGCTAGAGGCCAAACATGTCTGAGCATTTCCAGTGTGTGACTCCAGAGTCAAGATAACAATCTTTACCCAAACACACAAAAAAGTCAAAATATAACAAACTAAGTTGAAATAAAATATTTCTTATATTTCATTAGATCTTTCAGTCTTTAAGATACCCATCATTTATTCTTATAAGAGTGAACATATTTTACTTGATTTTTTTGTTGTGAATAATACAGTTTGGCTTTTTTCCAATTCTAGAAGTGGTTGATTCTAAAGCAAATGGTTGAATTCATCAATTGAGTTATTTTATGAGTCAATTCATGCCATAATGAGAGAAAAAAATATTTAAATCATTGTCTTGTTATGCATTCAAAATTTTTGTGATTCATTTCTAAACTTTTGGGTCCAATTTTTTAGTATAAATGTAATTTATATTCTTTCCCTAAGTCAAACAGTAAAGTCTATAAAGTAAAACATTTTAAATCTCCTACATATTTCTCCCCACCTCTGCTGCTCTACCACTTTCACTCGTAATCTCCAGGAATAATCAGTTAAATCTTTGTTATACGTTATTTCAGAATTTTCTATGCCTGTTGGCATGTGAATATAGATAGGTGTTTTTTAAAAGATCTTCTTGTGTTCATAGTTTTAGCACATGCTGCCTCCACAGTACACCACAGATTACCTCCTTACCTGCGCATTGGAACACCCACACCAACCTTCTTCTTTTAATGGCTCCAATATCCATAGTATGCCTGAAGCACCATTTATTTAATCCTCCATTGGTAGACATATGGGTTGCCTCTAGCTTTTGTTATTACAAATACACCTACATATATCCTTATATTATTGTGTACTTGTGTAGGACACCTTTCCAGAGGTGGAATGCTGGCTCTGAGGCTTGAGATTTCAGATGTTGGCGGGTATGTCTAAATTGCTCTCCAAAGAGCTTACTCCCATTGATATCAACAGTATCTGAGAGGTCATTTTGATTCACATGTTGACTTTCCAGTGTGGTACAACCCAGAGCACTGGACAATTTTAAAGACCAACACTGAGAAATTAGAGAGTAAATGCCAACTGATAGACTATCAAATAATTATTTCAAAGCTATTTATGAGTCGCAAGTTAGAAATACTAACCTGGGGCAGCAACCAACACAAAAACAAATGAAAAAAAGGCATGATTTAACTTGAAAGCCTGTTGGCTCTTCGAAGACACTTTACTCCAGCTGCACCTTTGCTGACTTCTGGGGAGTTCACCCCTGGGTAAAGAGTCTTCCCAGGAGAAACACTGTGTCGCCAGGCACCCTGTATACACTTCCTGTGACACAGTTCTTGCTGAGTGATCTGTAACATGATACCTCCTTCTCTCAAAAGGGCAAAAGCTTCAGCAAGAGGATTTGCTTGAGCCAGGTGGAAAAGCCCCCAGTTGCTATTTCCCCACATGCAAAGGTCTCCCAAATCCCAGTAAAGCTGGGGCAGCCAGAATTAGTGAGGACTCTTTAGGAAACTCATGCATTTTCCAAAGGATTCTGCTTAATAATGACTCCAGGTCACTAAAGTGACATTATCCTGCTCTAGTCTATGTATTTACTTCACCCAGACTCAGAATAGAAACCCAGAATCTCAGCTTACCAAGTTTGCAGAGGGCTTACAAGTTGCCAGGCAAGGTTAGCATGCAACCAGATAGCGAGAAGATGCAAAAACAGTCTAATAATGGGGCCAATAGCCAACTGAATGCTTGTGAATATGTTCAAGTTAAAGCTTAGGGGAAAATCAGCTTTAGGAGCACTAATGGGAGAGACCTGGCTCAACAGAGAGTTAACATGAAAGCATCTCTGGAGGCAGCAAATTGGTGACCCACAGGTTAAATATGGCCTGCAGATCACATTTTTAAATGTGTGAGGCTTCTTAAAGATTTGAAGTTCAATAGAATTGGATTGGTCCAGTACTCTACAGTTTACCACAATTCCAACCCCTCCCTTTTACACCCCACCCACCGCTTCTCACATTTCCCTGCTTGGCTCCTGCGGGTATTCATGTTTGCAATCTCTGACTTAGAGGTTTCAATCAATTGCTATCTCAATAGAAGTCAACTGTTGTCATGGTTACCTGAATAGGATTATGCAATCTCAGACATGTTCAATGGAAGAATAATGTTGAGAACAAGGGAGATTGTGTTTTGACCTGATTTTTTCCTGCTACAGCTGGCTTTTTGGCTTTTCAGAGGGACATTTACAAATGTCCAGGGAATGATCACACAGGCATAGCTCCAAGCCATGTCCTGTGAAGGGTAGTTGATAAGGAGAGTTGACTGATGAAGGACTCCTGAATGGGTGCGCTTCTCTTTAGTTCCACTGTTCCCCCTTTAGTTAAACCACTGGACTACAGCAACAACTTAACACCCCAACTTAGTATCTCCTTCTCTCTACTCTATAATCCCCTATAGTTGACTGTTCTTGCATTACTATAAAGAAATACCTGAGACTGGGTAATTTACTAGAAAAAAATGTTAAATTGGCTCATGGTTCTGCAGGCTGTATAGGAAGCATGGCACCAGCATCTATTTTTGGGATGCCTCTGGAAGCTCACAATCCTGGCTGAAGGCAAAGTGGGAGCTTGCACATCACTAGGTGAAAGCAGGGGCAAGAGAGAGGGCGGGGAGTGCCACGCACTTTTAAACAACCGGATCTTGCAAGAACGCACTTGCTATCATGAGGACAGTAACAGGGGATGGTACAAAACCATGGGTGAGAAACTGCCCCATGATCCAATCACTTCCCACCAGGCCCCACCTTCAACACTGGCAATTACATTTCAACGTGAGATTTGGGCAGCGACACATATCCAAACTGTATCTCCCCCATATCCTAGTTCATCTCAATATTTAACTTCTTACATATTACCTGGATCTGCACACTTCTGGTACTCCTCACCCCCATCTGTCAACGGCCTGGACCAAGTGCCTACCTAATGACTTTTCAACACTCACTTTTTCCTCTCCAATGTATTCTCCAAGCTGCACACAGCAACCTTTAAAAACATATGCATAACTATGCCTTCCCCATGTTACCTATGTTCCCGCCACACTGGTCTTCTTCCTGCCCTCAAACACGCTGGTTTGCACCTGCCTGTGAACCTTTGCTCACGTAGTTTTTTGCCTTGGAAATACCTCTCCCAGATCTCAACATAGTTTGTCTCTTTTTCGACATTAAATGTCTCACTTCAAACACCATCTCCTGAAGCGATCTTTATTGATCATTTTGGAGGAGTGACCACTCCCAGTCACTTTCTACCATGTTTTTCTACTTTTTTTTTTTTTTTTTTTTGAGACTGAGTCTCGCTCTGTCGCCAGGCTGGAGTGCAGTGGCCTGATCTCAGCTCACTGCAACCTCTGCCTCCTGGGTTCAAGCAATTCTCTTCCCTCATCCTCCTGAGTAGCTGGAACTACAGGTGCGCACCACCATGCGCAGCTAATTTTTGTATTTTTAGGAGAGACGGGGTTTCACCATGTTGGCCAGGATGGTCTTGATCTCTTGACCTCGTAATCTGCCCGCCTTGGCCTCCCAAAGTGCCGGGATTACAGACATGAGCCACCGCGCCTGGCCTGTTTTTCTTTTTATTTATTTATTTTTTATTCTCTTTTCTTCTTCTTCTTTTTTATTTTGTTTTTGTTTTTCTGTTTTTCTCATAGCATTTTTTATCAGTACCTGAAAAAATTTTCCATTGGGTAACGTATTTGGTGTCTGCGTCCTCCACTAGAATTGTAATTCCTGGGCAAGGATTCTAGTCATTTTCTTCACAACTGAATCCCATTTCCCCGAACAAATATATGAAGAAGTTCCCTAAAAACCCTCCATAAGCCTATAATCCCAGCACTTTGGGAGGCTGAGGCAGGTGGATCACCTGAGCTCAGGAGTTCAAGACCAGCCTGGACAACATGGTGAAATCTTGTTTCTACTAAAAATACAAAAAATTAGCTGGACATGGTGGCACGTGCCTGTAACCCCAGCTACTCAGGAGGTTGAGGCACAAGAATCACTTGAACCCATGAAGTAGAGGTTACAGTGAGCTGAGACGGTGCCACTGCACTCCAACTTGAGTGACAGATTAAGTTGCTGTTTCAAAAAAACAAAACAAACCAAAAAAACCTCAACTCCCCATTGCTCTGAAGATCAAGACAAAAATCTTTAATCTGATCCATAGGACTCAAGAGGTTTGGCCCTCTCCAGCTTATCACACATCTACCTCTTTGCTCTAGCCACCCTAACTTTCTTCCACATTTGTCTTTCTTTTTTTTTTTAGACAGTCTTGCTCTGTCGCCCAGGCTGGAGTGCAGTGGCGCAATCTTGACTCCCTAGTAGCTGGGACGACAGGCGCCCGCATGCCCGGCTAACTTTTTTATATTTTTAGTAGAGACTGGGTTTCACCATGTTAGCCAGGATGTTCTCGATCTGCTGACCTCGTGATCCGCCCCCCTTGGCCTCCCACAGTGCTGGGATTACAGGCGTGAGCCACCGCGCCTGGCCACTTTCTTCCACATTTTCAAAGACACTGGGCTTCTTCCACCTCTGGGCTTTGGCACATGCTATTTCATCTGCCCGAGTCACACAAATTTTCACATGATTGGCTCTTTTCTCCATTCAGCATTCGGGACCAATGACCTCATTGGGCAGGCTTTCCTAATGCCCCATCTGAAGGCACTCCTCATCCTCAGTCACTCTATCCCATCATCCTCTTTTACTTTCTTCATAACATTTACTACCAACTGAAATTAAAATGTTCATTTCCTTGTTTGTCATCTGCGTCTCCCACAGCATATTAAGTTATATGAGTTCAGAGATTTTGTGTATGTTGTTCACTGCAGTATCCCTGGTGTCTAGGGTGGTGCCTGGCAACCACTAGGCATTCAAATATTTGTCGAATGACTGAATGACTCAAAGAATCTTGGGAGGTAGCAGTTATTATTCCTATTTTATGAACAAGAAAATGAAGGTCCAAAGAGGTTTTCGTTACCTGCCCAAGGACACATAAGCTTGGAAGGGGTAGATCTAGAATGTAAATCCAGACACAGCTCAAAATTGATGTCTCTCTATACTCCAACTTTCCCCCCATCCCACTCTTCCTAGTTCTATCATCTGCTTCAGGACTCCTTTGGGAACGTACAAGTTTTGTCACAGATGCCACAGCAGCAAATGTTTCAGCCTATTACATACACACATACATGCGGACATGCACACACACAGACATGCACATAGACACCCATGCACAAATAAAAAACAGCTCTCTTTCCTAGCATAAAACTCATCTCATTTATCTAGATGATTGATTAAATACAACAGAATTCAGACAGGGGTGCCAATAATTACACGAAAAATATTGCCCTGTTGCTAAAGAAATTATTCATTTATTCAAGCACCTATTACTTATTGTGCTCTGAGGATGCCAACAGATGAGGAAAAACAGACCAGGGAGGAGCACATGTCCATTTGGCCAAGGCATATTAGATACACTGTACTTCAGCGCTTCTCAAATAAGGGGCAGAGGAACATCTGCACCCACTCTCCTAAAATATGGATTCCTGGGTCTCATTCTCTGCTGCAGCAGAATTTCTATTTCACTTGAATTTTGCTGTAAAACTATGACTTGGGCACTATGATTAGTCCCACTTTAGGGATGAGAAAACAAGTATGGATAGGTTAAAATGAATTGACCAAGGTCACATAGCTAAGCTAGAAATGAGAACTCAGGCATAATTCCCAAATCCACTCTCTTAGCCCCTCAACATTATACACTTCATTCTAGAGCATTTTAAAGCTCTTTGCCCCAGTACTGAAACATAGAAGACCCTCACTACTCCAAGTGCCGTCCAGCATCATCAGCATCACCTGGGGGTTTGTTAGGAGTGCAAATTCTTGGATCCCACCCCAGATGTACTGTATCGAAATCTGCATCTTAAAAAGACCTCCAGGAAATTTGTGCGCACTTGAAGGCTTGAGAAGTGTGCTCTAGATTATTGATTAATGCAAACACAGAAAGCAGAGTAATTGTTGTAACTCCCAGAACCTTTCTAGAGGAGTTTTTCTTGTTAAGCATCTGGTTATTTGACTGAACAACTCAAAGCGCGAGAGGGTGACAGGACTAAATCCTAGTGTCTGCTGCCACCTTGTGGTGAGAAATTCCATCCCAGGCAGAATTTGCTCTTCACCACGAAATAAACGGGGCAATGTTGGAAGGGAGGGGTGGTTCAAGGTCTTCAATTCAGCAATGTACTTTGAGAGACCACTACAAAATTCCAAGATGTAATGAAAACCACCCTTGGGCTACATTTTGAGATGTAATGAAAACCACCCTTGGGGTACATTTTGAGATGTCCAAACAACAACTGGCCTTGTCACATGTGTCCCACAGGACACAGAGAACATTCACCAGCTGTAGCTGAGAGATCTAACAGAAGCTCAACTTGTGTTAATCAACAGATCATTCGTATTCCTATAGGTGCCTTCCCCTTCAGAGGTCAAATATGACTTCTGAATGTGGTGGTCAATTAGTGCATGGGTGGTTTTTTTGTTGTTGTTTTGTTTTGTTTTGTTTTTTGCGATCCAAATGCCAGTGTTGATGCAATCAGATCATCATTTCTGCATTTGCCTTGTTCAAGAATCTGTGAAGTGTTCCACAAAGGTCCATGGAATTTCACACAGCTCAGTCAAATACATCATTGGTGACCTCCGTGAAGCTGTAAACAGGGCCAGTCCCACAAATAATGTCTCTGACACTTGGAAGGGAATAAGGGAAAGGCTCTAAAAATTTCCTACATATTTTATTCCAAATAGCCCACACTTTGACAGTACATTCAGTCACTAGATGATTTTGCATCGAAGTCTGTAAGTTCGAGAACTGAAACAGTCCAAAACGGCTACTACAGGTGAAGTTGACAGCAATGGCCCGACCTCAGCTGTATCTACCAGAACCCTTTAAGATTGCCTATGGAAAAGTTGGACAGTGCCGAAGATTCCAGCAACTCAAGAAGAAAAATGGCTCATTCAAAAGGAAGGGGATAGAAAGGTAGGTAACAGAGATTCATTTCCTTTTCTGTCAAATGAGAGTCTTTGGGTTTGGCATAGTGGCATGTCCTTTTAAGCATTACATTTAAAAATGAGGACACTGGATGGATTGCTGGGGAGGGTACTGCATTGGATCAAGAAATCTAGTGCGACAATGTAAGGTTCATTTTATGATCAGAAAGGTCTTTATTGTAACAGAGAAAACATTTCCTTTACACTTGAAATTGAGTTTTAATGTGGCATAGGAGACTAAAATAAGTACTGATTCTATGTTGATATTTCAGCATCAGAATTTTAGACATCTCACATCCCATGAAAATACTGTTAGTTTGAAAAGTCATTAGGGCATTTTTCAAAATATGTCCACGATCAGTGCTTTCTTTTTCCTATCCCAGCAATTTGGGCTGCTGAAATATGTACTAATCACATTTCACTATGGACACATTGTTTAATTTAACGTTAAAACTGCCTTAGACCTGCTATTTTTTTGTCAGTGACAAAACCTTACAGACAGGTATGAAACATCCAAAATATAATATATTTTAATTTGGAAAATCAGTGTGGTGATTTATTTTCCAATTTCTTTGCGCTTCTTTCTTACCAGGTCCATGGACTATAGTTCAGACATGTAGAAGTGAGGTGTTTTAATGAGTCCTGGAAGCATCAAAGACCAAGCTTAGGAACTTCCATGGACAAAATAAAATACTGCAGAGATTTCCACTTTCAGTGAAAAGTAGGAGCTCCGGGGGAAGCAATACAACCAAATAAATTCAGTACCAACACAAAAATATTAAAAAACATAAAAAGGGGAGGGTTCTGCTCGTATCAGAAGTTGCAGCAGTTGTATTCCTAGGCTCTGGAGCTAAATAACCTTTGTTAATTACGTTTTAGATAGATTGGAGATGAGAGTGGGGAGGATGGGAATGGGAAACAACTTCTAGAGATTCTGAGACGACTTAGAACTGGGCTTTTAACATGAGCGGTCTTCGAAATTCCTGAATCTTCTGAAATTGTATTTGCGTTGTTCTGTGTCAGAGTATGTATATGTGTGTACATGTTTATAGTAGTAGAATCACTTAAAAATTAAATTATTATTAAAGGAATCTCAGAGGGCTTTACGGGAGATTAATCCTAGCCCATAAGTTATCTTTGGGCAAATTAGGAAATGGTGCACCCTCCTCAGGACATTTTACTGCCACCTGCCATAAAATCATTATAATAGCTATACGCAAGTCTAACTATGAAATTGAATAGCACCCCCTGGAAGTCGTACATGTACAATTTGCAGAACCCTGCCCTTGGTCCCAGAAGGGAGGCTGCCAGCTTCTCTCTTATTTTGCCCTCTAGTGTGGGCTCTCTCCTTGCCTTTTACATTTTCTGCATTGTTCTGATCCACATGGTAATAAAAAGTATCATTTATTGAATGCATTTTAAGGTTCCAAACACATGAATTATTTCCCTTTATTTTCACAATTCTGAAAAGACTATGCCCATTTTCAAATGAGAAGATGAAAGCTTATAGAAGTTACCTAACATGCTCAAGGTCACAGAGTTGGGGATTGTCCCGAGTTGAACCAATACCATTGAACTCCAGTGTCTAGGCTCTCACTGAACTACTCCCCATGTATCATTACAGAAAAAGGCTGAATGATTTGGGTTCCGTTTAGAACAGTGTTTTCCTGGAGAGTAGTACATATGCTACTGATGATGGTACATGAGGTATTTTAGGTAATATATGAAGAACATTGGTAATGGTTATAAATTTGTTTTAATCCATATTAGAAATATATGTTATATATTTAATATAATGTAATAGCATAATATAAAACCTAGGATTTCACCCAGAGAAATGAAGACTTATGTTCATACAAAACCTATACACAAATGCTTATAGCAGCTTTATTCATAAGAGCCCCAAACTGGAAACAACCCAAATATCCTTCAATTAGTGAGTAGTTAAAGTGTGGTACATTCATATAATGGAGTATTACTCAGCAATAAAAAGATATGAACAATTAATACACAAAACCTGGATGAATGCTCAGAGAATTATGCTGAGTGAAAAAAGCGTATCTCAAAATATTACATGATGTATATTTCCATTTACATAACATTCTTGAAAGGACAAGAATTACACACACAGAAGACAGATTCGTGGATGCCAGTTTAAGAAAGGGGGGACCACTGCTTTTGGTGTATTAGACATGAAGTCCTTGCCCATGCCTATGTCCTGAATGGTATTACCTAGGTCTTCTTCTAGGGTTTTTATGGTTTTAGGTCTAACATTTAAGTCTCTAATCCATCTTGAATTAATTTTCGTATAAGGAGTAAGGAAAGGATCCAGTTTCAGCTTTCTACTTATGGCTAGCCATAAGTAGAAAGCAACGGCAACAAAAGCCAAAATTGACAAATGGGATCTAATTAAACTAAAGAGCTTCTGCACAGAAAAAGAAACTGCCATCAGAGTGAACAGGCAACTTACAGAATGGGAGAAAATTTTTGCAATCTACTCGTCTGACAAAGGGCTAATATCCAGAACCTATAAAGAACTCAATCAAATTTACAAGAAAAAAACAAACAACCCCATCAAAAAGTGGGCAAAGGATATGAACAGACACTTCTCAAAAGAAGACATTCATACAGCCAGCATACACATGAAAAAATGCTCATTATCACTCGCCATCAGAGAAATGCAAATGAAAACCACAATGAGATACCATCTCACACCAGTTAGAATGGCAATCATGAAAAAATCAGGAAACAACAGGTGCTGGAGAGGATGTGGAGAAATAGGAACACTTTTACACTGTTGGTGGGACTGTAAACTAGTTCAACCGTTGTGGAAAACAGTATGGCGATTCCTCAAGGATCTAGAGCTAGAAATACCATTTGACCCAGCCATCCCATTACTGGGTATATACCCAAAGGATTATAAGTCATGCTGCTATAAAGACACATGCATACGTATGCTTATTGTGGCACTATTCACAATAGCAAAGACTTGGAATCAACCCAAATGTCCATCACTGACAGACTGGATGAAGAAAATGTGGCACATTACACCATGGAATACTATGCGGCCATAAAAAAGGATGAGTTCGTGTCCTTTGTAGGGACATGGATGCAGCTGGAAACCATCATTCTCAGCAAACTATCGCAAGAACAGGAAACCAAATACTGCATGTTCTCACTCATAGGTGGGAAATGAACAATGAGATCACTTGGACTCGGGAAGGGGAACATCACACACCGGGTCCTATTGTGGGGAGGGGGGAGAAGGGAGGGATAGCATTAGGAGATATACCTAATGTAAATGATGAGTTAATGGGTACAGCACACCAACATGGCACATGTATACATATGTAACAAACCTGCACGTTGTGCACATGTACCCTAGAACTTAAAGTATAATTTAAAAAATTAAATTAAAAAAAAAAAAAGAAAGGGGGGACCAGTGGAAAGTGGGTGTGGCTATAAAACATGAGGGATCCTGGTGTTACTGGAAATGTTCCGTATCCTGACTGTATCAATGTCAACATGCTGGTTGTGAAAATATAGTTTTGCAAAATGTCACATTTGGGAAAACTAGGTAAAGAGCACACAGAATCTCCCTGTATTTCTTTCTTTCTTTTCTTTCTTTTTTTTTTTTTTTTTGAGATGGAGTCTCGCTCTGTCACCCAGGCTGGAGTGCAGTGGTGTGATCTTGGCTCACTGCAAACTCTGCCTCCCGGGTTCACGCCATTCTCCCGCCTCGGCCTCCCCAGTAGCTGGGACTACAGGCACCCGCTACCACGCCCGGCTAATTTTTTGTGTTTTTAGTAGAGACGGGGTTTCACCGTGTTAGTCAGGATGGTCTGGATTTCCTGAGCTGGTGATCCGTCCGCCTCGGCCTCCTAACGTGATGGGATTACAGGCTTGAGCCACCGCGCCCGGCCCCCTCCCTCTATTTCTTACAACTGCATGTGAAACTATAATGATCTCGACATTAAAATTTTAATTTTAAAAAATACCGAAATTTCATGGGTATTATTACTTGGAGTGAAGCTAACAAAAAATAGTTAATTGAGGAAGAATATTAGGTAATAATTGTATCACGGTATAGGTGATATTCTAGCATAGTGGTTAACAACACAGACCTCAGAATCAGATAATCTGGACATAAATTATATTTAACCTCTCCAAGCTTTAATTTCTTCATGTGTGAAGTAGAGATGAGAACATAAAGATTAAATTATATTATACACATGAAAGCATTTGGAAGAGTGTTTAGCACACAGAAAGCTATCAGGAAATGTTGTCTATTGTTTAGTCTATTGCATATAATAAAATATGCCAAAATTATGAAGATGGTACATGTAGTCGCTATATATGAATTTATAGTATGTTATCTAAATGAGTGTTTTATGTAAATGCAGTATTTATGGGGCCTTGGAGTTTACTCCTTATTGACTACCCTAGCAGACTCTCTCATCTTCTGTTACTTTCACTTTGAAACTGCCAAATCTAGCAAAAACTATCTCAAACTATCATTGAAATAAGATTGCCAATTTGCCAATGTAAGTTCATGGATTCCAACAGTCAGACCTGGATTAAAGTCTGCATTCAGTCCTTGGTCAATTAATTTAACCTATGTCTCAGTTTACTCATAAGTAAAATGAAGCTAATAATATAACCTACCTCTAACAGTATTGTGTTTAAATTAAATAGCAGCCAGATTACTATAATTTGATAACAAAACACCAAGTAGTTGCTTTGGCTTTATTTTTCTGTGATTTGATTCTTGGTCTTCAATTTCATTTTTTTTTTTTTCTGAATTGTATAATTGGTTCACATTTGAGGTTTGTGTTTTAATGATTCAAATTATTCATTTTTAACTTTTCAGTTTCCCTAATATGAGTCATTTTTATTTTGTTTAGATGGCATAGAGCTGTGTCTACCAACTTACTAAAACAAAATGTATTGGTCCCTAAAGAGGAGTCATCCAGTGATAGTGACATGGGATTTCATGAAAGTCAACAAAATCAGAAAAGAAATTTGATGACGAAAGTGAAGACTGCTTTTGGGAGGATGCTGTCCTACAAGTGTAGAAGCAAGCTAGCAAGTGCCAGCAAAGAGGGCTCCACTGACCATAAGGAAGCCCTACTGTCAAACATGCAGAGCCTTCTCCCTAGGATTGTCAAGGAGCTTCCATCTCCCAAGTTATTTACAGCAAAAATGAGAAAGCTTTCAGAGAATGGTAATCAAATTCAGGCAATTTGTCACTGGGTTGAGGCCAAGAGGAAGAGTGAAATTAGGATGGATTATCTTGCTACAAAAGTATGGCAGCCCTGAGGAGCTTGTCTGAAATGCAGAATCTCAGGCTCTACCTGGGACCTTCTGAGTCAGAAGCCACACTTTAGCAAGATCCTCAGTTGGCTTGTATGTTCATACTGTGTGTGTGTGTGTGTGTTTGTGTGTGTGTGTGTGTGTGTGTGTGTGTGTGTTTTAGATGGAATCTCGCTCTATCACCCAGGCTGTAGTGCAGAGGCATAATCTCGGCTCACTGCAACCTCTGCCTTCTGGGTTCAAGCAATTTTCCTCTCTCAGCCTCCTGAGTAGCTGGAACTACAGGAGTGTGCCACCACACCCAGCTAAATTTTGTATTTTTACTAGAGATAAGGTTTCACCCTGTTGGCCAGGCTGGTCTCGAACTCCTGACCTCAGGTGATCCATTTGCCTTGGCCTCCCAAAGTGCTGGGATTACAGGTGTGAGCCCCATGCCTCACCTTGTTCATACCTTTTGAGAAGCACTGAATTGGATTGCCTTAGAGGTTCCTCCCAGTTCAATTAAACAGTTTTCTAATCAGTTTAAAATCACTTTTTATTTAAATATATGTGTGTGTATATTCATATATACATTATATATAATTTATATATATATGAAAATCAAACTCAAGCGGGATTTTTGTTTTGTTTCTGGAAAAAGTAGTGATGCAGACTTTCACATGGCTACTTCTAACAGTGGAGGGGGTAGTGGAAATTAAATGAAAAAAATGTATAACTGGTAAGTCATAAAGAATGCTCACTTTTATTGCATCTACTTTCTATGTACTGTGTGGAAGAATCAATATTTGAACTGTTAATTTTAAGTCGTTTTTGCAACTAGTAATAATGCCATTTGGCATCCTATGGGTCATGACTAACAATACTACCAATGTTTGCATTCTCATCTGTAGCTTTTCAAAAAATAAATGGAGTCTAGGCTGGGAGCAGTGGCTCACGCCTGTAATCCCAGCTCTTTGGAAGGCTGAAGCAGGTGGATCACTTGAGCCCAGGAGTTTGAGACCAGCCTGGGCAACCTGGTGAAACCATCTCTACCAAAAATATAAAAAAAAAAATTAGTCAGGCATGGTGGCATGTGCCCGTAGTCCCTACTAGGGGAGCTGGGAGGCAGAGATTGCAGTGAGCTGAGATTGTGCCACTGCACTCCAGCCTGGGTGACAGAAAGAGACCCTGTCTCAAAAAAAAAAAGAAGAAAGAGTCTATTTTTATAGCACTTTTATATTTACAGAAAAATTAAACAGAAAATGTAGAGTTCCCATGTATACCTTCCCTTCCCTGATCCCCACAGCTCCTATTATTAACATATTGCCTTAGTGTGGTACATTTACAATCGATGAACCAATATTAATATATTATTATTATTAACTGAAGTTATAGTTTACATTATGGTTCCCCCTTTATATTGTGCAGTTCTGTGGGATTTGACAAATACCTACTTTTATGTCATACCCTGTCATAACAGGCATCCACCATTACAGTATCATACAGAATAATTTCACTGCTTTATATATCCTCTGTAGCTTTTTAATGTCCTTCACAGCACAGAATCAGGAAACACACAGCCCTTATAGTGTATGTAAATATACATACAACTTCACATTTTACACACCATGATCAGGCAACAAAACTGATGTGTGCTTTTCCTAGGAAAAAAAAAAAAAAAAAGAAAATCTTGGTGGTTGCCAGCCGACTAATTTCAAACAAACTCTCTGTTCTGGAAAAAGCAGTCACTAATACAAGCATCCAAGCATCTAGCAATTACCTGGTATGGATTGAGCTGTATATTTCTGTTGAAAATAACAAAGAGGATATGCTTCTATATTGCTGGGGCTGGAATTGAAGAATCCAGCAGAAAACAGAGGATCAAATTTCTACTCTTAATCTGTGCACTGGTTTATTTTTGTCTTAGTCGGAATAACAAATATCAACTAAGATTTCTCCAGAAAATATACTCATCCTTTAGGATGTAGTTCAAACATTAATACCCTTTGTTGTAGCCCAAAATCAGTTGCTCTTCCCCGCTGACCTTCAAAACGTGTTTATATATATATATATATATATTTTTTTTTTTTTTTTTTTTTTTTTTGGAGACGGAGTCTCGCTCTGTTGCCCAGGCTGGAGTGCAGTGGCCAGATCTCAGCTCACTGCAAGCTCCGCCTCCCGGGTTCCCGCCATTCTCCTGCCTCAGCCTCCCGAGTAGCTGGGACCACAGGCGCCACCACCTTGCCCGGCTAATTTTTTGTGTTTTTTTTTAGTAGAGACGGGGTTTCGCCGTGTTAGCCAGGATGGTCTCGATCTCCTGACCTTGTGATCCGCCCGTCTCGGCCTCCCAAAGTGCTGGGATTACAGGCTTGAGCCACCGCGCCCGGCCTGTTTTTATATATTTAACAAATATCTGCTAAGTACTTATTATATGACAGCCACAATATTGGGGATAGAGTAGCACATAAAACAGCCATGGTCCCTGCCTCATGGAGTTATAGCATAGAGGGGCTTTCAAACATGCAGAAAATTACATTTGTTCCAAAGGAGCACAGGATGCTATTGAAAGAAATCATGGGTGCTCTAACTTTAGGGGAGGGGTCTCAGGAAAGGCTTCCCCAAGGAAGGGACAATTAAATTGAGATCTGAAGGATGTCTAAGACATAAGGATGCCTTACACAAGGTGGAGGGGGGAGAACAGTTTCCCAGGAATAAGGGAGAACATGTTCAAGTCACAATATCAAGAGATCACCAGGCACAATTTAGCAATGAAAGAAATCCAGCAGAGGTTGGAACACAGAGAGCTAAGGAGAGGCTGGTTGAATTAGGTAGTAAGGGTGTCTGTCATAGGACACATTGAGAATTTTTAACTTTCTTCTAAGGGTGATAAGAAACCATTGGGTACTTTCAAGCTGGGGATTTATATAATCTGATTTGCATTCTTAAAAGATAGCTTTGGCTGCATAGTGTAGATTGCATTGGATGAGGGTAAGCGCAAATGCAGGAAGAACAATGAGCACCCGTACATTCTTTCAGGCAAAGAATGACATTAGCTTGGATTAGTCATGACAGTGGGAATGGGGAGATAAAGGGAGAAATAAGCATAGATAGAAGTTACAAGATTTGGGGAAGAGTTGGACAGTGAAGGGTGGGGGAGAGGGAAGAATTTCTGGATTGACCACTTGCTTTGAAGGTGGAGGCATCATTCACTAAGATAAGGAGCAATGGACCTGGATTGAAAAATAAGTCATGAGTTCTGGCTAGACTTGCTGACTTGAGGTCCCTGCCGAATAGCCAAGTGGAGGTGTCAAGTAGGCTAATGTATTCTCTGAGGGTCCCAGAGAAGTCCTTATCAGTAGACTTTAAGCAACAAGATGATTTTAGGTGTGCACACAGCATGAAGGAACAGCGTAACACACAGCAAATTGCAAACACCCTTTCCCCAATGCTGTCATCAAGGAAAATGTCTCATTTAGTGACCCCCTTTATTAAGAAAAAGAGAGTACCTGTAGTCCCAGCTACTCGGGAGGCTGAGGCAGGAGAATAGCTTGAACCCAGGAGGCGGAACGTGCAGTGAGCCGAGATCACACCACTGCACTCCAGCCTGGGTGACAGAGGGAGACTCTGTCTCAAAAGAAAAAAAAAAAGAAAAAGAAAGAGAGTAATCTTAGGTTTAGTGCCTTCTGCAAAAAATAACATAGCTTTGTTTTTAGCATAGTGATTTTAATGCCTATTTATGATACTAGTCTTAAATTTATGGTAGTGTTTTAGAGTTTCCTTTATAAATACATTTATTGAGTTAAGCACTGAATTGATATGTTTTAAAATGTTAAGGAATCCAAGGTTCCCTGGCTCCTGGATATAGGAAAGATGAATCAATGATATGTAAATGACTGAGTCTTGAGCCACATTTCTTGAAAATAGAGAGAAAATTTGCTTTAATCCACAATGAATACCCAAGAGAGGGTCTTGCATAGTAGAGGATTACTTTTCTAATTCCACAATGGTTCAGGGGAAAAACTTAAATCTCGAAGAGAGAGAGAGGTGGCTACCTTGTCAAAGACTGGGCTGGTGTCCACTGAGGTCATGACCATAACAAAAGGCAAATGTTGGCAGGAGAAAATGTAAGATTGGGAAGAGCAAATCCATTTTTTATTTTTAACTCTAAAGAAAAAAAGCCACTGAAGCAGCATGTGATGCTGTCTTCTAAGAATACTGTATTTTTAATAGGAAAAATGTGTTCCTCATTGTGATCCTTACAGATTCCTTTTTCCCCCTTTCTCTAAGCGACTATACAACTTGATGTTGTAGAGGCAGAGACAGAGGAGATAACCCAGGGAAATACACTCCTTCGGGCCAGGAGAACCACCAAGCGGTTATCTGTGACATCTCTTCCTTCAGGACTACAAAAGGTAAAACGCTAAACAAATTTGCCTCTAAAGACTTACATATAACTCAATGTTTAGAGATTTTGTGAAAACCAAGTTCTGTCCTACCATAAGTCCTCCACGATAAGCCTTTAAATCTGCTGCTTCTGTCTCCTCTCCAAGAATTTAGGGTACTCTCTGGGTCAGATTCTTCTACTTCTATGCTCAAACTGTTCAGCTTCTACTACATCTGGGCAACAGTGGAGTTTGGATATTTGTAACTGACTTTCTCACTCTTCAAATGTTAGTATATTAGCATTCTGGCCTATCTGTGCATACTATGTGGAGTGGAACTCATTAGACCAGCACTGTCCAATGCAACTTTCCGTGAAGATGCAAGTATACATTGTCCAATATAGTAGCTGTTAGCCACACTGAAATGTGGTCAGTGCAATTGAGGAACTGAATTTTTAATCTTAATTTTCATTGAAATTAAAATGTAAATAGCCATATGTACAACACAGAAAATGCAGTGTAGATGATCTAGGACGCTCCAAACCAATGCTTTTACTTATCCATAGGTATGCATGGGTTTTTGTGTGTTTGTTTTGAGGCAGAGTCTCGCTCTGTCGCTTGCCCAGGTTGGAGTGCAGTGGCACAATTTTGGCTCACTGCAACCTCTGTCTCCTGGGTTCAAGCAATTCTCTTACCTCAGCCTCCTATCTAGCTGGGACTACCGGCATGCACAACCATGCCTGGCTAATTTTTGTAGTTTTAGTAGAGACAGGGTTTCGCCATGTTGGCCAGGCTCGTCTCGAACTCCTGGTCTCAAGTGATCCACCTGCCTTGGTCTCCCAAAGTGCTGGAATTACAGATGTAAGCCACTGTGACCGGCCATGCATGTATGTTTGATCCTAAATTGCCCAGTCTGTTTTTCAAAAATAGAACCATGGACTATTATTATTTTAGATATAAGACTTACCTTAAAGCTATGTTCCAAACTCTGTTCTAAGTGCTTTAAAAATATCAACTCGGATAATGCTTACAACAGCCCTATAATGTAGGTAGCAATATTATCCTTATTTTAGGGATGGTACTGAGTGTTTAAGTAATTTGCCCATGTAAGTGACAGAGCCAAGTTTCAAACCCAGGAAGACCTGGCTCTAGAGTCCTTAGTAGTAATTGCTATGCTATAGACTAACTGTACTGTCCAAATATGCTAGTCAATAGCTGAATGTCACTACCTATGTTAATTAAAATTAAATACAATTAAAAGTTCAGTTCCCCAGTTGCACTAGCTACATTTCAAATGGCCAATAATTGCACCTAGTTAGTGGCTGTCCTATACAGCACAGATAGAGCACAGCACATTTCCATCTTCACAGAAAGTTCCACTGAACAGTACTGCTCTGGAACACCACTGTCAGAGTGCACTGATATTAGTTTTGAATTTTTGCCTTTTGTGTGCTAGGTTCGTATTTAGTGTGCCCATATTATGTTTTAGGCAGTTTGTAGGTTTGGGATGGGGAGTATAGGGTGATCCAATGGACATGGTCTTGCTTCTGTGGAACTTACAATCAAATAGAGGAGATACACATTAAACCATAGTGCCACACAGCAGTGGAGTAAGGATAATCTTTTGAACAAATGTTGCTGGAACAAGTGGGCATTCATATAGGAAAAAAATGAAAATTGATCCCTGTCTCACACCATATACAAAAATTAATTTCTGTTCAGTTATAGATTTAAGTGGAAAAGGCAGAAACCTTAAAACTCCTGGAGGACAATAAGAATATCTTCATGACTTCAGCATAAAGACTTTTAGGACACACATAACACTAACCATAAAGATAAAGATGGGGCAATTTGGCTATGATTAAGAATTTCTTTCCATCAAATGGTGTTAGATCAGAGGTTGTCAACTAGCTATGAAAATGGTTTGTTTAGCCCTCAGAATGTTCTCAAAAATGTATTTGAATTGGCTGGGTGTGGTGGCTCATGTCTATAATCCTGGCACTTTTGAAGGCTGGTGAGGGAGGATCACTTGAGCTCGGGAGGTCGATACCAGCCTGGGCAACATGGCAAAACCCCACCTCTACAAAAAAATATAGAAATTAGCTGGGCATGGTGGTGTACACTTTTAGTCCCGGCTCCTCAGGAGGCTGAGGTGGGAGGATCACTGGAGCCTACAGAGGTTGAGGCTTTAGTGAGCCATGATCATGCCACTGCTCTCCAGCGCAGGCAACAGAGTGAGACCTCATCTTAAAATCTATATATGTATTTGAATTAATTGTCCACATTTAAAAATTAGGATATTTCAAATAAAATTCTGGGTTTTCAACTTTCTTTTGAAAAATAAAAAGATTTGAAAATACTAGGCCAATTCCTCAAGGCAACAAGCAGGAGCTGCACCAAGGTACTGCAGGAGGTGTGTTCTCTTCAGTCCATACCAGCCCCAACTAGTCCTGCTTTGCAAAACTTGCCTAGGCACTAGATTTTGCCGTAGTTGTATTCAATAAACACAGACATAATGTAGTAACTGCCAAGTATGCTAGGTGCTTAACAGGAAAAAGTACTGGATTTTATGAAAGAGAAAAAAGAGGGGTCTTTCTTTAGCTAGATCAGGGAAGATTCTGCAAGTGACATTTGAGCTGGGCAAGCTGGCAGGGTAGCAGTGGTTCAGCAGACTCCATTTGTAAAGGCAAAGGGTAGGACCCAGATCTGGTCCCATATCCTACTTTGTGTAGGTCTCACAATAGTCCTAATGTGAATTATTAAGCACAAGGGGAAGGAAGAGTAAACTCAATAAGACTAAAAAGGGCGTATTAGCTTGGAGCCATGACCTGGGAATGATTTCCAATTGCAACACTATTAGGACAGGTACTTGTAACCAGTAAGCCAGGGATAATGGGAAAAGTATCAGGCATGGGGTGAAAAGAACCCAGAGCTTTCTTTTTATGTTTGAAGATATGACTGCCATGAAAATAAGGAAACCTGCAGAAACGAGACCAAATTAACAACTAGATTCACTGATAATGAGCTTTCTGGGGCACTGGTCCACAACGGCCCCACACTGTCACTGTGCCCGGCAGCTGCAGAGGCAATTTCTTCTTCTTCCCCTTATGAAGACCTGCAGACCTGCTTTTTTCCTGATGCTGTATATTCTTTCAGAGTCAGACAATCTCATTTCTCTGCACCCTGTAGATCTCTTCAAAGAGAGCTCTGGGCACAAAGAAGATACTTGGGTGTGGAGAATAATATGAATACAGCCTCCAACCCAATATTGTTATGTGGCAAATGTTCAGTTTATAAGAGAATGTCCCGAAGGTGAGAACTCTTGTTAAAGCACCATCACAAAAATAATGTTGGTAGTTCCTAATCTGATGTGTTTTGCATTTTTACCATAGGGGCCATATTCACCAAAAAAGAGACCACACTTTCCAGCACTTAAAAAGAAGAAGCATGGCATGAAAAACATCCTTCGAAAATCAGATTTGACAGTAGGAAAGCTTCAAATGCAGGTAGTGGACAAAGGCTTTTAACTTTTGAATCTCAGAAGCATCAGAGAACCAGGCTTAACCAAACGCACAGCCCTATTAGACAGCATGGGTGGGATGAAATTAATGATTAGCATTAAGAAATAATGTTAGTAGGGGGGCATTCTGAAAGTGGCTAAAGGATTGCTAAGGACACCTAGGATGATGCTGTGTACCTGATAAATATTAAATGAATTCAATTAAAGTGAAGGCATATACATAGGTTTCTTTTCAGAAGAACTGAGATCGTCTTTATCACTGGGTGGTAAATGTACGCTTTCAAGCTCCATTTGCTATGACTTGAATTAGAATAATATTTTAAGACTTGCAAAATGTCCACCAGTTCCAGAACTCTTCTCTTGGGAAAAGCAACTATCCCTTTGATTTTGACAAGGCTTTCCAAAACATGGCTTCATTTCTTGGTATTTATCTGTCATAGGTGGATGACCTCATAGAAACAGTGACTGATAAATCCATGAAGTTATTGGCCCAAAGACATGCTGAGCTTCAACGGTGTGAGTTTCTGGGGGATGAAATTCTTCAGTCTTCTAAACAGTTCCAGAGGATATCCAAGAGAACCATGAGGAAGTATAAATTTAAAAATGTGTGTTTCCCATGTACCTGCTGCTGCTGCTTCTGACTTTGTTCCTGATTCTTTAAAAGTTATCTTCCCTAGGCTGGGCGTGGTGGCTCACGCCTGTAATCTCAGCACTTTGGGAGGCCGAGGCAGGCGGATCCTTTGAGGTCTGGAGTTCAAAACCAGCCTGGCCAACATGGTGAAACCCCATCTCTACTAAAAATACAAAAATTAGCCAGGTGTGGTGGCAGGCGCCTATAATCCCAGCTATTCGGGGGGCTGAGACAGGAGAATTGCTTGAACCTGGGAGGCAGAGGCTGCAGTGAGCCGAGATCGCACCACTGCACTACAGCCTGGGTGACAGCGCAAGACTCCATCTCAAAAATAAATAAATAAAAGTTATCTTCCAAGAGACTCTTATCTTTACTTAATCCTGAAAAAATCTCTCTAGTGAATTAATCAACGGGGGTGGGGATGGGGAGACAGCATTTAAAAAAAATTCTACCCAATAGTCCTTTAAAAAATAAATATCTTTTTTGAAAAACTGGTATTTGTCTGGGGCACAGTGGCTCATGCCTATACTCCCAGCACTTTGGGAGGCTGAGGTGGGTGGATCACGTGAACCCAGGAGTTTGAGACCAGCTTGGGCAATATAGTGAGAATCTGTTACTACAAAAAACTTTTAAAAATTAGCTGGGTATGGTGATGTGTTGCCTGTAGTCCCAGCTACTTGGGAGGCTGACATAGAAGAATTGCTTAAGCCTGGGAGGTCAAGGCTACAGTGAGCTGTGATCAAGCCACTACACTCCAGCCTGGATGACAGGGCAAGACTCTGTCTCAGAAAAGAAAAAAAAAATTGATTTTTAATTCTGAGTCAATATAGGCAAATTGTTGTTTCATAATTTTTACTAATAATGGAAAATAGAAACATTTGTCACAGCATAGCAATTCTGCAAAGAAATTTCTCCCATGACTTGCCAGATGAAATTAGAGGAAGTATTAAAAGTGAAGTCACTTTTAATATGACTACAACTGCGCTAATTTTAAACTTTCATTTTTAAGATAAAAATTATTATTAAAATTACAAAAATATAACATCATTAAGGTATGATTCATGCAAAGTGTCATGTTTCTTAACTAAAATAAATGGATAAGGATGGAGCCGAACAAGTATTACACGTATAATGAAATACTTAAGAAAATCACAAGTGATTCAGCCTTAGCTTAATTTTTAAAAAGATAATAAATTCTTTATGCAAGACAATCTTTTTTTTTTTTTAGATGGAGTTTCACTCTTATTGCCCAGGCTGGAGTGCAATGGCGCAATCTTGGTTTACCGCAACCTTTGCCTCCTGGGTTCAAATGATTCTCCTTCCTCAGCCTCCTGAGTAGCTGGGATTATAGGCAGGTGCCACCATACCCGGCTAATTTTGTATTTTTTTTAGTAGAGACGGGGTTTCTTCGTGTTGGTCAGGCTGGTCTCGAACTCCTGACCTCAGGTGATCTGCCTGCATTGGCCTCCCAAAGTGCTGGGATTACAGACGTGAGCCACCGCGCCTGGCCTATGCAAGACAATCTTAACAAACTATTTACTTCAAACAACTCTTCACTTTATCAGTACATTTTTTTCTACTGAAAATGATTCCTAAAGAACAAAACAGTAGAGAAAAGATATCAACAAAACATTTGAGAATTATATTCCTCACATATTAAGGCGAGATATAGAAAGTAATGCGCATTATTTTACTTTGCATCTTATAATTACCTCTCATACCAGTGACTTTTAACAGCCTGGAACCTCTCTATACAATAAGCATACACCACAAACATTTTGCATGTAATTTCACAGATTCATGGCCCTCCTAAAGCCTCTTCATAGACTCCATTTTCAGAAGTGTAACCATTTCCAGAAATTGGCCCATTTTCCCAGTACATCCTAGAAATGCCAACTTCTAACAATTTTCAACTTATTTTGTAAGCCAGTCAATGTTACCAGTTAAAAACTACCTGGAATATTAATGAGCACAAACATATCCAGCTTAAAAGCATTTTATTAAGCATTTTTCGATGTTGCTTCCTACCACTTAAGAATAAAAAAATGCATTTTAATAAAAACAAATCTATACTGAAGTCATTTTCCTTTGTGTGAGGAAATATGAATGAAATACACATTCATATTTAAAAACAGAGTATTTTACTGCCAAAACTTTAAATATCTCAAGAGCACACCACATTTTAAACACATTATGGTCACGTAGCTATTTCAATATTCCTGGGAGTGGTGGGCGATTAGCCTGTCTATGGCTTAGGATCTGTTTCCATGCTTGCTTCCTGAGCGTCTTCTACCTCTGAGAGTTTTTCATCATCTGTAATTGAGAAGGAAACATAAAACCTTAATCAAGTTTGCCTATGTTTTATATTCAATGAACACATGAAAACATGTTTATCCTGTATTAGCCAATACAATTAAAGCAAAGATGGCTACTAGTTGAATCAAACTTTCAAATTTATGTGACAGATTTCACTTAAAAAAAAAAAAATCTGGGCAGGGTCTGGTGGCTCACACCTGTAATCCCAGCACTTTGGGAGGCCGAGGCAGGTGGATCATTAGAGGTCAGGAATTCAAGACCAGCCTACCCTACATGGTAAAATCCCATCTCTACTAAGAATACTAAAATTAGCTGGGCGTGGTTGCATGCACCTGTAATTCCAGCTACTCGGGAGGCTAAGGCATGAGAATCACTTGAGCCTGCAAGGTGGGGATTGCAGTGAGCCAAGATTGTGTCACTGCACTCCAGCCTGGGTGACAGGAAGACTGTCTCAAAAAAAAAAAAAAAAAAAAAAAATCTGGGTCTTAGGCTATTCTTTAAAACAATCAAAAGATCAGGTAATACAAAAATTTCTAACTGTCTACAGTGAATATAAAGAGCAAGTCTCCAGTTCTCCAAAGTACCCACCACTCAGTGGGTATGCAAATGTTCTTATGTACTGATTCCTTATTATTGCCTGCCTGGGTCCTGAGTTATTACATTATAGTAATCAACTACAGTGAACCAAGAAAGATTCCAAATCTATCATCCTTGAATTTTTCTTAATTTAAACCACTATGTATATCTTTAAATCCCATATTACCACAAATTATGACTTTTCTACATATATTCAAGAAAGTTGAACTTGAGTACCTTCTAACGTCATCCAGCTATATTGTTCAGAAATAGAAGGTATACTCTCTCTCCAAGATACATATTTCAAAAGATACATTCCTGGGTCATTTAAAAAATCTTCATAAACATTTATTTTGAGACTATTTCTACTTACTTTCCAATGTTTGCTGAAGTTCATGGATGGTACTAAGAAGAACGTGAAACTGTTTCCGTCTCAATTCCAGCTGTGTTAACAAGAAAAAAATTTATACAAATGATGACCTATATATATAGATATATAGACAGACAGATAGACAGATCACAAAGGCTAAATATATGTGCAAATACCTTATCTTCAACACTTTCTTTAATGTGTGAAAGATGCTCTAATTCTTTTCCCAGAGCCTCTAGTTCCCTGGAAATAAAACAGTGTTACATTTTGCTGAATGGGGGAAAAGAGATTACAATTAATACCTAACTTTTTAGTTACTAGATAGGATTTTTAAAATTAAAAAAAAAAGACTTATAAGGAGTTATAACACTCCACTATGGTGAAACTTCTGAAGCTGGGGATGATTTCTTCTTAACTTCTAAATATGGATTTACTTTCACTAAAATTACATTTTTGGATACATTTTTAAAGTACAGAAAAACACAGATAATAAAATAACAAGACCCAAGAAATGATACATATTGTGAAGCTTAACTTCAAGGGTTTTTTTTTTTTTGGTAAAAGAAATAAAACATTGCCAATTAACCTGTAATATCCTTTGAATCTTACCTCTAGACCTCTATCCTGGGCTGTTTTATCTCCTCTACCTCCCACTCAGGCAACTACTATATCATTCTAATTCTTTTTTATGCATATACTTGTATCTCTGAATAATATACAGTATTGGTATATAATATTTGAAAGGGGGTTCTAACTTTTATAAATGGTTATTATTCTTTGTTTCAGGAATGTAGTAATAATTTAAAATTTATTATGTGTCTTTTCACTATGTTTTGAGAGCTGTGTTTTAAAAGGGCATAACTAGTTTATTGTTTTTAACTGAAATTCAGTATTTTAATATATGAAGACCATATTCTATTTGTCCATTGTCCTATTGATGAATATTACATGCATTTATTTCAGACATATAAGTGTTAAGGTCAGAGGGAAATAAAATTTAACAGAGAAGTATGGGAAAATATAATATTGAAGATCTGACCCCTCCTTTTGAAACATATTTATTCTGCAAAAAATGAAATGCCTAGGGTAGTTTATGAGCATTTATGTATAAAGGTTAGTTCCTTTCAAAGTAAAACTCTACACTTACTTTAATGTCTCATGCCTGTCTGGATGGTGTTGAATCACTTTTGCCAAAGCATCATATTCTGAAAGACATAAAAATATTTATCAAACTAAGGGTTTTTTGAATATGAATTATCAAAACAAAAATGTATAATATCAACAAAAATGTATAATATCACAAACCTCTTCTAATCACTTCCCTAGTACATCAAGAAATGAAATCATTGAAAGATGAGTATTGCCAGTTTTAGTTGACTGAGTTATAATTATAATGATACACAACATCAAAAGTGTTCCAAACAGGGGTTTTAGCTCCCACTTTTTTTCCATTTATATGTCGTGGACAGAATATAAGAGGTCAGCATAAGCATAAGCAAATTTAAGTTATTATTGATTATCAAATAGACTGATTCTGAGAAGGATCTTACTCACTAGTTGTCTAAAAAATAAAATAAAATAAAATAAAATAAAATCAGTAAATATATCCTACCATTAGTTTGAGTTGTTAGTCAACAGCAAATTACACTTCTCACTCATTCCAAAAGTTAAGATTTCAGAAACGTGCAAATAACTTAAAATTCAGGTTCTACTTTCTGCTCCACTGAGACCTCCAAGATAAGTCATGTAACTTCTGTTAACCTTTCTTATGAAGTGATGAGTGATGAGTGGCAGGATTTACTTAAAAACCTCATTAACCAACGAAAACACTCCAAATATTTTTAAATGACTTTTGAACTGATACTAAGTTGGTATATCTTACTGTAAATAGGGCACCAAAACTTCACCATACACATTTTAAACTGAAAAAAACAACGTGTAAAAAGAGGAAATTAAGCTTCATCTTAATTAGTTCATTAAAAAGTGAACATTCATTGTTTTAGAACTGAGCATATTAATTCAATAAAAGTATGATTCTTTTGAACACAAATTTTTTGAATTACAAAATAATACATGCCCTATGTAAAACAAAACAAAACAAAAACAGAGAAAAGAACCTAAGCCATAAAAACTCACAACTTCAAAATAACCATTAACATTTTCTATTTTCTTCTAGTTTTTCACATCAATGTAACAGTTGTGATTACACATTATATTTTTTATTTTTATTTTTCTTCAATTTACATTTTAAGAACAGCATTGCCTCTAACATTAAAAATTGTCTTGAAATAGTATTTAGGAACTACATAAGGATATACTCTAACTTAAAAACAAGAGATTATAACAAAACTCAACTTTAACCTTCTTATTAGATATTGTAGGCCGTCTAGAAATGTTTGCTTGCTTTGTACTTAATGAAAACTCACAGAGTTTAAATTCCTTTCCATTTCATTTTTTGGAAAGTAGCTCTATTAAACAAACAAACTAAAAACCCAAACCATAAATCTAGTATATTTATGTAAATCGCCTCTGCTGATTAACTATAACATTATTTAGGCAAAAGGGTCCAAGATGGTAAAAATTTAATACTTAAGAAATACTGGGATAAGAAAAAAAAAGAGAAAAACAAAAGAAATACTTAGATAATCAACATAATCCAGCAAAAACATTCTTTTCAACACAGACCTCCTTCTGTATTTTAAAGAATAATATAGTTCTAAGGAATTAAAATTTGGATTTTTTTTTTAAATCAAGGTTGATTCAGGCTGCAGATTATACCTCACAACATTAAAAACTGCATGAAAATAGTAGTCAGTAATAATGTATTTGCACATTAAATCCCTCAAAACCCTTACCTTGGCGATTTTTTCGTATTCGTTTTGCTTGAAGAATTTGCTTTTTGCACTCAGCAATTTTTTCATGTGCTCCAGCTATGCTACATTCTATATGAGAAGGTTTTTAAAAGATAGTGGTAACAAAATCAATAATCTATTTTTAATTTTAAAATGCATTTATAAATTAAATTCTATTGGTAACAAAATAGACACTAGTATTTTAAAAAAACAGCTGTAACCCAAAGTACTATATCATGTTAGAATATGCATTTTTATAGCTAACATTTACTGTATTCTTTCCATTAATACAGTAATTGTTATTATTCTTTTACCACCAATCAAAGAAAAGTGTTAGCAGATATTGTTTCCTTTAGACCATAAAAAATAAAATTACAGATAGAAACATTAAGATTCTTTACCTATTTCCTTGTAAATTTTTTCATAATTTTCCATTTCTCTGAGATTCATATCATATACTAGTAAAGTTTTGCCCATTGAAAATTCACATTGAGACAGCGTGCTCAGCATACGTTGGTACTGGCTATACCTAATGAAAAAGAGAGAAAACCAAAATAAGGATGCTTGTGGATTGACAAAAATGAACTGTTATAATGCAGGCAAATATTTGCTAATTAAATTATACCAAGTTCTGAGAGAATCATTTGCTTATTTAAAATAATTTAGAATATCTGTCCCTTAAGTTTTCTTTTTATCAAATGTAGTATTCTTGAATTTAACTACTTTAGTTACAAATGCAAAGATGGGACTGCTGTTCTTATCAATACACGTTTTATTCAAACAATTATTTGAATTTTGTTTAAAAGACTAAAAAATACTTTAAGATGTTTTTTTAACTTCACAGTTCTGTTCCCACAATTTTTTCACTCTATAAAATCATTTATATGGAAAGCAAATTCAAATGAGGAAAAGTTTACTATGTTAAAAAATAAATAAATATAGTTGAGCATGGTAGCTCATGTCTGTAATTCTGACATTTTGGGAAGCCAAGGTGGGCAGATCACTTAAGGCTAGGAGTTCGACACCAGCCTGGCCAACATGGTGAAACCCCATCTCTACTAAAAATACAAAAATTAGTCAGGCATGGTGGTGCTTGCCTATAATCCCAGCTACTCAGGAGGTTGAGGCACCAGTACTGCTTGAACCTGGGAGGTGGAGGTTGCAGTGAGCCAAGATTGTGCCATTATTGCACTACAGCCTGAGCAATAGAATGAGACTCTGTCTCAAAGAAAAAAAAAAAAAAAATTAGATATACGTGTGTGTGTGTGTGTGTGTGTGTATGTGTGTGTGTGTATCAGGTTGGTGCAAAACTAATCGCGGTTAATCGTGTCAACTTAATATATACATACATAGCGGTAGCCTTTTATTAGCAAAGGAGAAAATTCCATTTAGATATTTTATCCTATTAAACACTTATATCATAAAAGTAACCAAACTAATGAGTCTGAATTTAATCTTCATTTCTCCTTCAATCCTCCTTCTCCATGTTTTAATAAACATATGGGAGGCCTCTGAAGAGAAGAAAAGGCCAAGAAAATCTACTCTCGATTAAGAGTTGACTCCACTGGACATTTAAGGTGAGTGAAAATTTGATCTATTCACAGGACCTCAATATATGGCCTAAAATCACATTAGGACATTGGTATGGAAACAACAGTGAAATGAAATACCCCTCTTCCTGGGACCCAGAGTTGCACCATTTAATGAAACTCTTCACTAGCAGATTAATTCTCCGATCATCTCCAGCACCATCTCCATCAATGAGGAGACGCTTCCGTATAACTTCATCTGCAGGAAAGAAGGCCAATGTTACCATCTGGCTCTTGGTAACTTTCAAGCACAAATAACCAGTATGACTGTTCATTTGTTTATTCAAAAGAAAATTATTGAAATGTAAATGTATTTAATGCCACTGAACTGTACACTTAAAAATGGCCAACTAAAATGGTAATTTTGTTATGCATATTTTATGTTACTGCATATAATAAAAAATATTTATATAGTAAAGGAAAAAGAAAGTTATTGCATGACTATCGTGTGTCAGGTATTGTTCTAGGGGTTGGAGTAATAGCAGTGAAAAGATGTCCTTACAGAGTTGGCAGTCTACTGGGTTGTTGAGTGGAAATAATCTTCAGGTACAATGAAGGAAACAAAATAACCTGCCCAGACAGACAGAAGTTCAAATGCTCATGTTTTTGGTTGGTGAGAGGCATTGATAAAAGGAATAGATAGGAAATATTTAAAAGATGTAGTAGCAAACTAGGAAAAAAGAATGAGATGGGTCAGGGAAAAAGTAATGGATTTGTTAGATAAACATATAATTTAAGGCTGGGTGTGGTGGCTAATGCCTGTAATCTCAACAGTTTGGGAGGCTGAGGCTGGAGTATCGCTTGAGACCGGGAGTTTGAGACCAGCCTGAGCAACACAGTGAGACTCTGATCCTGTGAAAAATAAAAATTAGCTCGGTGTGGTGGCATGTGCCTATTAGTCCCAGTAACTTGGGAGGCTGAGGTAGGAGGATCACTTGAGCCTGGGAGATCAAGGTTGCAGCAAGCCATGATCTCACCACTGGACTCCAGTGCCTATTGGCAACAAAGCGAGAAGCTGTCTCTGAAAAAAATAAAAAATGAAAATAAAATTAAATTTAAAAAGTATATATATAGTTATCTGTAAGGTTTCTTTCCCCATGAGGATTTTTTTTTAACAATACTGTCTGACTTTCGCCCCAAGGAAAAGAAAGAGAGAGAGAAGAAGAACAAACAAAAACAAAAACAAGTAGATGACAATGATGGCCAACAAGCGGGGTCCACATCTGTCTGCCTGGCAGTCCTGAGCTAGTGTTCTTTCCTGGACAAAATGATGCTGGATCATAACAAGAGCAAGGCAAATTAAAACCATAGTAAAACATCATTTTTCATCTATCAGACTGGCAAAAGATCTGATAAAACGGTTGGGCAAGGGTGTTAGAAAACTGCACTTTTATACACGAATAAAATGCAAACTGGTAATTCTTTGTAGGGCCACTGAACGGTAACAAATAAAATTAAAAACGCACATACCTTTCTGACCCCATAATTCCAATTCTAGAAATTTGTCCTATAGAAGTGCACTCATGCACAAAGACAGACATAAAGGAATGTTCTTAGTGGTGCTGTTTATAGTAGAAAGATTGCAAACCTATTCATCAGTAAGAAACTGATTAAATGATTAAACATTCACATAATGTCATAGTATGAGCCAAAAGAATAGTGCAGATATACTGATACCAAAAAACTCTCCTTAGATATGTTAAACAAAATGAAAACAAAACAGGTATTGAAAAGCATATACAATATGTTACCATATGTGCAGAAAAAGGAGGCTTTGCGTGTGTGCGCATGTGCATCACACATGCATGTGTATATTCAGAGACTATCCTTGGAGGGATCCACAAGAAACTTGTAACAGTGGTTATTTCTGGTAAGAGGGACTACAGATAGAGGTGGGAAAAGATATAATTTTCCTGTATGTCTTTGTAGAATTTGGGGGGTTTTCTGTTTTGTTTTTTATAGTATGCATTCATTATTTTTTAAAATAAATTTAAAGTGTGAATAATTCCTGGAGAGCCTCCATGCTGAATCAACAGCAAAATCTTTAAACAATAGTTCCTGTGTGTAGGCAGAAGTATTTTTGAGCGCAGGTGCAGCGGAGATAAACTTTGGAAGGCAGATGGCTCCAGTTTTAAAATATATTCTGTGATAACATCAGATAAACATTTTTAGAATTGGGTTTGGTTCTCAGAGTCATGGCTTTGACAGGCTGCTCAAGCTACATATTCATCAAGTGTTTTAATTTTACATTTTAAAAATACAAACTAATGCTTTCAGTTTTTTAACCACCAACATTATCTGAAAAGACTGAGACAAATAAAACATAGTCCTTGAAGAGATTAAAATGCAGAAAATAAATATTAATAGAATTTTCTTACTACAAATGTTTTAACCTTATTAAAAAGAAGCATCTAGTGGGTGAATCTGGTGGCACTGATGGTATTCAACAGTTCCTTTGTTAGTCTTATCTGTGTTCTCAAGTCTCTAAGAAATACCATTTTTTCCCCACATGCCTGGATCTCCAACTCTAGTGAGGACTGGGGATTTCAAATGTAAACACATTCAAGTAATAGGAAAACAATATCTGAGGCAAACTGGAGAGTGAGTGCCCTGATTGAGAGGAAAAAAATATTAACATATGTAACAGAGATTAAAGTTTGATGCTGTGGTTTGAATGTCCTCTCCAAAACTCATGTTGAAATTTAACAGCCACTGAAACGATCTGAATAGACACTTCTCAAAAGAAGACATACAGATGGCCAACAGGTATATGAAAAAATTCTCAACATCACTAATCAGGGAAATGCAAATCAAAACCACAGTGAGATACTGGCTCACCCCACTGAGAGAGGTTATTACCAAAAAGACAAACAATAACAAGTGTTGGTGAGGATGTGAAGAAAGCAGAACCCTTATACACTATTGGTGGGAATGTAAATTAATACAGGTATTATGGAAAACAAAATGGAGAGTCCTCAAAAAACTGAAAATATGAGCTGGAGAATTCACAACCTAAGTGTCCACTGATCAATGAGTGAATAAAGAAAATGTGGTATCTATACACCAAGCAATACAACTCAGCCATAAAAAGGAATGAAATAGCATCTTTTGCAGCAACCTGGATGGAGCTGGAGGCCATTATTCTAAGCGAAGTAACATAGGAATGGATAATCAAATACTGTATGTACTCATTTATAAGTGGGAGCTAAGCTATGAGGACACAAAGACATACAGAATGACATAATGGACTCTGGAGATTCACAAGGTGAAGGTTGGGAGAGGGGAGAGGGGTGAGGGGAAAAAAAACTACATTGGGTACATTGAGTATAAGCACACTACTTGTGTAGTATACTACACAGGTGAGAGGTGCACTAAAATATCAGAATTCACCACTGATCTGGCTCTGTCACCCAGGCTGGAATGTAGTGGCATGATCTCAGCTCACTGCAACCTCCACCTACTGGGTTCAAGCCATCCTCCCACCTGAGCCTCCCAAGCAGCTGTGACTACAGGTACAGGCCATCATGCCCAGCTAATTTTTGTATTTTTTGTAGAGACAGAGTTTCACCATGCTACCGAGGCTGGTCTCAAACTCCTGAACTCAAGTGATACACATGCCTCGGCTTCCCAAGTGCTGGAATTACAGGCATGAGCCTCTGTGCCTGCCCCAACCCACCCAAAAAATGTATGTATATATGTTTGTTTGTTTGGAGACGGAGTCTCACTCCTTCACCAAGGCTAGAGTACAGTGGCGTGATCTCGGCTTACTGCAACCTCTATCTCCTGGGTTCAAGCAATTCTCCTGCCTCAGCCTTCCGAGTAGCTGGGACTACAGGCATGTGCCACCATGCCCAGCTAATTTTGTATTTTCAGTAGAGATGAAGTTTAACCATCTTGGCCAGGCTGGTCTCAAACTCCTGACCTCAAATGATCCGCCTACCTTGGCCTCTCAAAGTGCTGGGATTACAGGCATGAGCCATTGTGCCAGGCCTCAATAATTACTTTAAAATTAAAAATAGAACTACCATATGATCCAGCAATCCCACTACTGTTGATGTGTCCAAAGGAAATGAAATCAGTATGTCAAAGAGGTATCTGCACTCCAACGTTTATAGCAGCCTTATTCACAATAGCCAAGGTATAGAATCATCTTGGATGTTCACCAACAGACGAATGAATAAAAAAAAAAAAAACGTGGGCTGGGCGTGGTGGCTCACGCCTGTAATCCCAGCACTTTTGGAGGCCAAGGTGGGTGGATCACGAGGTCAGGAGTTCGAGACCATCCTGGCTAACACAGTGAAACTCCCTCACTACTAAAAATACTGGCTGGGCGTGGTGATCGGCGCCTGTAGTCCCAGCTACTCAGGAGGCTGAGGCAGGAGAATGGCGTGAACCTGGGAGGCGGAGCTTGCAGTGAGCCGAGATTGCACCACTGCACTCCAGCCTGGGTGACAGAGTGAGACTCTGTCTCAAAAAAAAACAAAAAATTGTGGATGTGGTGTGTGTGTGTGTGTGTGTGTATATAGTGTGTATGTGTATACACATATACACATACACTTAAACACACACATATATATATACACATACAAAATGAAATACTATTCAGCCATTAAAAGGAGGACACCCTGTCATTTCAACAACATGGATGAACTTGGAGAACATTATGCTAGGTGAAATAAGGCAGGCACAGAGATATAAATAATGCATGATCACACTTATATATGGAAGCTTAAAAAGTTGGTCTCACAGAAGTAGAGAGTATAATGGTGGTTACCAAAGGCTGGGGTGGCTAGGGAGAAGGAGGTTGGGGAAATGTTGGTCAAAAGATACATACTTACAGTTAGGCAGGAGGTATAAATTTCAAGAGATCTAATTGTACAGCAAGGTGACTACAGTTAATGATGATATAGTGTATTCTTGAAAAATATAAAAAGAGTGAATGTTATATGCTCTCATCACAAAAATGAGAACTCTGTGAGGTAATGCATTTGTTAATTAGCTAGTTAACTATTCCACAATGTATATATACTTCAACAAATCACGCTATACACAACAAAAACACACAATGTTATCTGTCAGTTTAAAATAAACACATAAGAAAGAAGGAAGTTTAATTGCCATCATGCCGGTTTTAAGAGGGGGAACCCGGAAGAGGTGACTGAAGAGGTGATTAGGTCATTAGGGCTCTGCCCTGATGAACAGGCTTATGCAGCTATTGTAGAAATAGGTTAGTAATCTTGGAGTGAGCTCCTGATAAAAGGGTGAGTTCAGCTCCATTTCTTTTCTCCATCTCACGCTCTCCTTTGCCATGTGATACTTTTTGCCATGTTATGACACAGCAAGAAAACTCTCACCAGATTTGGCCCTTTGATCTTGAATTTCCCACCCTCTAGAACCATGAGTCAAATAAATTTCTATTGTTTATAAATTACCCATTCCCTGGTATTCTGTCACAGCCTCGGAAAACAGAATAAGACGGAAAATCGTACTGGCAGTGTGGCTGTTGCTATAACAAATATCTGAAAATGTGGAAGTGGCAAGTGTTGCCCAAGTCTAGAATCATAAATAAAGACTTAAAATAAAGTCTTTAAATTTGTTGTAATTTTGTCTTTTGACAGATGACCACAAAAGGACCTGGAGACAGCTGATGACCTGAGACTCCTTGAGGAACATAGGAAAAGGTGATGCTAACCTTCTTTTTTGGGGGTGGGGTGTACTATCTCCTTCACACAGCCCTGAGGGTTAAGTCCCTCTCAGATCTGAGCTCTGCTCTCTTAAGCATTTAAGCTCACTGATATCTTTGGCTTTGGGGGTATCAAGGTTAGTTTGTGCTGTGAGAGAACATTTGACTTTGGAGTACCTAGGGTTAGTTTGTACTGTGGCAGGGCACATGACTTCTGGGTTCATAGTGGCTGACAAGTCACTGGCAAGGGCTACATTGTTTTGGCTCCCACTCTGGTGATATGCATGATGCCATAAAAGGCTTGGGTCAAGCCCTGAAGAATGTGGCTGGACAGAAATATGGGTTGCATCCCATTGGTGACCAGCATATGGCCGGAGGGAAAGGTGGGTTACACTCTTTGTGGCTAACACAGAGGGCTGCAGTAGTAAAGGTAACCAACAGCAGTCACAGCAAGTGGTTATTACCATGGGGTGAAGGGGGGCATGAACTCTGGCTTTTGGAATTCATAGGTATGTGTGTTTTTTCTTACATATTTAGATGAGGGAGGCCTCAGGCATCTGACTGGGTCAGACAAAAACGAAACTGAAACGTCATTGGCTCAGTGGGTCAAGGCAATCTCAAAGCCAAAGCCATTTTGGCTTTGGAAGACCCAATATCCAACATCAAATGGTTTCTTTAATTTCTAAAGATCTGAGTACCCTGCCTTCTGGCCAATCTGTCTTTTTTGTGTATGAGGTTTCTGGTTCTGGAAGCTACAAATATTTACAAATGGCAAAATCTTACAAAAGATAATTCAGAATTATGATGCCATTACATGGAATGTTCCAGATGAAAAAGACTATTCATCTAAGAAGTGCACTCAAACCCCAAGCCTCCCAAATTACTCAGAGAGAACAGAATTCTTATTGGTATTCAGAAGCCTCAAAGAGACAACAGTGCTCTAAAATCACCTTTTAAAAAGATTCACTGTAAAGAGCTAATAAAAGCTGGAAATGGAAGATATTCCCTTACCAAGGATGGTAAAACTGATGTAACTCCTACTGCCTCCCTCTCTCTTACATTGCCTGAATATTTACAATCTACTCCTAAGTATTCAGTCTGCTTTGTCTGAATTGCCATTCTTCCCTGAAAAAAGCAGTTAAACAGTTTCCTTATAAGAGAATCATTTGAAAAATCAGGAGATAATCCCCAAGTGACTTGTACTCCCTGGACAAAAATGGACTTCAGGGCCACAGTTCAAGATTTTCCTAAACCTACAGAAGAATTTCACAAGTTTTCTGAAGAATTCAGGGTCTTACTAGTAACTCATTATTTTTAAATTTTTATTTTTTTAGATGGAGTTTCGCTCTTGTTGTCCAGGCTGGAGTGCAATGGCGCAATCTCTGCTCACTGCAACCTCCACCTCCTGGGTTCAAGCTATTTTCCTGCCTCAGTCTCCCGAGTAGCTGGGATTACAGGCACCCGCCACCACGCCCGGCTAATTTTTTTGTAGTTTTAGTAGAGACGCGGTTTCACCATGTTGGCCAGGCTGGTCTCAAACTCCTGACCTCAGGTGATCCACCCACCTTGGCCTCCCAAAGTGCTGGGATTATAGGCACGAGCCACCATGCCTGGCCTTACTGGTAATTTATAACCCCAGTATACTTGATTTGTACCAACTAGTACATGTATTGGTGTAATCTAGGGAGCCCCACATGGATGAAAGAGGCAGAATGGCAGTCTCCTGAGAATTCTATCAAGTACCCAGCAAGCTCTGTCCAATCTACTTATGGGTCAGGCAAAACCCAAAAGACTGCAGATTACCTTTTGAAAAGCCATTCCCCAAGTATTTCAGCTCCATGGCAACTGACAACCTAGAATGACATTTGGGCCTGTCCTAGGGTGCTTCCCCAAATAAGCAATCCCTAAAACAGCAGTTTCCAAAAATTCACTGCCATTTGTGCAAACAACCAGGACATTGGAAAAAGGACTGCTGAAAAAATTTTCCAGGAAAGCCCCTAAAATCAGGCTTCCCACCCACCCTGTGACAAAAAAAGTTCCTATAAATCTGGTATGTATTGGTATAAATGCTATCAGTCATAATTTTGGTTGAAAAATAACCAAATTTCCTTGTCAATTTCATCATTATTATAATGAACTCTCATCAGGTTTTAACCATGGCCATTTTAAGTCATGTTGTCAACAGTGAATTGTTTTGGTTCTAATGCCTTTTATGAAAGCTTTTGCAAGCAATTATAATCCTAAAGTGCTGTGTCTCCAAAAAGCTATATCAGAAGAATGAAAAGAAGGCCGGGTGCAGTGGCTTACGCCTGTAATCCCAGCACTTTGGGAGGCAGAGGCGAGCAGATCACTTGAGGTCAGGAGTTGAGACCAGCCTGGCCAACAAGGCGAAACCCTGTTTCTACTAAAAATATAAAAATTAGCTGGGTGTAGGGTTGCGTGCCTGTAATCCCAGCTACTCAGGAGGCTGAGGCAGGAGAACTGCTTGAACCCAGGACGCAGAGGTTGCAGTGAGCCAAGATCGTGCAATTGCACTCTAGCCTGGGCAACAGAGTGAGACTCTGTCTCAAAAAAAAAAAAAAAAGAAACTCTGACATGACTTTTAGTTTGTACCATTGGACAAAATTTCCAAAATTTTAATGAAGAAACTGTAAACTAAAAATAAAATTCTAAGCCCTTCACTCAATTGAATGGACCTCCATTCAATAGGCCAAAGGCTTTCCAAAGTAAACCTGAAAAACTAGTTTAGGCCATGATGGGAATGGGGGTAGGGTCAGAATGCCTCATTATACCCTCCTTCTAGAATTCAGGCACAACTGACCAGCATGAGCATTAAAATAGAGATCTTAAGACTGACCAAACAGACTCTTTGTACCAATAAGATACATCACATGACAGCAGACATTGAAAGAAATTGAAGTATTTTACTCCGAAATATATTTCTTTGATGTATTTAAAAATGGCCCTGCAAAGTTGTCTCTTGTCAGGGAAATCTACATTCTGTGGAGAATCCCCTTCCCCTTCCAGGTCTTTTCCTGATCCAGAGATTGACTAAGAGTCTGGCACCTTTTTAAGTCTGATAAGAAATATTTACCATCTATTCTCTGTGAAGCCTGCTAGCTGAAGGTTTCACGTCTATAAGAACCTTGGCCTCCACAACCCCTTATGTTAACACAGAAATTCCTTTCTATTGATTCCAGGTCTTTAGCTCATAACTTAACCAATTACCAATCAGAAAATCAACTCCACCTAGGAGCTGGAAGTCCTCCCCACCCCCCACCTTCCAGTTGTCCTGTCTTTCTGTACTGAACCAATATACATCTTACGTGTATTCATGGATGTCTGCCTGTAACTTCTGTCGCCCTAAAATATATAAAATCAGCTGTAACTCAACCACCTTCAGCACATCTCAGGACCTCCTGATGCTGTGTCCTGGGCATGTCTTTAACCTTGGCAAAATAAACTCCTAAATCTATTAAGACTTGTCTCAGACACTTTTTGGTCTACGAATCTGATGGGTTTGTAAAACTGCTAACCAAGATCAAACAGAGAATGAATTAATTACATGAGACTGATTGAACTGATAAATAAAAACTATGGGTTTTCATGGTTTCTTTATTTGAAACATTGCTGGTTCTTTTAATATTTTGTTTTACAGATTTAAGGAAACTTCTTTTTTTTGAAAGCTATGTATAGTTTACAGCAATTTGGTAAAGCATACTTTTATGAATAAAAATAGAAACATTTGCTTTTCCTTTCTACCTGATGATACCTCCAGAATTTGGAAACTATTTGTTAGTACTGTTATTTTTATGGCAAGTTGGTTGTCTGCGTAAGTTCAATAAAGAATCTGTTCTCTTTAACAGGATAAAATTGGAAACACTGGTTATATTATCAAGGCTCTGACAGGAATACCGTATTTGAAAATGTGCTTAGAATGCCTAGCTTCAGCTGGGCATGGTGGCTCACGCCTGTAATCCCAGCACTTTGGGAGGCCGAGGTGGGTGAATCATCTGAGGTCAGGAGTTCGAGACCATTCTGGCCAACATGGTGAAACCCTGTCTCTATTAAAAATACAAAAATTGGCCGGGTGTGGTGGCATGAGCCTGTAATCCCAACTACTCGGGAGGCTGAGGCAGCACAATTGCTTGAACTCAGGAGGCAGAGGTTGCAGTGGGCCAAGACTGCGTCACTGCCCTCTAGCCTGGGTGACAGAGTGAGACTCCATCTCAAAAAAAAAAAAAAAAGAATGCCTAGCTTCAAAGGTTCTCAGCATTATAGTGAATGAGTAAAGGCTGTCACTTCCTGGCAGGCCCATGAACCTCAAGGTACTAGATATAGCAGGCAAAGTCTGATATGTGCCTTCATTTGGCTTCCTAACATTGAGAGGTTTCTAAAAGTCTAATCTGAGATGCCTTGTCAAAGTTCGCAGCAAAGCAAATCTAAAAGATGGCTATGTAGTTATTCTTGCTGCACTTTTATAAATAATCAGACAAATTGGTCTGCAATTATCTTTTGTAGAAATGAGGGTGAATGTAGAGAAAAAAATTATGTTAAAAAAGTTATAGTGGCCTTGTTATTAGATTGTAGCCTGGCTCATTGTTTTTGCTTTCTTTTTTCTTTTTCTCCTTTTTTTTTTTTACTAGTAGACTAGACTGGATTCTGAATTCTTATATCTGGCTAAGACTCTCAAATAACAAAAACGGCTGTTTCTCAAGCCCTATAAGCTAAAGCTGGACAACTCGATGTAAATTTCAGGGGAGATGTCTCATACCTGATACATATGCCACATAAAGAATTCACCAGAATGCCTGATGTCACATCAGAGACAATCAAACTCCAAATCAGGATGAGAAGTTGTCGACTTCATGTTGTGGACAACTTTTCCCAAGACCATTGGAATAAGACTCCCCATCATAAGACTCTTACTCCTCTTAATTATTCCTTATTTATGCCTACTTCTTTACCTTGACAGGATAATGCTATACATTTTCACAATCAGTACTTCCTAGAGGTAACTTGGGACTGCTGGCTTTTTATTTATTTATTTATTTATTTATTTAGAGATGGAGTCTCACTGCCATTGCCCAAGCTAGAGTACAGTGGTGTGATCTTGGCTCACTGCAACCTCTGCCTCCCAGGGACTGCCGGCTTTTATTTATTTATTTATTTATTTATTTAGAGATGGAGTCTCACTCCCATTGCCCAAGCTAGAGTGCAGTGGTATGATCTTGGCTCACTGCAACCTCTGCCTCCCAGGTTCAAGCAATTCCCCTACCTCAGCCTCCCAAGTAGCTGGGATTATAGGCACGTACCACCACATCCAGCTAATTTTGTTTTTATTTTTAAGAGAGACAGGGTTTCACCATGTTGGCCAAGCTGGTCTCAAACTCCTGACCTCAAATGATCCACCCACCTTGGCCTCCCAAAATGCTGGGATTATAGGCATGAGCCACAACACCTGGCCTCTGCTTTAATTTAAGATAGTCATGGGATACTAGATTACCTACTAAACAAGGAGCAATCTGTGCAATTTATTTTTATTTTATTTTATTTTATTTTTGAGGTGAGTCTCGCTGTCGCCTAGCCTGGAGTAGAGTGGCACAATCTTGGCTCATGGCAACCTCCGTCTCCTGGGTTCAAGCAATTCCCCTGCCTCAGCCTCCCTAGTAGCTGCGATTACAGGCGCCTACCTCCACGCTCAGCTAAATTTTGTATTTTAGTAGAAATGGGGTTTCACCATGTTAGTTAGGGTGGTCTCAAACTCCTGACCTCAGCAATTCACCTCCCTTAGACTCCCAAAGTGTTGGGATTACAGGCGTGAGCCCACTGCACCTGACCTCTGCTTTAATTTAACATAGTCATGGGAGGCTATCTTACCAACTAATTAAACAGGGATCAATCTGTGCAACTGATATTTCTTTCTTTTTTTTTTTTTTTTTTTGAGACGGAGTCTCCCTCTGTGTCCCAGGCTGGAGTGCAGTGGCGCGATCTCGGCTCACTGCAAGCTCCGCCTCCCAGGTTCACGCCATTCTCCTGCCTCAGCCTCCCGAGTAGCTGGGACTACAGGCACCCGCCACCGCGCCCGGCTAATTTTTTGTATTTTTAGTAGAGACGGGGTTTCACCGTGATCTCGATCTCCTGACCTTGTGATCCGCCCACCTCGGCCTCCCAAAGTGCTGGGATTACAGGCGTGGGCCACCGCGCCTGGCAGCAACTTATATTTCTTGTTGCACATAAATACATTGGGTATTGTAGAGCAGATTACTTTGTTAAAACATATAGACTCCTCATCTAGCTATTTGATTTTAGTTGGTTTGGCTCATGGGGATCCTGGCTAAGGAGAAAGCTCCAAACTCTTCATATTTTCCACCTGCTAATCACAACAGTAGTCTCCCTGGTGTACTGTATCTTCTCAAAAAGTTTTAAATGTTTCCAGAGAGCCATCTGTCAAACATCAGATGGTATGTCTCTAGCTGGAACAACAAAAACTCAAACAAACTTATAATAATGGGGAGGACACAATAAGCTATAAACACATGCTGAGACTAGAAACTCAAAATGATGGCAACTGAGTAGTACTGATGACCTAAGTTTTGATTACACTCTCACCTACATAACAACCTAACCAAAAGGCAAACTGTCAAATAAAAATTACAGGAGGCCACTGTTTTGGACTAAGTTCTTGTACTATGTCCCAATGGACCAGACTAAAACTCAAAATGGAGTTACCCATGCTAAAGTTTCATGCCTCCAAACCTAGACTAAGTTGTTACCCAACCTTCTAAGAGATCAGAAGAGCAGGATAACAGCTAATTTCCCAAAGAGGCCAGTTTAAATCTTCAGTGGGCATAATAATGAAGTTCCTTCTACTTCAGTCCTTGCTTCTCTACAAAAAAGGTAGGCTGAAATAACCTCATGTTAACTAATCAGTTTTTTCTATTGTTGGCCTCTCTGTCCCCACCTTACAAGAAGAGTAGCTTTGAAATGACTAATATGCTATCTGTTTTGTGCTTCTACTTTCTTTAGCCCTTCTTTGTATATAAAGCCAGCCTCTGCTGCTCAGCTCATTGGAACACTTATTCCATTTTATGGAATGATGTGTGGACCAAGTCTAGACTCGAGAATAAAGCCAATTGAGATCTTTAAACTGAAAAATAAACTTCAAGGCTGTCCCTCCCACCACACACCCAGGCCCAGAACTCTAGGAGGGCAGAATGGTTTTGGAGGACTGACCTAGGGTGCCCTCCATAGGTTTGCTGCCCAGAGCTACCTTGGGTCTCTGTTCCCTGCATTCCAGTACAGTGCTCCTCAGCCACCCCAGCCGTGGTTCAAGAAGGCCCAAGTGCAACTTGACCCACTATTTGGGAAGATACAGCCATAAAACTTGGCAGCATCTACATGATGCTAACTCTGCAGGCATGCAGAGTGCAAGTTGTTCTCTGACCTTCCAAGAGATCCACCTAGATTTCAAAGGATGTTGTGGACAGCCTAGAAGCCCAGACAGAGACCCATCAAATGGGCACAAGGAGTCCCTACTAGTGCAGTGCTGAGCAGTATAGATACCCTGGAAGGATATACAAAAAACTAATATAAGGGGCTACACCAAGAGAGAAGGCAGTATAAGTGGGGTGGATGGGGAACAGACTGGAAGATTGGAGATTATCTTTTTATATTATTTGAATTTTGAGCCATAGGAGTACTCAAGACCTGTTAGCTGTTGTTAAAAAAGAAAGCTGAAATCCTTTCCTTCTTCTCACCCCAGGCAGGGAGAAAGCTGTGCTCTAGCAGAGGCTTGGTGGGGAATGAAAGGCTGAATCTGGGGCATGAGTGTGTTAGAACACTAGGGAGCCTGGATGAGTGAAGACAAATAGCAGGACCCAAAGATATATAGGCAGTTGGGGGTCAGATTTTGGGAGTCCGCACCAGTAAATACTATACTTGTACACCTTGCTGGTAGGAAAATGGGAGTTGCTAAAGATTCATGGGCCAGAATTTTTAGGAGGATGTACAAAATGGATTGTAACTGGGAAAAGCCCAGAGGCAGGGAGGCTAGTTAGGAGGCTACCAAAGCATATACAGTTAGGAGCTAACATGGCCTGAACTAAAAAGGAGAGATTAGAATCACAGGTCCTGGCTGGGCACAATAGCTCATGTCTGTAATCCCAGCACTTTGAGAGGCCAAGGTGGGCAGATCACTTGAGGTCAGGAGTTCGATACCAGCGTGGACAACATGTTGAAGCCTTGTCTCTCCTAAAAATACAAACATTAGCTGGGCGTGGTGGCGTGCGCCTGTAATCCCAGCTACTTAGGAGGCTGAGACAGGAGAATTGCTTGAACTCTGGAGGCAGAGTTTGCAGTGAGCCTACATCTCACCACTGCACTCTAGACCGGGTGGCAGAATGAGACTCCATCTCAAAACAGAAAAAAAAAAAAAAAAAAAAAAAAAAAGAATCACAAGTCCTAGAAGGCAGGTTAGGACTGAGCAGACGACTTGGTTAGGAAAGAACAGGGGCCAATGCCAACACTGGGGTGGCACAAGTAGGAGTGTGGCACCCCTAGTTCTGGCAGCACAGGGAATCCCCTGTCCAGGCATTCACAGGCCCTCCTCCCACTCAGCCCTATCCCTCTTTAGTCTAAGCACATCTCACAGTCAACTGCCTGGGCCAGAAAAAAAAAAAAACAAAAAACTGGAGCCAATGTTTTGGTTAGTCCACCCAGTGCTTACTGTGTGTGCATGTGTGTATATTCACATAAGACAAACATTCGACTTCATCTGTAAAATGGGAATAAAACTATCTACTTTGTAGAAATATTGGGAAACTTAAGGGAAATAAAAGTATACAAAGGAGCACAATGTCTATCTATAGTAGGCAAACAAAAAATATGTTATCCTTATCTTTATATTAAATTTAATCCACAACTTGTATCATCCTATAAAAGAGTAAATGTTGAAGATTTATCTATAGCTATATCTATGTAGATACATAGTAGGCATTTATGCATATGACGTTTTGCCCAGTTAGGATTCCTTACAAATTTGCTTCTGTCTCAACCTTACTGGGAAGGTCATGGTGTTTCTAGCTTAAATTGTGCATAGACAGTTGCTGCCTAGAAAACTCTGTGGACAAGAATTACTGAAATAACATGTACAAAGTGCAGAGCACCGCTCCAACAGAAACAAAATAAAACAAAAAGGTAAGCTCTCAGTTTGAGAATAGCCTCTGTTCTTTTTAAATTTAAAGATGGGCTGCTGCTGATAGTTACTAACACAAATGGCATGAGCATTATTATTTTTAATGACGTTTTATCAATTAGCTCCATACTGAACACACTTA